>NC_135235.1:774253937-774559437 GCF_051348905.1 Ranitomeya variabilis | reverse complement strand
CAATTTTTTTATGATCACAAGGGGAGCAGGAGAAAATGGACCCCATAAATTGTTGTGCAATTTCTCCTGAGTATGTGTGATGGAAGACCACTGTTAGGACGCACGGCAGGACTCGGAAGGTAAGAAGCACTGTCTGACTTTTTGAACGTAAAATTGGCTGGAATCGAGAGCTGACACTGTTTGGAGAGCCCGTGATGTGTCTAAACAGTGGAAACCCCCCACAAGTGACACCATTTTAGAAAAATATACCCCTCTAGTATCTTATCTAGATGTTTGGTGAGCACCTTGAAGCCCCAGCTGCTTCTCATAAGTTTATAAGGTAAAGTCGTGAAAATATAAATTCACATTTTTTCCACAAAATTCATCTTTTAGACCTCAATTTTTTATTTTTCCAAAGGTAACAGGAGAAAGTGGACCCAAAAAATAATTTTGAAATTTCTGCTGAGTACGACGATACACCACATGTGGAGGAAAACAAATGTTTGGGTGCACAGCAGGCTCCAGAAGGGAAGTAGCAAGGTTTGACTTTTTGAACAAAAAATTGGCTGGAATTGAGATCAGACACCATGTCCAGTTTGGAGAGCCCCTGATGTGCCTAAGGAGTGGAAACTCCCCACAAGTGACCCCATTTTGGAAACTAGATCTCTCAAGGAACTTATCTAGATGTATGGTGAGTATCTTGAACCCCCAGGCACTTCACAGAAGTTTATAACATAGGACTAAGAACATTTTTCCTGCAGAATTTTTTCTTTTAGCCCCAATTTTTTTTATTTTCTCAAGTGTACTAGGAGAAAATGGACCACAAAATTTGTTGTGCAATTTCTCCTGAGTACGCTGATACCACATATGTGGGTGAAAACTACTTTTGAGGCACAGTGCAAAGCTCAGAAAGGAAGAAGTGCCATATTGGAGTTCAGATTTTGCTGGAATGGTTGAGGGTGCCATGTGGCATTGACAGAACCCCTGAGGTGCCAGAACAGCACTAACCTCACCTAAGCAATGTATTTTACAAACTACACCTCACAGTGAGTTCATCTAGGGGTGCAGTGATCATATTGACACCACAGGTATGTCACAGAATTGGGCAGTGAAGAAACAATAATTACATTTTTACCACAAAAATTATGATTTAGCTCCAGATTTTACATTTTCTCACTGAGAAATGGTTAAAAATGGCACAAACAATTTTTCCAAAATTTCTGCTGAATGTTGAAATACCCCATATGTGGCTATACAGTAGTGATTAGCCATACGGAGAGTCTCAGGAGGGATGGAGCACTATTTGCCTCCTGGAGCGCATATTTTCCTAGAATAAGAATGCTAGAAAAGCAGAATCCCCCCTCAAGTGACTCCATTTTGGAAATTATACCCCTACCAAACATGTGGACGCTATATGTGGTTTAGGTTAACTGTGCGCCTCAGAAGGGAGGGGGAATTTGGATTTGAGAGCGTAGAATTTGCTGAATTTCTTTTGGCGGTTGAGGAGCCATTTTGCTTTCCCAGAGCCTTTGTGCTACCAGTAACGTGGAAGCCCCCTATATTTCCATTGACAGATGATGGACCTGAGTGGGGACTTGCTTTTCTGTGTATTGAGTTAATGCATTTTCTGAGAACATTTTACAAAACATTTGGGATCACATTTATCCTGCACTCTACGCTGAGCACTTACCTTGGGGTTTCCATGTAAATCTCTGAGTGACATAATTCAGATGAAATCCCAAGGGATCCATTCAATATAATGAGGCAGCAGAGTTACTCTGGGCTCCATCTGACCTCTGTTCAGAAGTGGACAAAACTACACTGGACCACGTTTTTAAGCAATCCTAAAAAGACGGACACCGCCAGATCACAGGTCAGTTGGCGTCCACAGTGCCTCCATCTGCCTCATTATAGGAAATCTTCCACCAGAGATTCGGTCTGAATCACCTATTTCAGAGATTTACATGGAAACCCCAGTACAAGGGCACAGCATAAATGTGCTCCGAGCCTTACTGCGATCTTTGTGAGGCAGAATGAACAAATCAACAGCAGGTGAAGAATTGGTTTTATTTATTTTTTACGCCATTCCTCGTGCGGTATAAGTGATTAGGTGACTTTATTCTTCGGGTCGTTGCGAGTACAGCAATGCTAGATTTATATTGGATTTGTGTTTGGCAGATGTCCTACACTAAAAGACGCTTTTTATTGGAAAAAAATAGTTTTTGCATCACCTCATTTTGAGAGCTATAATTTTTCCATATTTTGGCTCACAGAGTCATTTGAGGTCTTGTTTTTTGCGGGACCATTTTTGATCACATAACGCTTTTTTATCACTTTCTTTTCCAATTTTTGTGGAGGCAGAATGAACAAAAACCAGCAATTCAGGAATTGTTTTTTTTTTATACCGTTACACGTGTGGTAAAATTGATAAAGCAGTTTTATTCTTCAGGTCATTTCGATTACAGCGATATCTCATTTATATCTTTTTGTTATGTTTTGGCGCTTTTACACAATAAAAACTTTTATAGAAAAAAATTATTATTTTTGCATCAGTTTATTCTGAGAGCTATAAATTTTTTTATTTTTCAGCTGACAGAGCTCTATGGGGGCTTGTTTTTTTGTGGGACAAGATGATGTTTTCAGCGGTACCATGTTTATTTATATCCATCTTTTTGATCGAGTTTCATTCCACTTTTTTCAAGCGGTATGATGATAAAGCATAGTTTGCTACATTCCTTGTGATTTTTTGTTACTGCATTCACTGAAGGGGTTAACTTGTGGGACACTTTTATAGATTGGGCTTTTCTGAGCGTGGCGATACCGAACGTGTGTATTTTTTTGTTTATTTTTTCTTACATACTGTAAAAATGTGTATTTATCAGTGTAATATTGTGACGCCCAAGGGTCCTGGTTGTCACAGTGGCATTGCTTTCCTCACAGGGAGAGTGATGTCACGCTTGGAAGTGATGGAGGATTCCTTAAACAGGTAATTAGCACATAGAACACCATTCTGACTTCAGGCCAGAAGGGGGAGCTCTACACCCGAGTTCAGGGGAGCTGCTCTCTCTTTGGTCGGGAGGAGGAGTTAGTTGCTGGGCAGTTGATAGGCAGTTAGGAAGATTTAGACAGTTGGTGCCAGACCGCAGACGGGAGCAGTCTGAGGCAGAAGGACGGGTGAGAGGCTGTACAGCCTGAAGTGCTGTAGCTCCTAGATAGCGAGATATAGAAGGAAGAACAGCCTTTAGCTAACATGCCAGAGAGCGAAGCACAGGTGAGGACACCAGGAGGAGGACAGCAGCGAACAGACTATCTCCCTCAACAGACTCGTGAGGTCGAGACAATGAGGTCTGTACCTGATCATTATGTGAATCTATGTGAATTTGACATGCTATTATGAAGACTCCTCTTAATGTAAAGCTCCATGACCAAATGAGGAGAGTGGGGCCCGAATTAGGTCGGCGTCCCACATAGTGTGTGGCACGTGCCCAAGCTGCAGCTGCTCAGACACCGATCCTTTCGCTGCATTATTAGAAGCAAGTTGAAAAAAGCTTGAATTTTGCAAATGGCGTCACAATTTTGCCAAAACCACACGGTCAGCAAAAAAAAAAAGCCATTTGCCAAGTTGCCTCAGCTTTAAGCCCACCATGGACATGCACTACAAGCTGTCTAGGCCTAAGCATAACAAATACATAAAGCTAGCTCTCTTCTTAAAAGGAGTAGGCGCCCAGAACAAAAAGAAGCATGAAAATTGGCACACAAAAAAATAAGTTGACGTGAAGTCGGAAGGGAATAATATAAGTATCTTGTGTCTCATGCTGAGCAGCGATAGATAAAAGTATTAAGAAAGGGCTCTGTTTTTATTATCTTGTGTCGTATAAAAATCTCCCTTCCTCTACATGTAACCATCTCCACTACGAGGAACCGCTCAAAATAACACAACAGTACTTTCACTTTGCAAAAATTCAATTCTCAGAAACATGGTATAAGTAAAAAAAAATGAAGTATTTTAGGAAATCTTGGTTTTGATTTTTTTTCCATTAACCCTTGTGTCTCGCTGTACAAATAATATTTCTATAATCAATGATGAAGAATTTCTGCAGGGTGTTAGCGAGAATCGATGTAGGAAGTCGACAGACACTAGTCTACTTTTATTCATCATAATCGTGAGGTGGGATCGTACGGCAATTGTTCTTTCCTGCACACTTTGATGGCGATCAACAAAAAACAGAGTATTTTCACTATAGATAGATAGCAAATATTGAGAAAGGACACCCATACCGACGATACAGGCCATCTCTGCATGTGTTCCGGCTGTCGATCAGCTGCGAGACATGCAACGGCAAAGACTCGAACATAGTTCACAAGTACACCGAAGACACTCGGTTAGCATACAAGAATTCTCAGAGAACACCATATCCAAACACGTTCGCTCATCACTACTAGGTAGCAAGTGATCTCACAGAAGAGAATGGGAGTCACACGGGCATTACGACTATTGAGGGTAAATAAAAGGAGCAATAAAAGGGTCACATTCAGACAGATCCACCACCACCTGAGTACCTGTGTATGTATACGTTAAGGCTCAGGACTTGTATATGTGGATTATCTTGACCTTTTTTTCCAGATTTCGGTCACCACGGGCTCCGTGTACAGATCAGAAGTCAGTAATGATCTGCCAGGAAGCAGAAACAGGGCAGTACCTGGTCACACGACAGCTCATTCTGTCACATTTTTGTTTTTTTTCTGAAGGGAGAGAATATTTTCCTCCCACGTGTGATGTGCACATACTGGGAGATTGGCCACTGGTTCTGTATATTTAGCACGCGTGCAGGGAATGCGTTATAGCAGTGCTATTCACAAGAGTGGCGATGAAAGTTAAAGGGGTATTCACATCTCCAAGAGCCTATCCGAATATTTAGTAGTGTAATAATAATTATATTAGCAAATACCTCCAATTAGAAATGTAGTATAGTTCTTCTGATTCACTATGTTGCTTACCCCATGTGCAAGGCACTGCAGAAGCTTAAATATCCATGGTTAAGACTACTAACTGCTGTCACTATAAGAGTAGTCGTAACCATGCATACCTAAGCTACAACAATGCCCATTAGCGACATAGCTAATCAGAAGAACTATACATTGTCATAATATTCCACAGTGCTGTACAATTGTCAGCCAGTGATTTTCAAGGACCCATAGACTGGTATAGATAATTTTGATCCGTGTCGCTGATCAAAAATGGACATTTCTCTTTTTTCATTTGTGGTCCACAAGCAAACAAGGGCATGAGAGCATCTCTGTAGTTTATAATGTGAACGTGTTCTAGATAGATCCGATAAATGAGAAACAGACGTCTGAATGAAGCCTTAATGCCTCAAAAACTGACAATCAGACGAAACCCTCGATGAAATAATACACTTTGACGAGGCACATGGAGTATCTTGGTTCTCGGACTCTCCTCCTTTCTTACGGTGTAGGCCTAAAAAGTAGGGACAATGCTGGAACAGAGGCCAACGGAGTCAAAAGTGACTCCAACCAGTTCATTATAGTAAATGGTTTGTTGGGGGTTTTGTCTGAATCTCTTAGAACGCGCTGTAGGAAGATGGATCTTGTTCAGTCTAGATAGATCCACCAGGGTCTTCTCCGCCATTATCTTGATAGTATAAAGCCAACAAGTTGCTGGTCTTTTTCACCTTGTTCCTTCTACTCTTCCGGCCATGATGTCCTCCAGTGATTGCTCTCTCCGTATGATGTGTCCACAAGTCGTAGCTTGGTGATTCTTCCTTCCAGGGACATGTTTGGCTTGATTTGCACTTCTTGCCCTCCATGGTATGGATAATATCCTTACCCAGCTCCACATTTCAAAAGTGTCGATTCTTCTGTCTGGCTTTAATAAAAAGTGGGGTCACTTTGGGGTTTTTCTGCGGTTCTGACACCTGAGCGGCTTTGCAAACCATCCCAGCAAAATTTTCATATCGAAATGTCAACTGGCGCTCCTTCCCTTCCGAGCCCGGCCGTGTGCTAAAACAGGAGATTCTGACAGCACACGGGGTATCACTGCATTCATAAGGAATTTCAGAACAAATCGGGGGATCTCTTCTCCTATCACCCTTCATAAAAGTGAAAAACTTACAGCTAATTTAACATTTTAGTGGTAAAAATAGTTTGTTTTTGTTTTTTTAAATTTCACAGCCCAGTGTTATAAAACCATCTGTGGGTTCAAAACAGAGTCAGACTGGGGTGTCTGGGGCCCACAGGTGGAATTGACCCTAGGGACCCGCCGTACAGCTATTTGCAAATACCAGTTAGGAGACTCCTGCACATCTACTGTACATCACCATAACTGGGATGTACAATTATGGTAGTTTGCACTGGAGGGCTTCTTTACTTAAAACAAATTATAATAATACCACATGCACGGGACAAATACCGCCAGACCGTGACCAGACCACATATTACCACCACATATAGACCAAATAAATACTACATACAATGGAAAAATACTGCCACACCAACACTGGACTACACATTCTACTACATAGTGACCAAATAGTACCACATACAGAAAAAATAGTGCCACACCATGACCAGACCATATATTACCACCACATAGTGACCAAAGAAGAAATATTGCCACACGTATTACCACCACATAGTGGCCGAATACTACAATACTGATCATGAATAATAACCACAAAACTAACACTGTTTAACCACCAGTGACATTATACACAGTAGCTCTGTATATAGTGCATAGTGTACAGGTAACACAGTGATCACCAGTGACATTATACACAGGAGCTCTGTATATAGTGTCTGTGTACAGGTAATACAGTGATCACCAATGACATTATACACAGGAGATCTGTATATAGTGTACAGATAGTACAGTTATCACCAGTGACATTATACACAGGAGCTCTGTATATAGTGTCAGTGTACAGGTAATACAGTGATCACCAGTGACATTATACACAGGAGATCTGTATATAGTGTACAGATAGTACAGTTATCACCAGTGACATTATACACAGGAGCTCTGTATATAGTGTCAGTGTACAGGTAATACAGTGATCACCAGTGACATTATACACAGGAGCTCTGTATATAGTGTACAGATAGTACAGTTATCACCAGTGACATTATACACAGTAGCTCTGTATATAGTGTTAGTGTACAGGTAATACAGTGATCACCAGTGACATTATACACAGGAGATCTGTATATGGTGTACACAGGGGCGGATTCAGACAACTTGTGGCCCCTGTGCAGGAAATGTTTCTGGCCCCCTCCTTTTAAGGCGACAAAGCTACATTATATATATATATATATATATATATATATATATATATATATATATATATATACACACAGTACAGAGCAAGGGTTTGGACACACCTTCTCATTTAAAGATTATTCTGTATTTTCATGAGTATGAAAATTGTAAATTCACACTGAAGGCATCAAAACTATGAATTTACACATGTGGAATTATATACTTAACAAAAAAGTGTGAAACAACTAAAAATATGTCTTATATTCTAGGTTCTTCAAAGTAGTCACCTTTTGCTTGATAACTGCTTTGCACACTCTTGGCATTCTCTTCATGAGCTTCAAGAGGTAGTGACCAGAAATGTTCTTCCAACAATCTTGAAGGAGTTCCCAGAGATGCTTAGCACTTGTTGGCCCTTTTGCCTTCACTCTGCGGTCCAGCTCACCCCAAACCATCTCGATTGGGTTCAGGTCTAGCGACTGTGGAGGCCAGGTCATCTGGTGTAGCACCCCATCACTCTCCTTCTTGGTCAAATAGCCCTTACACAGCCTGGAGGTGTGTTTGGGGTCATTGTCCTGTTGAAAAATAAATTATGGTCCAACTAAACGCAAACCGGATGGAATATCATGCCGCTGCAAGATGCTGTGGTAGCCATGCTGGTTCAGTGTGCCTTCAATTTTGAATAAATCCCCAACAGTGTCACCAGCAAAGCACCCCCACACCATGACGTCTCCTCCTCCATGCTTCACGGTGGGAACCAGGAATGTAGAGTCCCTCCGTTCACCTTTTCTGCCTCGCACAAAGACACGGTGGTTGGAACCAAAGATCTCAAATTTGGACTCATCAGACCAAAGCACAGATTTCCACTGGTCTAATGTCCATTCCTTGTGTTCTTTAGCCCAAACAAGTCTCTTCTGCTTGTTGCCTGTCCTTAGCAGTGGTTTCCTAGCAGCTATTTTACCATGAAGGCCTGCTGCACTAAGTCTCTTCTTAAAGGGAACCTGTCACCCCCCAGGCGTTTGAAACTAAAAGAGCCACCTTGTGCGGCAGTAATGCTGCATTGAGTGACTGCTGTGTGGCGTCTGCAGCAGGGGGGGGAAGGGCCTGCCTCCAGGACTGAAGAAAGGTATTTAGGACAAATAAAAAAATGGATTATTTCTGCAGTTACAGCACCAATAACTAAAAGAGCCACCTTGTCAGAATGCAGCATTACTGCTGCACAAGGTGGCTCTTTTAGTTTCAAACGCCTGGCGCGGTGACAGGTTCCCTTTAAGGCTAGGTTCAGATTGCGTTAGTGCAATCCGTTTAGCGCGAGCGCTAGCGGATTGCGCTAACGCAATGTCTTTTTCGGGGCCGCGTTCAGGGGTCGCGTTAATGTCCCCGCTCTCGCAGATCCCCGATCTGCGAGAGCGGGGAACGGACCTCTGGCGCGCCGCGGACGCTGCAAGCAGCGTCCGAGGCGCGCTACAAAAGCCCGGCACATCGCTAGCGCGTGCCGAAAATGACACGCGCTAGCAATGCGCTCTAACATTGCCGGCAATGGGAGCGCTAACGGACGCGGTGCACGGCGTTAATTTCGCCATGCAACGCTGTCCGTTAGTGCTATCCCATTAACGCAATGGGAACCTAGCCTAACAGTTGTTGGCAACGAATAAAAACAGCGACATACAACTCCAGGGCACCACCATGGGTGCTTCATTTGCACTGGCGTATGCAAATCTATTCCTCGGGCTGTGGGAGAGGGACCTTTCCCTGTCAGATCAGTCATCGATGGACCGCATCCCCATTTGGATGCGGTACATCGACGACATATTTTTGATCTGGCAGGGAACCTTTGAACTTTTGCAGGAACTCGTTAAATCATTGAACACAAATGATAAAAATATCTTTGTCACCCATCATGGTGACAGAGATAAGATTAATTTTTTGGATGTGACGATATGGAGAGACGGGAATAATATGCTACAAACTACGATATATAGGAAAGAAATTTCCACCAACAGCTTGCTTCATGCCTCGTCTGCCCACCTGTTCTGATCCTGGTGGTAAGGATCGCAAAAACTGACCAGATAAGTAAACCAGATAATAAGGACAAGCTCTGGGGATGTGGGAGCTTTACTGACCGCAACCCTGATCCTATCGACACACACTAAAGGCAGTCGTGGAGCGTTACCTAAAATCCTAGACGCCTCTTCACAGCCTGAGAAACTGACTACCCCTAGAGAGAAACACAGCCTCACTTGCCTCAGAGAAATTACCCCAAAGTATAGACAGCCCCCCACAAATAATAACGGTGAGATAAGGGGAAAAGACAAATGTAGAAATGAAAACAGGTTTTAGCAAATGAGGCCCGCTAACACTAAATAGACAAAAGATAGTATTTTATACTGACCGCACAGATCCCTTGCTATCAAAATTATCCACGCAGAGAATACAAAAAACCCCCACACCGACTCACGATGTGAGGGGCGCAACTCTGCACCCCAGAGCTTCCAGCAAGCGAAATCACATATAAGCAAGCTGGACTAAACTCATATTATACTGAGAAACATTTTCAAATGAGGAAACATGAACTAGCAAAACTTAGCTTCTCCAGGAGGAGACCGGTCACTAGTGAGTCCAAGAGAGATCAGGACCAGTACTGAATACAACAACAGCAGGCAACAAGTAAGGTCCAGGTGGAGTTAAATAGGAAGCCAGGCTAGCAGGAAACGAGGCAGCTGGAACCCAGCTACAGACCAGCCGTATCGCTAAAAGCCACCAGAGGGAGCCCAAGAACAGAACTCACACAGTACCACTCACGACCACAGGAGGGAGCCCGAGAACGGAATTCACAACAGTACCCCCCCCTTGAGGAGGGGTCACTGAACCCTCACCAGAGCCCCCAGGCCGATCAGGACGAGCCAAATGAAAGGCACGAGACCAGCAAGGCTTGGCCCGAGCACAAATCCCACAGGACTGCACAAAGGAACGCACATCCCGCGACAAGGAAGGACACCAAAAGGACCTAGCCACCAAATCCCTGGTACCAAAAATCCCAGGGTGACTCGCCAACACCGAAGAATGAACCTCGGAAATAACTCTACTGGTCCATCTATCCGGGACAAACAGTCTCTCCGGTGGACAACGGTCAGGTCTATTGGCCTGAAATTCCTGCAGCACCCGCCGCAAATCAGGGGAGATGGCAGACAAAATCACCCCCTCTCTGAGGATACCAGCCTGTTCAGACACTCCTGGAGAATCAGGCACAAAACTCCTAGACAGGGCATCAGCCTTCACGTTCTTCGAACCCGGAAGGTACGAGACCACGAAATCGAAACGGGAGAAAAACAGCGACCATCGAGCCTGTCTTGGATTTAACCGTTTGGCAGACTCGAGATAAGTCAAATTCTTGTGATCAGTCAAGACCACCACACGATGCTTAGCTCCCTCAAGCCATGGGGGCACGATGCGCACCTTCGTATGCGAATCTATTCTTAGGATGGTGGGAGGAGTTAGTGGTGTACAAACATGCGGCTTTTAGGGATAAGTGCAAGAAATGGCTACGGTTTATCGATGATATTGTGATGTTTTGGACAGGCACTGAGGAGGACTGTAACCAATTTATCGTCGATTTAAACAACAATCCCTTCAATATTAAGCTCACATCGCATATTTCACGAACCTCAGTGGAATTCCTGGACCTCAAGTTGTGCCTGGAAGGTTCGTATGTCGTCACTACACTTTATCGGAAACCCACGGCGACCAATAGCTTGTTACATTACTCAAGTTTCCACCCTAGGCACCTCAAGAATGGTATTCCAACAGGCCAATTTCTGCGATTAAAGAGGAACTGCAGTTTGACGTCCGACTTTCAACATGAAGCCAGGAAACTGACAGATCGTTTTAAACATCGGGGATATCCCAAGAAAATAATTTCCGCCGCCTATCAAAGGGCCCGGACCAGTTCACGTTCGGATTTGCTTCAGAGACAAACACGTGAGTCTAATACACCACTTGGTATTGTAACTACCTTTAACAATCAGTGGCAGGACATCTATAAAATCTTGGATCGGGGTTGGGGTACCTTATTGAGCGAACCCAGACTTATATCGCATATCCCGGCCACCCCGAAATTGATAGCTCGGCGGGCTAAAAATTTAAAAGATCTGCTCTGCCATAGTCATTTTGTACGTCCCACCACCAGGTTGAATAGGGGAGGGAGGATTTTTGGCACTTACCCATGTGGTAACTGCAATGTGTGCCAGTATATGGTGGCCCAGGATGGTATATCGCTTACTGTTTCTCCTTTCCAGATTTCACCAAAAAAGGTGTTCTTCAATTGTAAAACCCGCTCACTTATTTATGCCTTGATCTGTGATTGCCCGAAAGTCTACGTGGGACAGACTACCCAAGAATTGCGTCGAAGAACACAGCAACATCTATCAAATATCTCCACGGCAGCAAGGGACCGTGAAAAGGGCAAGGGCATTTCATCTGTTGCTGCCCACTTTCTGGATTTTCATAATGGACGGACGAAGGGACTGAAAGTTATGGGATTGGAGGGAATTTCACAGAATATCCGAGGTGGTGATGTGGTCAGAAAACTACTCAGATGTGAATCTAAGTGGATCCATAACTTAAATACTCTTACTCCACATGGACTAAATGAGGAACTGCTTTTTTCTGGTTACTATAAACAACTTTAAGAATATGTAATGATGTTGAACCCTTTGTATTTTGGGCTCATAATGAATCCATTTTTTGGACCATGGCATCTATTTATTTATTTATTTATTTATTATTATTATTATTTTTCTATCGTGCCCTTCCCTTGTTATCCCCTTCTTGTTCGTCCTTGACCCTTTTTGTATAGACGTAAAGATGCAAATATCTAACAGTAATATATTTATGCACGGATGAACTAGTTTCTATCCGTTGAAAACCATGGTTTTCTTAAGTATGATTATTTATAGCTGTTTATTAATTAATACGTCCTCCATTAGTTTATTATACCTTGAGAAAGTTTATTGATTATTTCTGTGTGTTTATTGTCAACATTTATATGCATAGTTCTCCTTGGATATACTGTACAAGAAACCCCTCGTATGCTGGGCTCATAATGAATCCATTCTTTGGATCATGGCATGGATTTATTTATTTATTATTATTTTTCTATCATGCCCTTTTCTTGTCATCCCCTTCTTGTCCGTCCCTGACCTTATGCGCAGGCGGCTGACTCACGCATGCGCATTCGGTCCCCAGTGGACATCTTTGAATAGGTGCCCTGACTTCATTTGTTGGATCACGCAGGCGCCGTCATCTGCGGTTTGGGACGTGCACTTCCTGTTTGCTTTGTGCCCGTCTGGTGCGCAGTGCGCGTGCGCGCTGTACCTGGACGGACACTTGTACACAGGAGTCGCGACCTTTTTCTGCTCATTGCGCAGACGCGGGCGTCTTCGCTCATATCCGGTCTCCATGCACTATACCGGTCTCTCGGACTGTATCATACTACTCCGGTCTCCAGCTGCTTCTGGTCTAACCCTAATTTTACAGGTATTTAAAGATACAGCACAGTCACTACATGCATTGCCCCTGAGGAAGCCAGTACTACTGGCGATACGCGTTGGGCATTTGTGCCCGGTGCCACTTCTCTTTGTTACCACTTTGCATTGCACTGTTGTGTTCTACAGGGACTCTACATGTTTTTGGATACTCCATTCATTGCGCCAGGTTTTATGGGATGCTGTATTGCTTGATATCCTGGTCCCTGGGGGGATTACTCTATGGGTAACTATGTTATTCTTAACCCTTAATACCCTGGTTTCTCCATTTGGAATCTTGTTGTGTTAGAGTATCCCTTTTTCTGTGTGGTACTTAGAGTTAACTGGGGATAATTAATACGTGTTGGATTTATGTATATTTAAGTGGCACCGTGGTATGACCTTATTGTAGGCCGTTGTTTCTATATTTTTTGCTGTGTTTGGCAATTTTAAATGTTTTTAAATGTCTTTTGTAGTGTTTAAAGTGTTGTAATAAACTTATCCAAATTATCTATAATTTTTGTGGTGATCCCTCTTGTTATGCATGCTACCTCTTTTCTCTTTATTTTGTGTGTTGAGCTTTTTGTAGCATGCTATAGGTGATCCCTGGCAGTGGTGCCTGCCTAAACATTGTTGTCTCGAGTTGCCTTTAGAGGGCCTTGTGGTTTCCTCTTTTCTTGGCGTGTGGCACACTGCGGTTTATTTTAGGTTATTCTGTATATTTATTTTGGTCTGTATTAAGCATGGACCTGCAGACCAGAGAAACAGCTTGGAGCCAGAGGGCTCAGGGGATTTTTGATAGTGGTGGTAGCTGTATTAATGAACCGGTTAGTGATGATGGAGGCTTCTCTAAAATTTCTAATGAATTGACTACTCTGCATAAAACCCTCACAAAAGTGTGGTGGAATATAAGAAGCTTGGAAGAATATAAGATTACAGGCCTTGTCCCTCGTGGCCTCAGGGTACAGATCTTTCCCGCATGGGAAGTTGATACATCATTTCAGAATACCTGGGAGGCGGGCCTTATGAAATGTTCGTCTATTTTAATGGACATGTTAATAGCCCATGATCAGGCCCTCTTGGTCAAACTGAAGGAGGATATTAAAACCAGGGAAATGCAACTTGCCACTTTTGAGGTATCCTTGGTGGCTACTTTCAAACAACAACTTAAAAATACCATTGATAAGTATGAAAAAGAAATTACTGAGGGCAAACGACGTAAATTTCACAGAGACAAGGTGGACTTTAATGGTGGACGGGCCTATAGATGGGGCCATCGTGGTAACAGGAGAGCGGTCTCTTTTGAGGCAAAAACTAATACTGGTACTAATACCAGACTTGAAGTATCCTCTAGTGATTTTTTATCATCAGATCCAAGCGATCTAGAAGGGGCGGCAGGAGGGGTAGACGTAAGGCTAGGAGGAACAAAGAAACGCACCAGAGGGTTCAAGAACTCGTCTCCCTCATACAAACGGGAAACGAGGTACAATCACAGGAAACGATAGACATGGTCTCCCAACTTCCTCTGGAGCAACATCTTTCAAATGATTCAGGTAATTTACAGATCATTAACCTGACTACATATGATTTGACTCCAGCTGAAAAATTGGTCTTGGGGAAGGGACTTTCATTTGCCCCAATGAATACCCTAGACAAGTTTACCCTGATTAAGGACGTCTATTTGTTCTGTCGCCAATTGACATTTAAACTTCTATACCATCATCCTTCTTCGGTAGATTCACTTCCCAATGATGAGAGACAAGTCCTCAGAGACCTCATGGATCTTCTCCATGAAAATGAAACAGCACCCACCAGGAAACGCTTTGGTGGAAGACTACCTTCACAAGCCACCCCCTCCTTTTCCCTCTTCCCAGCGGTTCAGATTTTCTTCAACCAAACGTGTAGAGAGATTCAGGCTCTCCATGTTGACGGTAATAAAAATAATAATTTAAATTTGTCTGAACGCAGGGCACTTAGGGGTCTACAGGATAACAAAGACTTTCTTGTCCGTGAAGCAGACAAGGGGGGGAATATTGTTTTGTGGCCTAATTCTCTCTACTTACAGGAAGTTGGACGTCAATTAGGAGACACCTCCTGCTATCTACGCCTCCCAGCGGACCCTACGGAGATCTTCAAAGGAAGACTTGATCAGTTTATTGGACGGGCTGTATGTCGCGGCATTCTGACTAAGAAGGAGGTGGATTTTCTTACAACGGATTTCCCTGTAGTACCGACCTTTTACCTTCTTCCGAAGGTGCACAAATCTTTGGTCAATCCCCCAGGTAGGCCAATAGTATCTGGCATAAATGGCCTGTTTGAGAAACCGTGCACGTACATAGATTTCTTTTTACAACCTTTGGCCACGACACTTAAATCCTACCTTCGGGACTCGACACATTTGATCCAACTCCTTCAAGATCTTTGCCTACCGGCAGACACAATCTTAATTACATTAGATGTCGAGTCCCTGTACACCAGTATAAATCATGATATAGGATTAAGGGCGGTTTCCTTTTTTCTGGATTCAGACACTACAGGGGACAGGGAACACGATCAATTTTTACTTGATCTTTTATTTTTTGTCCTCGACAAAAACTATTTCGTGTTTGACAGGGTCTTTTATAGACAGGTTAAAGGTACCGCCATGGGGGCACGATGCGCACCTTCGTATGCGAATCTATTCTTAGGATGGTGGGAGGAGTTAGTGGTGTACAAACATGCGGCTTTTAGGGATAAGTGCAAGAAATGGCTACGGTTTATCGATGATATTGTGATGTTTTGGACAGGCACTGAGGAGGACTGTAACCAATTTATCGTCGATTTAAACAACAATCCCTTCAATATTAAGCTCACATCGCATATTTCACGAACCTCAGTGGAATTCCTGGACCTCAAGTTGTGCCTGGAAGGTTCGTATGTCGTCACTACACTTTATCGGAAACCCACGGCGACCAATAGCTTGTTACATTACTCAAGTTTCCACCCTAGGCACCTCAAGAATGGTATTCCAACAGGCCAATTTCTGCGATTAAAGAGGAACTGCAGTTTGACGTCCGACTTTCAACATGAAGCCAGGAAACTGACAGATCGTTTTAAACATCGGGGATATCCCAAGAAAATAATTTCCGCCGCCTATCAAAGGGCCCGGACCAGTTCACGTTCGGATTTGCTTCAGAGACAAACACGTGAGTCTAATACACCACTTGGTATTGTAACTACCTTTAACAATCAGTGGCAGGACATCTATAAAATCTTGGATCGGGGTTGGGGTACCTTATTGAGCGAACCCAGACTTATATCGCATATCCCGGCCACCCCGAAATTGATAGCTCGGCGGGCTAAAAATTTAAAAGATCTGCTCTGCCATAGTCATTTTGTACGTCCCACCACCAGGTTGAATAGGGGAGGGAGGATTTTTGGCACTTACCCATGTGGTAACTGCAATGTGTGCCAGTATATGGTGGCCCAGGATGGTATATCGCTTACTGTTTCTCCTTTCCAGATTTCACCAAAAAAGGTGTTCTTCAATTGTAAAACCCGCTCACTTATTTATGCCTTGATCTGTGATTGCCCGAAAGTCTACGTGGGACAGACTACCCAAGAATTGCGTCGAAGAACACAGCAACATCTATCAAATATCTCCACGGCAGCAAGGGACCGTGAAAAGGGCAAGGGCATTTCATCTGTTGCTGCCCACTTTCTGGATTTTCATAATGGACGGACGAAGGGACTGAAAGTTATGGGATTGGAGGGAATTTCACAGAATATCCGAGGTGGTGATGTGGTCAGAAAACTACTCAGATGTGAATCTAAGTGGATCCATAACTTAAATACTCTTACTCCACATGGACTAAATGAGGAACTGCTTTTTTCTGGTTACTATAAACAACTTTAAGAATATGTAATGATGTTGAACCCTTTGTATTTTGGGCTCATAATGAATCCATTTTTTGGACCATGGCATCTATTTATTTATTTATTTATTTATTATTATTATTATTTTTCTATCGTGCCCTTCCCTTGTTATCCCCTTCTTGTTCGTCCTTGACCCTTTTTGTATAGACGTAAAGATGCAAATATCTAACAGTAATATATTTATGCACGGATGAACTAGTTTCTATCCGTTGAAAACCATGGTTTTCTTAAGTATGATTATTTATAGCTGTTTATTAATTAATACGTCCTCCATTAGTTTATTATACCTTGAGAAAGTTTATTGATTATTTCTGTGTGTTTATTGTCAACATTTATATGCATAGTTCTCCTTGGATATACTGTACAAGAAACCCCTCGTATGCTGGGCTCATAATGAATCCATTCTTTGGATCATGGCATGGATTTATTTATTTATTATTATTTTTCTATCATGCCCTTTTCTTGTCATCCCCTTCTTGTCCGTCCCTGACCTTATGCGCAGGCGGCTGACTCACGCATGCGCATTCGGTCCCCAGTGGACATCTTTGAATAGGTGCCCTGACTTCATTTGTTGGATCACGCAGGCGCCGTCATCTGCGGTTTGGGACGTGCACTTCCTGTTTGCTTTGTGCCCGTCTGGTGCGCAGTGCGCGTGCGCGCTGTACCTGGACGGACACTTGTACACAGGAGTCGCGACCTTTTTCTGCTCATTGCGCAGACGCGGGCGTCTTCGCTCATATCCGGTCTCCATGCACTATACCGGTCTCTCGGACTGTATCATACTACTCCGGTCTCCAGCTGCTTCTGGTCTAACCCTAATTTTACAGGTATTTAAAGATACAGCACAGTCACTACATGCATTGCCCCTGAGGAAGCCAGTACTACTGGCGATACGCGTTGGGCATTTGTGCCCGGTGCCACTTCTCTTTGTTACCACTTTGCATTGCACTGTTGTGTTCTACAGGGACTCTACATGTTTTTGGATACTCCATTCATTGCGCCAGGTTTTATGGGATGCTGTATTGCTTGATATCCTGGTCCCTGGGGGGATTACTCTATGGGTAACTATGTTATTCTTAACCCTTAATACCCTGGTTTCTCCATTTGGAATCTTGTTGTGTTAGAGTATCCCTTTTTCTGTGTGGTACTTAGAGTTAACTGGGGATAATTAATACGTGTTGGATTTATGTATATTTAAGTGGCACCGTGGTATGACCTTATTGTAGGCCGTTGTTTCTATATTTTTTGCTGTGTTTGGCAATTTTAAATGTTTTTAAATGTCTTTTGTAGTGTTTAAAGTGTTGTAATAAACTTATCCAAATTATCTATAATTTTTGTGGTGATCCCTCTTGTTATGCATGCTACCTCTTTTCTCTTTATTTTGTGTGTTGAGCTTTTTGTAGCATGCTATAGGTGATCCCTGGCAGTGGTGCCTGCCTAAACATTGTTCTCCCTCAAGCCAATGTCGCCACTCCTCAAATGCCCACTTCATTGCCAACAACTCCCGATTACCAACATCATAATTCCGCTCGGCAGGCGAAAACTTTCTTGAAAAGAAAGCGCATGGCCTCATCACAGAGCCATCAGAGCTTCTCTGCGACTAGACAGCCCCTGCTCCAATCTCAGAAGCATCAACCTCGACCTGGAAAGGAAGAGTGACATCCGGCTGACACAAGACAGGAGCCGAAGAAAACCGACGTTTCAGCTCCTGAAAAGCCTCCACGGCCGCAGGAGACCAATTCGTAACGTCAGAACCCTTCTTGGTCAAATCCGTCAAAGGCTTAACCACACTAGAAAAATTTGTGATGAAGCAACGGTAAAAATTAGCAAAGCCCAAGAACTTCTGAAGACTCTTCACCGATGTAGGTTGAGTCCAGTCATAAATAGCCTGGACCTTGACTGGATCCATCTCAATAGTAGAAGGAGAAAAAATAAAGCCCAAAAAGGAAACCTTCTGGACTCCGAAGAGACATTTAGAGCCCTTCACAAACAAGGCATTGGCACGCAGGACCTGAAATACCATCCTGACCTGCTTCACATGAGATTCCCAATCATCAGAAAAGACCAGAATATCATCCAGGTACACAATCATAAATCTATCCAGATACTCTCGGAAGATGTCGTGCATAAAGGACTGAAACACGGAAGGGGCATTAGAAAGCCCAAAAGGCATAACCAAGTACTCAAAATGGCCTTCAGGCGTATTAAATGCTGTTTTCCATTCATCGCCCTGTTTTATACACACAAGATTATAAGCTCCTCGAAGATCTATCTTGGTGAACCAACTAGCCCCCCTAATCCGAGCAAACACATCGGACAGCAGTGGCAAAGGATACTGAAATTTGACCGTGATTTTATTTAGAAGGCGATAATCTATACAGGGTCTCAGAGAACCATCCTTCTTGGCCACAAAAAAGAATCCCGCACCCAAAGGGGACGAGGACGGGCGAATATGCCCTTTCTCCAAAGACTCCTTTATATAACTCCGCATAGCGGCATGTTCTGGTACAGATAAATTAAAAAGTCGTCCCTTAGGGAACTTACTACCAGGAATCAAATTTATAGCACAATCACAAGCCCTATGAGGAGGTAGGGCACTGGATTTGGGCTCATCAAATACATCCAGGTAATCCGACAAAAATTCAGGGACCTCAGAAGGAGTAGAAGAAGCAATTGATACCAAAGGAGCATCGCCATGAATTCCCTGGCAACTCCAACTTAACACAGACATTGCTTTCCAATCCAGGACTGGATTATAAACCTGCAGCCATGGCAGACCCAACACGACAACATCATGCAAATTATGTAACACAAGAAAGCGAATCACCTCCTGATGTGCAGGAGTCATGCACATGGTCACTTGAGTCCAGTACTGAGGCTTATTCTTGGCCAATGGCATAGCATCAATTCCCTTTAGTGGAATAGGAATTTGCAAAGGCTCTAAGATAAAACCACAGCGTCTGGCAAATGACAAATCCATCAAAATCAGGGCAGCACCTGAATCCACAAAAGCCATAACTGAGTAGGATGACAGAGAGCAAATCAAAGTAACAGACAAAATTAATTTAGGCTGTGCAATACCAATGGTGACAGGCTTAGCGAACCTATTTGTGCGCTTAGAACAATCTGAGATAACATGAGCAGCATCACCACAGTAAAAGCACAACCCATTCCGACGTCTGTAATTTCGCCGTTCAATTCTGGTCAGAATCCTGTCACATTGCATAGACTCAGGCTTCTGCTAAGAAAATACAGCCAGATGGTGCACAGGTTTGCGCTCCCGCAAACGCCGATCAATCTGAATAGCCAAAGACATAGACTCATTCAGACCCGCAGGTGTGGGGAACCCCACCATAACATCCTTAAGGGCTTCAGAAAGACCCTTTCTGAAAATCGCTGCCAGGGCACACTCATTCCATTGAGTGAGCACAGACCATTTCCTAAACTTCTGACAGTAAACCTCTGATTCATCCTGACCCTGAGAGAGAGCCAGCAAAACCTTTTCTGCCTGGTCTACTAGATTAGGTTCCTCATAGAGCAATCCAAGCGCCAGAAAAAATGCATCCACATTTAGCAATGCAGGATCTCCTGGCGTCAGGGAGAATGCCCAATCTTGAGGGTCACCACGTAACAAAGAAATGATAATTTTAACTTGCTGAACAGAGTCACCAGAGGAACGAGGTCTCAGAGAAAGAAATAATTTGCAATTATTTTTGAAGTTCAAAAACCTAGATCTATCTCCAGAGAACAACTCAGGAATTGGTATTTTAGGCTCTGACATAGGACTATGAACTACATAATCCTGAATGCCTTGTACCCTTGCAGTGAGCTGATCCACACTAGAAGACAGACTCTGAATGTCCATATCTGCAGCTGAATTCCGAACCACCCAGAGGTTAAGGGGAGGAGAGAAGCTAGACACACTGCAGAGAAAAAAAAAATGAACTCAGGACTTCTCTTATCCCTCTTTTGCGATGCATTAACACTTTTTGGCCTGCTGTACTGTTCTGATCCTGGTGGTAAGGATCGCAAAAACTGACCAGATAAGTAAACCAGATAATAAGGACAAGCTCTGGGGATGTGGGAGCTTTACTGACCGCAACCCTGATCCTATCGACACACACTAAAGGCAGCCGTGGAGCGTTACCTAAAATCCTAGACGCCTCTTCACAGCCTGAGAAACTGACTACCCCTAGAGAGAAACACAGCCTCACTTGCCTCAGAGAAATTACCCCAAAGTATAGACAGCCCCCCACAAATAATAACGGTGAGATAAGGGGAAAAGACAAACGTAGAAATGAAAACAGGTTTTAGCAAATGAGGCCCGCTAACACTAAATAGACAAAAGATAGTATTTTATACTGACCGCACAGATCCCTTGCTATCAAAATTATCCACGCAGAGAATACAAAAAAACCCCACACCGACTCACGATGTGAGGGGCGCAACTCTGCACCCCAGAGCTTCCAGCAAGCGAAATCACATATAAGCAAGCTGGACTAAACTCATATTATACTGAGAAACATTTTCAAATGAGCAAACATGAACTAGCAAAACTTACCTTCTCCAGGAGGAGACCGGTCACTAGTGAGTCCAAGAGAGATCAGGACCAGTACTGAATACAACGACAGCAGGCAACAAGTAAAGGTCCAGGTGGAGTTAAATAGGAAGCCAGACTAGCAGGAAACGAGGCAGCTGGAACCCAGCTACAGACCAGCCGCATCGCTAAAAGCCACCAGAGGGAGCCCAAGAACAGAACTCACACAGTACCACTCACGACCACAGGAGGGAGCCCGAGAACGGAATTCACAACACCCACCCTAGATATATGATTGACTCTATCCCCACTGGACAGTTCCTTTGATTATGAAGGATCTGTTCCAATAACGAGGACTTTGAGGTAAAAGCTAAGGATCTAAGTGAGAGGTTTCATGAGAGAGGGTATGGTAGATATACCATCAAATGGGCTTATCATAGGGCTAAATATTTCACACGACAATCCTTGCTCTATGAATGTGATGATTGGAAGAATATCTCCACCAAAGTACATTTTGTTACGAATTACCATGCCCAATTCTCTTGGATGAAAGAATGCCTCAAAAAAGCATGGCCTATACTACAAGCAGACTCTATCCTTAAAAATATCCTCCCTGAAACACTGAGTGTGGTTATCCGGCATTCAAAAAACCTGAAGGACTGTCTTGTTAGGAGCCACTACCAGGGTGGCTCGGGATCTAGATTCATTGATGGTGTGGGTCCCAGGTGTGGATGTGTGCCTTGTGGCTGGTGTGTCGCCTGTCCCAATATAGATTGCATCGACACATTTACTAATTCTTCTGGAGTGAGGACATACGAGATCAGGAAACATATCACATGTACCACCAGAAATGTGATTTATTTTGCTATGTGTCCTTGCAATGTTATTTACATAGGGCTCACCACGCGCCAACTTAAAGTTCGTATGCGTGAGCACGTACTTGGGATTGAGGCGGCCGCCGGCTATGATGACACATCCACACTTCGGACACTACCCCGCCATTTTAAACTATATCACAATTGTGACAGTTCTACACTCAGAGTTAGGGGGATTGATATGGTGGATCGGGGAATTTGTGGTGGGAGAATTAGCTCCAGATTGGCACAGAAAGAAACCAGATGGATCTGGACATTAGATACAGTCCATCCTAAAGGGCTATAAGAAAATATAAGCTTTGTACCGTTTTTATAAACCTCAGCTGGTGTAAAGAATGTCCTTTTGTTTTTAATATTCATTGTGTTTGTTTTTATTGTCTAGTCCCATCAGTCATTGCCTTCCTGTGATGTCATCATTTGCATTTAATTATATCCATCTACGTATACTATGAGCCTTCAATACTCAGGACAAGGGATACCAATGTTTTGTAATTTGTGATTGATTATTAGAACATAGGTAATAAAAACTAATATTTTAGCAATATTAATACCTGCGCTAAACAAAGTACTTTAGTCAACATTCACGATAGGTAGTTACCTGTTTGGTGAGAAGATTGCTAGAGATTTGCTTGTGAGTTTTTATGACAGGTCAGGGGTTGATGCTGGGAGGGGACTAAAGATGGGAAATAATGCAATTTGTTAAATAATGCAAATTGTTAAAACATAAAATCACAAATAATGAATGGCTCGTATGTCATCTAGTTGTTACACATAAGTAGAATAGTGCCATACAATGTGATTTATCATTTAGCATTTATCAGCCCAAGCTTCTAGTTTACATAAATCATCCTGTAATATAAAATTGTCCTCCCCTGTATTGATTACCCTGCAGAGTTTAGTGTCATCTGCAAATATTGAAATTCTACTCTGAATGCCCCCTACAAGGTCATTAATAAATATGTTAAAAAGAAGAGGGCCCAATACTGACCCCTGTGGTACCCCACTGCTAACCGCGACCCAGTCCGAGTGTGCTCCATTAATAATTACCCTTTGTTTCCTATCCCTGAGCCAGCTCTCAACCCACTTACACATATTTTCCCCTATCCCCATTATTCTCATTTTATGTATCAACCTTTTGTGTGGCACCGTATCAAAAGCTTTGGAAAAGTCCATATACACTATGTCCACTGGGTTCCCTTGGTCCAGTCCGGAACTTACCTCTTCATAGAAGCTGATCAAATTAGTCTGACATGAACTGTCCCTAGTAAACCCGTGCTGATACTGGGTCATGAGGTTATTCCTCTTCAGATACTCCAGCATAGCATCCCTTAGAATGCCCTCCAGGATTTTACCCACAGTAGAGGTTAAACTTACTGGCCTATAATTACCGAGTTCAGTTTTTGCCCCTTTTTTGAATATTGGCACCACATTTGCTATACGCCAGTCCTGTGGTACAGACCCTGTTATTATGGAGTCTTTAAAGATTAAAAATAATGGTCTATCAATGACTGTACTTAGTTCCTGCAGTACTCGGGGGTGGATCCCATCAGGGCCCGGAGATTTGTCAATTTTAGTTATTTTTCGACGCCGCTGTACTTCCTGCTGGGTTAAGCAGGTGACACTTAATGGGGAATTTTTGTTATCACTGATCATATTGTCGCCATGGGATTTTCTTTTGTAAATACTGATGAAAAAAAGTCATTTAGCATATTGGCTTTTTCCTCATCCTCATCCACCATTTCACCCAGACTATTTTTAAGGGGGCCAACACTTTCATTTTTTAGTTTCTTACTATTTATATAGTTAAAGAATATTTTGGGATTATTTTTACTCTCTCTGGCAATGAGTCTCTCTGTCTCAATCTTTGCTGCCTTGATTTGCTTTTTACAGAATTTATTTAATTTTCTGTATTTATTTAATGCCTCCTCACTACCTACTTCCTTTAATTCTCTAAATGCTTTCTTTTTGTCCCTTATTGCGCCCCTTACAGCTCTATTTAGCCATATTGGTTTCCTCCTATTTCTAGTATGTTTATTCCCATACGGTATATACTGTGCACAGGTCCTATCCAGGATGCTAATAAATGTCTCCCATTTTCTTTGTGTATTTTTGTGTCTCAGGATATCGTCCCAGTTAATTGCACCAAGATCCTCTCTCATCCGTTGGAAATTTGCCCTCCTGAAGTTTAGTGTCCTTGTCACCCCCCTACTACCCATCTTATTAAAGGTTACATGAAAACTTATTATTTTGTGATCACTATTCCCCAAGTGACCCCAACCCTTATATTTGATATGCGGTCTGGCCTGTTGGTTAATATTAGGTCTAGCAGTGCCCCCCCTCCTTGTTGGGTCCTGAACCAGTTGTCAGAGGTAATTGTCTCTCATAGTTGTCAAAAGCCGATTACCTTTGCTGGAACTGCAGGTTTCTGTTCCCCAATCTATTTCAGGGTAGTTGAAGTCCCCCATAATAATGACTTCTCCTTGAGTCGCATCTTCATCTATTTGCTTTACGAGGATATTCTCCATTGCCTCCATTAGTTTTGGAGATTTATAACAAACCCCTATCAGTAATTTATTATTTTTCCCCCTCCCCTTATCTCCACCCACAGGGACTCTACATTTTCATTAAATTCACCTATATTATCACGCAGGATGGGTTTTAAGGAAGATTTTACATATAGACACACCCCTCCCCCTCGCTTATCTGTACGGTCATTTCTGAACAGGCTATAGCCCTGCAAGTTAACAGCCCAGTCATGGCTCTCATCCAGCCACGTCTCAGATATCCCCACCATGTCATAATTATGCTCCAACAACATTAGTTCTAATTCCTCCATGTTGTTGGCGAGGCTTCTGGCATTAGTATACATGCCCTTGATGTTACTCTCTGTACCTAATAATAATAATAATAATTTTATTTATATAGCGCCAACATATTCCGCAGCGCTTTACAACTTATAGAGGGGACTTATACAGACAATAGACATTACAGCATAACAGAAATCACAGTTCAAAACAGATACCAGTAGGAATGAGGGCCCTGCTCGCAAGCTTACAATCTATGAGGAAAAGGGGAGACACGAGAGGTGGATGGTAACAATTGCTTTAGTTATTTGGACCAGCCATAGTGTAAGGCTCGGGTGTTCATGTAAAGCTGCATGAACCAGTTAACAGCCTAAGTGTGTAGCAGTACAGACACAGAGGCTATTAACTGCTCCCTGTACCTCTATTCTTCCTTAAATTACTAACTGTTCTAACCCCACCCCCCATGCCTCCACCACCCCCAACTTCCTTATTTGTGCCCAGGTCTCTATCTGCACTATCTTCCCCTCCTATAAAATGAATACCCTCCCCCCCATTCCCTAGTTTAAACACTCCTCCAACCTTCTAGCCATTTTCTCCCCCAGCACAGCTGCATCTTCCCCATTGAGGTGCAGCCCATCCCTAGCGTAGAGCCTGTAGCCCACTGAGAAGTCGGCCCAGTTCTGCAGGAACCCAAACCCCTCCTTCCTACACCAATTCTTGAGCCACTTATTAACCTCCCTAATCTCCCGTTGCCTCTCTGGCGTGGCACGTGGTACAGGCAGTATTTCGGAAAATACCACGTTGGAGGTCCTTGCTTTCAGCTTGGAGCCTAATTCCCTGAAATCATCTTTAAGGACCTTCCACCTACCTCTAACTTTGTCATTTGTGCCAATGTGCACCATGACCGCTGGGTCCTCACCAGCCTGTCCCAGTAATCTGTCACCCGATCAGCGATGTGTCGGACTCGAGCGCCAGGTAGGCTGCACACCGTCCGACGATCCCTGTCTTTGTGACAGATTGCCCTATCTGTTCCCCTAATAATTGAGTCCCCCACTACCAGCACCTGTCTGGCCTGCCCTGCTCTCCTATTTCCCTCCTTACTGGAGCAGTCACTACTCCGGCTTTCAGAGGACATGCCTGGCTGCAGCAGTGCTACCCCTGTACTGGCACCCCCCTCATCTGCCAACTTAGCAAACTTATTGGGGTGTGCCAGATCAGGACTAGCCTCCCTGGCACTCTTCCCTCTACCCCGCCTTCTATCTGTCACCCTGCTAACTGCCACACTGTCCTGCAGCTCCATCCTACCATCCCCCTCCTCATCTATCCCATTGAGCGTCTGCTCTGTGAGCAAAAGACTCCTCTCCATGTTGTCTATGGATCTCAGTGTTGCCAGCTGCACATTTAGATCCAGAATCTGGGTTTCCAAATGCACAACGTGCTCACATCTCGCACAGCAGTATGCACCCTCGACCGGCTGATCAAGGACTGCATACATGTGGCAAGATGTACACTGGATGGCATTAACAATTGTGGAGCACATTTCATAATGGGGATTGCACCAGACAGAAACGTTAATTAAAAATAAATACAAAGTATTAATTAAAAAAAAAAAAAAAAAACAGAAGCAATTCCTCCCTTGGAAACTCCCTGATTCCAAAGTCACTGAATCACAAGTCACACTTACCGCCATTCACACATACGCTCAGGTCACACTCAGCTCGCTCACACTCGCTATGCTGAAGATTTATAGATAGATATACTTTTTTCTGATGAAAGCAAATTTTGCATGTCATTCGGAAATCAAGGTGCCAGAGTCTGGAGGAAGACTGGGGAGAAGGAAATGCCAAGATGCCTGAAGTCCAGTGTCAAGTACCCACAGTCAGTGATGGTGTGGGGTGCCATGTCAGCTGCTGGTGTTGGTCCACTGTGTTTCATCAAGGGCAGGGTCAATGCAGCTAGCTATCAGGAGATTTTGGAGCACTTCATGCTTCCATCGGCTGAAATGCTTTATGGAGATGAAGATTTCATTTTTCAGCACGACCTGGCACCTGCTCACAGTGCCAAAACCACTGGTAAATGGTTTACTGACCATGGTATTACTGTGCTCAATTGGCCTGCCAACTCTCCTGACCTGAACCCCATAGAGAATCTGTGGGATATTGTGAAGAGAAAGTTGAGAGACGCAAGACCCAACACTCTGGATGAGCTTAAGGCCGCTATTGAAGCATCCTGGGCCTCCATAACATCTCAGCAGTGTCACAGGCTGATTGCCTCCATGCCACGCCGCATTGAAGCAGTCATTTCTGCCAAAGGATTCCCGACCAAGTATTGAGTGCATAACTGAACATTATTATTTGATGGTTTTTTTGTTTGGTATTAAAAAACACTTTTATTTGATTGGTCGGGTGAAATATGCTAATTTATTGAGACAGGTTTTTTGGGTTATCAGGAGTTGTAGGCCAAAATCATCAGTATTAAAACAATAAAAGACCTGACAAATTTCAGTTGGTGGATAATGAATCTATAATATATGAAAGTTTAATTGTAATCATTACATTATGGTAAATAATGAAATTTAACACTATATGCTAATTTTTTGAGAAGGACCTGTATATGCTACACAAGGCTGGTATCACCATTCTGACCTGGACAATCGCTATCAGGTCATTTTTACGGCACAATGAATTACATTAAAAAGAAGGCTCGAAAAACAATTGCATTGTTTTTTTTATTTTTCACAATTTCACCATTTTTAATTTCTTTTCCCGTTTTTTAGTCCCTTATGTGGTAACTTTAATAGCGTCATTCAAAACTACAACTCAGCCTTCGTATGTCTATATTGACTGAAAAATACCAAAGTAATGACTCTTTGGGAAAAAACGAGAGCGTAAAAATCAAACATTGGAGTAAAAAAATGCTTGTTTTACCTTAACCCCTTAGTGACAGAGCCAATTTGGTACTTAATGACCGAGCCAATTTTTACAATTCTGACCACTGTCACTTTATGAGGTTATAACTCTGGAACGCTTTATCGGATCCTGCTGATTCTGAGATTGTTTTTTCGTGACATGTTGTACTTCAAGTTAGTGGTAACATTTCTTCGATATTACTTGCGATTATTTATGAAAAAAATGGAAATATGGCGAAAATTTTTAAAATTTTGCAATTTTCAAACTTTGTATTTTTATGCCCTTAAATCAGAGAGATATGTCACAAAAATAGTTAATAAATAACATTTCTCACATGTCTACTTTACATTAGCACAATTTTGGAAACAATTTTTTTTTTTTGTTAGGGAGTTATAAGGGTTAAAAGTTGACCAGCAATTTCTCATTTTTACAACACCATGTTTTTTTTAGGGACCACATCACCTTTGAAGTGATTTTGAGGGGTCTATATGATAGAAAATAACCAAGTGTGACACCATTCTAAAAACTGCACCCCTCAAGCTGCTCAAAACCACATTCAAGAAGTTTATTAACCCTTTATGTACTTCACAGGAACTAAAACAATGTGGAAGAAAAAAATGAACATTTAACTTTTTTTTGCAAACATTTTATTTCAGAACCATTTTTTTTTAATTTTCACAAGTGTAAAAACAGAAATTTAACCACAAATTTTGTTGTGCAATTTTTCCTGAGTACGCCGATACCCCATATGTGGAGGTAAACCACTGTTTGGGCGCACCGCAGAGCTTGGAAGTGAAGGAGCACCGTTTGACTGTTTCAATGCAGAATTGGCTGGAATTGAGATCGGACGCCATGTCGCGTTTGGAGAGCCCCTAATGTGCCTAAACAGTGGAAACCCCCCACAAGTGACACCATTTTGGAAACTAGACCCCCCAAGGAACTTATCTAGATGTGTGGTGAGCACTTTGAACCCCCAAGTGCTTCACAGAAGTTTATAACGTAGAGCCGTGAAAATAAAAAAATCGCATTTGTTTTCACAAAAATGATTTTTTCGCCCACAAATTCTTATTTTCACAAGGGTAATAGGAGAAATTAGACCACAAAAGTTGTTGTGCAATTTCTCCTGAGTACGTCGATACCCCATATGTGGAGGTAAACCACTGTTTGGGCGCACCGCAGAGCTTGGAAGTGAAGGAGCACCGTTTGACTTTTTCAATGCAGAATTGGCTGGAATTGAGATCGGATGCCATGTCGCGTTTGGAGAGTCCCTGATGTGCCTAAACAGTGGAAACCCCCCACAAGTGATACCATTTTGGAAACTAGACCCCCCAAGGAACTTATCTAGATGTGTGGTGAGCACTTTGAACCCCCAAGTGCTTCACAGAAGTTTATAACGTAGAGCCGTGAAAATAAAAAAAATCGCATTTTTTCTACAAAAATGATCTTTTTGCCTCCAAATTTTTATTTTACCAAGACTTATTTGTCTTGAGTACGCCGACACCCCATATGTGGGGGTAAACCACTGTTTGGGCGCATGGCTGAGCTCGGAAGCAAAGGAGCGCCATTTGACTTTTCAATGCAAAATTGACTGGAATTGAGATCGGACGCCATGTCGCGTTTGGAGTGCCCCTGATGTGCCTAAACAGTAGAAACCCCCCAAAAGTGACCCCATTTTGGAAACTAGACCCCCCAAGGAACTTATCTAGATGTGTAGTGAGAACTTTGAATGCCCAAGTGCATCACAGAAGTTTATAATGCAGAGTCGTGAAAATAAAATATATATATTTTTTAACAATAAAGATTTTTTAGCCCACAAGTTTTTATTTTCACAACAAGAGAAATTGGACCCCAAAAGTTGTTGTCCAATTTGTCCTGAGTATGCTGGTACCCCATATGTGGGGGTAAACCACTGTTTGGGCGCACGGCAGAGCTCGGAAGGGAAGGAGTGCCATTTTGGAATGCAGACTTTGATAGAATTGTCTGCGGGCGTTATGTTGCGTTTGCAGACCCCTAATGTACCTAAACAGTAGAAACCCCCAACAAGTGACCCCATTTTGGAAAATAGACCCCCCAAGGAACTTATCTAGATATGTGGTGAGAACTTTGAATGCCCAAGTGCCTCACAGAAGTTTATAATGCAGAGTAGTGAAAATAAAAAATATTTTTTTTCCCACAAAAAAGATTTTTTTAGCCCCCAAATTTTTATTTTCACAAGGGTAACAAGAGAAATTGGACCCCAAAAGTTGTTGTCCAATTTTCCTGAGTATGCTGGTACCCCATATGTGGGGGTAAACCACTGTTTGGGCGCACGGCAGAGCTCGGAAGGGAAGGAGCGCCATTTTGGAATGCAGACTTTGATAGAATTGTCTGCGGGCGTTATGTTGCGTTTGCAGACCCCTAATGTACCTAAACAGTAGAAACCCCCAACAAGTGACCCCATTTTGGAAAATAGACCCCCCAAGGAACTTATCTAGATATGTAGTGAGAACTTTGAAAGCTCAAGTGCTTCACAGAAGTTTATAATGCAGAGTAGTGAAAATAAAAAAATATTTTTTTTTCCAACAAAAAAGATTTTTAGCCCCCAAGTTTTTATTTTCACAAGGGTAACAGGAGAAATTGGACCCCAAAAGTTGTTGTCCAATTTATCCCGAGTACGCTGATGCCCATATGTGGGGGTAAACCACTGTTTGGGCGCACGGCAGAGCTCAGAAGGGAGGGAGTACCATTTGACTTTTTTAGCGCAAAATTGGCTGTCGTGTTTGGAGACCCCCTGATGTACCTAAACAGTGGAAACCCCCAAATTATAACTCCAACCCTAACTCCAACACACCCCTAACCCTAATCTCAACCCGATCCATAATCCTAATCACAACCCTAACGATAATCACAACCCTAACCCCAAAACAGCCCTAATCTCAACCCTAACCATAACCCTAATCAAAACCCTAAATCCAACACACCCCTAACCCTAATCCCAACCCTAACCCTAACCCTAATCCCAAATGTAACACTAATCCCAACCCTAATCCAAACCCTAACCCTAATCCCAACTCTAACCCTAACTTTAGCCCCAACCCTAACCATAACTTTAGCCCCCGTCGTCACAAAAAAAGTTAAATGTAACCTTTTTTTTGTACGTCGCGTCCGCCATTTCCGCGCATGCGTGGCCGTAACTCTGCCCCCTCCTCCCCAGGACATAGACTGGGCAGCGGATGCGTTGAAAAACTGCATCCGCTGCCCACGTTGTGCACAATTTTCACAACGTGCGTCGGTACGTCGGGCCGACGCATTGCGACCGCCCTGTACCGACGCAAGTGTGAAAGAAGCCTAAGGCTACTTTCACACTAGCGTCGTACTCAGCCCATCGCAGTGTGTCGGGCCGACGTACCGACGCTAGCGTTGTAAGCGCCGCACAACGGGTGCAGCGGATGCTGTTTTTTCAACGCATCCGCTGCCCCATTGTGAGGTGCGGGGAGGCGGGGGCGGAGTTCCGGCCACGCATGCGCGGTCGGAAATGGCAGACACGTCGCACAAAAAAGTTACATGTAGCTTTTTTTGTGCCGACGGTCCGCCAAAGCACGACGCATCCGTCGCACGACGGATGCGACATGTGGCAATCCGTCGCAATGCGTCACTAATGCAAGCCAATGGAGAAAAAACGCATCCTGCAAGCACTTTTGCAGGATGCGTTTTTTCTCCAACGACGCATTGCGACGGAAGCCAAAAAACGCTAGTGTGAAAGTAGCCTAACCCTAACCCTAGCCCTAACCCTAACCCTAAATTTAGCCCCAACCCTAACCCTAACCCTAACTCTAACCCTAACTCTAACCCTAACCCTAACCCTAACCCTAATTTTAGCCCCAACTCGTCTTCTCCTGCCGGCCGGCAGATGGCAGCAGATGGCGGGCACACTGCGCATGCGCCCGCCATGATGAAAAAGCCGGCTGGCAGGAGGAGAAGACAGAAGAGGACCCAGGGACACCGGGGAGTATGTTAGGGTCCCCGAATCCCCCTATTTCTCTGACCTCTGATGTGCGATCACATCAGAGGACAGAGAATTACAGATCGCTTTTTTTTTTTTTTTTTTTTTTGCGGTCGCCGGTAAACTGTTAATTACCGGCGATCGCAAAACAGGGGTCGGTGAAAACAGACCCCTATCATGTTCTTTGGGGTCTCGGCTACCCCCGGCAGCCGAGACCCCAAAGATCTTCCGGGTGTCGGGCGGCGGGCGCACTGCGCGTGCGCCCACCATTTTTTTCTGGAAAAAAGATGGCGGCGCCCATCGGGAGCCACGAGGAGCACCGGGGGAGGTAGGTAAGTATCGGGGGGCTATTGGGGGCCATCGGGGACCACATTTCTCTGTCCTCCGATGTGCGATCACATCGGAGGACAGAGAAATTAAACGGCAAATCGCGTTTTTTTTTTTGTTGCGACCGCCGGTAAACGGTTAATTACCGGCGATCGCAACTCGGGGGTCGGTAAAAACCCCCCGAATCATGTTCTCTGGGGTCTCGGCTACCCTCGGCAACCGAGACCCCAGAGAAAATCCGACTCTGGGGGGCGCTATTCACTTTTTCCACAGCGCCGGCGCTGTGGTTTAAGTACCCTTAGCGGCCGCCGTTAAAAGGCGTATCGGCGGTCGTTAAGGGGTTAATGACAAATTTGTCACATTTACCTCAGATTTTTAATTTGATGCTTTTTTATAATAAAAAAAAAACATGCACAGTGTAAACTATTGGAGCGATTCCCCAATTGAAACCAATGGAAAACCCAGTTGATGCATTTGTACAAGCTTCCGAGACTAAATAGTCAGCCTCTGATTTCTGAGGTAAATATGATCTTTTAGCTTCAGATTTTAAAGCCTTAATAATTAATGGCAAGTCATGTGTGACTCCACTGATGATGGAGAGCAGCCATGTGAGAAATAAGCAGCAGAGCTTGTGAGCTCCGCACTCCTGATCGCACAGCTCAGAGACTGAACGGCGCCGGCCGCTCTCCCTCATTATATACTGGCTGGTGTCAGCGCGCCCTCTGGTGGACAGTACGATATCGCGGCCGCTGCTCTCCTCAGAGCACTCGACTGTCACCAAACAAAATGGCGGCTTAGAAACTGCACAACCTCCGACTTTCTCCTGCACAAGGTGTATGTATTGTGAGGGAAATGTTAGGCTATGTGCACACGTTGCCGATTTTGATGCATTTCCGCAGCGTTGTTGGACACTTGGAATTGCATAAAATCCGCAGTGTAGTGTACAAGCAATGTTAGTGGATGTGAAATTGACATTTGGTGTGTATATGTTGCGGAAAAAAATGCGCAGAATCGCAGCTTTTTTTCCTCAGCATGTTAATTTTTTTTGCCGATCTGCAGTGTTTCTGCACTCATTGACTACCATTCTGTCAGGCCAATAAGCAGCAAAACCACAGGTGTAAAAAAGATCTGCGGCTTTGCTGCGGATGTGCCTATAGAAACGCTGCAGATTGGGAGGGGAAAAAGTGTGGGCGGAGACTTGTGAGGGCGGAGACTTGTGGGTGGGGACTGTGTGGGCGGAGACTGTGTGGGCGGAGATGATGTGCGGGGCTATATGTGTGTGTGTCTGTATATAGGCAGCAGGTACAGACTGGGGCTGAAATTCAGTCCTGGCATTTGAAATCACACAGGCCAATGTTGTCCCCGTCCCCATGAACCAAATGGGATATATTACTAATATTACCCTGGATGGAGGAAAGCAAGATTTATTACAAGACCAATATTTCTAATGATACCCGTTGCTCCCTGGGGTAAGTGATGGAGTCAGCAACTTTGTGCTCAGTCACAACTCTTAACAGTATGGGTGTCTTGAGAACACCAATTGTGTTAACAACGTAGCAGACAAGGTGGCCCACAACCAGACAGGCCCTTCTGGCATTTGCCAGAATTGCCAGATGGCCAGTCCTGCCCTGGTAGGCAGGCATCGTCTGATGGGACTACTAGTCCCATCCAGCTATGCCTGCTACAGTGACAGCTAGCCGGATGATGGGACAGCAGTAGTCCCATCATCCAGCTACTGTGTTCAAGTGTAAAAAAAACACAAAACACATACACACATATACAGTACACACATACAATACATACATATAGACATATAGTACATACATATAGACATACAGTACATACTCACCATACAGCTAATCTTCAAAGTCCTTGATCACCTGTAAATTAATTAAAAATAATAAACCAACAGTATACTCCCTGATCCAATGTAATCCATTTACTAACGAGTGTCCCACAACGATCTCCCATGGAGAGCTGTCACATCGGCAGATGTGACCGCTCTCCAGGGGCTCCAGTGATACAATGACAGAAGGTATCCTTCCGCACTGTATCCCTCCGCCGCTGTGAGTGCACAGTTCATACTGTCACTTTCAACACCGCTGTGTGAGAATTTTCCACGTAAAGTGAGAGGCCTTGAACACTCAGTGATAACACTGCAGGAGCCATTATTTCCTGTCAGTATGTCTATGAAGGCCTACAGAGCTGTCACATCTCCTGATGTGACAGCTCTATAGGGGAGATTGTCCTGGGACACTCATTTTTAAATGGACTGCGTCGGACCAGGGAGTATTTGTGTTGGATTTTTATTATTTTTCCTTTATTTCCAGGAGATCGAGGGCATCGCATGGATTGGCAGAACAATAAAGATGGCAAAACTGTGTGGTGTTTTATTAAAATACTTTATTCTGCATGTGCGTGTGTTTATTTAACCCATTAACAACTATAGGATTAGTAATGGATAGGTATCTTATTGACGCCTCTCCATTACTAAGCCGGCTGGATGTCACCTTACAATTCAAAGGTGACATTAACCCCACAACTATTACCCCATATGCCACCTCTACAGGGCAGTGGGAAGAGAAAGTCTAAGTGCCGGAATTGGCGCATCTTAGAGAAGCGCCATTTCTGGGGAGGCTGTGAGCTGATGTTTGTAGCTGTAGGGGAGAGGCAATATCCATGGTCCCTTCCTAGGCTATGAATATCAGCCTGCAGCTGTCTGCATAGCCTCTTCAGGCTATTAATTAAAGGGGGACCCCATGTCACTTTTTTGTTGTGGTTCCCCTATTTTATTAGCCAGTAAAGGCTAAATATACAGCTGTGGGCTGATATTCATAGCCTGGGAAGATCCCTGGGTATTAACCCCTTCCCAGGCTATAAACATCGGCCCCCAGCTGCTGGCTTTCCCTCTCTGGCTCAGAATGCGCACAGGTCTCTCGCATCAATTCCCGGCAATGCCACCGGCACTCGGGAACGGAGCGTGGGGCTGCATGTATTTCTTTGTAGCTGAACGCTCCGGTCCAAGTGCCGGCGGCAGTGCCAGGAATTGAGGTGCGAGACTCATGCGAGTTTCTTGCAAGTGTGAACCAGGCCTAATGCAGATTTTTTGTGTCTTTTTTTAACTCTTTATGTACCATTTTATTATGTTTATTACTAAACATCGGGCTTGGTATTTTCTATCTATAGATAGATCAATAGGTAGATGGATAGCTATATCTATAAATATATAGATAGATCTATCTAGCTACCTATCTATATGTCTATTTGTCTATCTATCATCTATCTATCTTTCGGAGTGTGTACACATTATTCTTCAATGGAGTATGTAAATGAAGGGGTTGGACAAGAAATTACATAATTCTTTTTTTTGTTCAATAATAGATCTTTATTTAGCTTTCAAAAACACATACAAATCTGCATGAAAATCCGCATCAAACATGCATCAAAAATGCTCAGATTTTTACCTGCGTTTTCTGCCAAGAGATGAAGAATCTGCACAGAAAATTCCACAGGCAAATCTGCAACGTGTGCACAAAGCCTTAGGATACGTTTTACTCTATGATGCCACTTTTGCACGTAGCCACTACATGGAGCTACATTTGACATTTGCCTGAATTTTTACATCTACACATGGTTTACACAAATTATATTTTCTTGTCTTAAATATATACTATTTATCATTATAAGCTGTGTATTTCTGTAATTATTTGTATGTATACATGATTGATTACCACTTCTATCCCTGTAAAAACAAGAACCCCTTTCCAACATTAGGAGGCGTAAATGTACGCCGATGTCTGACTCCCTCTCTTTGATGTGGGCTCCAACGCTGAGCCACATCTTTTCTGGCACATGTCTGCAAGAATGCCGGAAATCCCGCCCATCAGTGACCCAGTCACATGATCGCAGGTCACCAATGGGCTGGCATGACAACCAGAGGTCTCCAGAAGAAGTTTATGGTTGTCACTGCTGGATTGCTATGAGTGCTGCCCGCTAGCCGAAAACGCATGGATCAGGAATTTTCCTGCCGAACTCCGGCTCTCCTTTTAATATGGGCAAACACAGGGTGAGGGTAAAACAGTGTGGCAAAACTTTATTGTACCACAAAACAGGCAGCTAACACAACAGTCCCAGCACAGAACCCAAGATGGTGCACATTACAGAGTCTCGCCCTTCCATTGACTCGTCGGGATAATAGCAGCTGTGGCTACAGATCTTCCAGGGTCACTGCCTCACCTGTGGCAGGCACACAGAGAGGAGGTAATGACAAGCCATTGACAGTAATGACAGTCCATACAAGGCCAGTTGATCCGAGGCTCACAACCTGGCTTCATATTCCAGGGTCGATTACTTCACCTGTGGCACGCACACAGAGAGGAGGTAACGACAAGTGTAGGAAGATGATAGTCCATTCAGTCCATACAAGGTACAAGGCCAAGTGATCTGAGGATCACAACCTGGCTTCTCCAAACATATCCATTGTTCAGTATTCCCTCGTGATGGAGCCATGATGTAAAATGGCTGCTGTCCTGTCTCTGGTCCTTTGGATGTATGGATGTCTTGGCAGGATCTCTCTGGCTGTTTCTCTCTCTGAGTCTCTTTATATAGAGGTATGTAACCTATTTTTAGACTTAACAAGTGTCCCTCATTCAGTATTTACAAAAAGGGTAAGAATGGAGACAAAATCAAGTAGCATTACTTGATTATTTAAACTATTTGCATAGTTTTCCCCTCTCTGCTTTAGAAGTCAACAAACTGGCTCAATAACACAATGCATAATTAGCATATCAGCAAACATCACTAGTGATCAAGGATAAGCCACAATAAAAGTCAATATTACCGGCTTATACAAACAAAAGTCTGTTTTCTTGTGCCAACCAAAAATCAACACTTAAATTTGAAATCAATATCACAAAATTCCCGTCTCATAAAATACTCATGGGAATATGAAGAGATCCCGAATACAATGAGAATAAAAAATAACATTTATTAATTACCTAAAAACAGTAAAAAAACAATTAAAAAGCAGAAATACTGTCAAGGGACACCGAACAGAAGAAAACACCAAGTAATGAACAGATGTTAATGATACGAGGGATATTTTTCATAAACAGTCATATACAAAATTTAGTGACACTACTACGCCTATAAGAAGCAATTTGTGAGGCACCAAAGATGTGTTAAAAATGTAGTAACATGAGTAACAATACTAAATGCTATCTGATTAACATATATGCTCCCTACATATATCAGTTGGACCAGGGACTAAAAATACAATAACAGTAATATACCTTTAAGATACAATTATGTGAGGCACCACAAATATAACACTAATTGTGTGAAGTTAATTGTATAATAACATAGAATTATGCTATTCCCCTAACCCCGACGTGCGTTTCGCCGCCCTGGAAGAAGCTGGCAGCGAAACGCACGTCGGGGTGAGGGGATGCTGAAGGGACATACAGCACCAAAGTCATAGGTAAAATCTTTATTTAGGATTTATTTCTGGGACTATTATTGACCTGCTTAGGGAACGCTGATACTGTGATTTGCATCAGTTATTAATTTGAATGACATGTGCGGGGGCGTAATATTTGTGTAACACCATTCTATTTTATTCACATGGTTAGTGTTATATTTGTGGTTGCTATTAGTGTGTCAAGACTGGGAGAAGAGGGTTGCATTGATAATCCAACACAATGGGCATCACTTTGAATACATTTTATAAGTGGTCATAAACATATAAATAACTCATGAAAGAATAGTTATGTTAACACCAAGCAACCATTGTTTTTCTTGTGAAATTCTCAATAATTTTGATGCGTCACATGACCCTCAAGTTGGATCCAAAATGGCCGCCATGGTCAACACCCATCTTGAAAAGTTTCCCCCCTCCCATATACTAATGTGCCATTAACATGAAGTTGATATCACCAACCATTCCCATTTTATTTAGGTATATCCATATAAATGGCCCACCCCGTATAGTTTGAGGTCTGGGATCTGCCAATATGTGGCTGGTTTTCTGACTGTTTCCGATAACATGATACCTGATTTTAGTTGTTTTTTTGTCTAGTCTCGCTTGAATATAGGTCAATATTAAATAGTCTCCTGATGAGTCGCCTTTGGTGAGGAGGATGAAACCCACAGAAATGAGAGGCTTGGAGAGTGAGTGTGTATACGTCACCTCACCCTATATACTGAACTGTGAGGTACATGTTTTTTCTATTAGTCACCTTCTGACTAACCTTCAGGGGGTGAATTATGGGTATAGTTTTACATTTGGAATTAATAAAGTTTAGTTTTATCCTTTTGTCAGAAAACATGAGGAATGACAAGAGACAACCCATTTCGGAAGATTCAATCTTGGTTAAAACTATTCCAACATTATAAACATAAAAAAGGCTTCTCCCCTATATGACGTCTCTGATGTTTATTAACAGTTAACTCCATACCAGAATGGTTCAATCAGATGGGTAACCAATTGTATGTAAAACAATTCTGTCAAGCACAATTTATCAACAAATCCTCCCAAGAATTTAGTGCAAAAAAGACAATAAATAATGATTAAAATAATTGTTTATTCAATTTATAATAAAAAATGTGTATAAGTTAAATATAACAGCTGATAGAAGCACAATTAATATTAAATCTATAGGTATGGGAACATACAAAAATTATATTAATACAAAAATCCAGGTAAAAAATATATATAAAAAGAACTAACCCAAAGGACTCCTGAATAAATATATACTTAATGTTGCAAAAATAATATGTATATATCTGACTGTGTAAAATTGCTCCAGCCACAAAATGCATAAGTTACAAGTGCTAAATAAGGAAAACCATATATATCCTAGAGAAAAACAAAAACATCTAATAAAAGTGCAAATTGCAAATAAAGTGCAATGATGTGTGTATAGCAACGAACAAAATTTGCGCAAAATGTGATGTAATCACAAAAAAGTGCTAGAAGTGCAATAAAAAAACTAAGTTTGTGCAAACCAACCTATGTCGAACCTACGTTCGTTTCGGCGTTTAAGCCTTCTTCCGTAGGGATCCAGGAGCATTTGGGTATGTGGAACACTTTATAATCGGTTGATTTCATGAATGTACTCTGCCAGGTTATTTGCCTCTTTTTGCCTATTTAGCACTATAACACTTTACGGACTCCTGGCTGTGTTTTACACAGACTACATATTGCTTTGGCACTACAGCACTTTGTATGGGCTCTCTTAGTGGTTTACACGGATAGTTCCCTGTTAGGATACATATAAGGTCCTGGAGTATATGACATAGGTTGGTTTGCACAAACTTAGTTTTTTTATTGCACTTCTAGCACTTTTTTGTGATTACATCACATTTTGCGCAAATTTTGTTCGTTGCTATACACACATCATTGCACTTTATTTGCAATTTGCACTTTTATTAGATGTTTTTTGTTTTTCTCTAGGATATATATGGTTTTCCTTATTTAGCACTTGTAACTTATGCATTTTGTGGCTGGAGCAATTTTACACAGTCAGATATATACATATTATTTTTGCAACGTTAAGTATATATTTATTCAGGAGTCCTTTGTGTTAGTTCTTTTTATATATATTTTTTACCTGGATTTTTGTATTAATATAATTTTTGTATGTTCCCATACCTATAGATTTAATATTAATTGTGCTTCTATCAGCTGTTATATTTAACTTATACACATTTTTTATTATAAATTGAATAAACAATTATTTTAATCATTATTTATTGTCTTTTTTGCACTAAATTCTTGGGAGGATTTGTCCATACCAGAATGGGTTTATGAGAAATCGCTCCTGTCAAACCAATCTAATCAGTTTTTATGAAGAGGTAAGCTATAGGCTGGACCACGGTGAGTCATTGGACGTGGTATATCTCGATTTTTCCAAAGTGTTTGATACCGAGCCGCACAAGAGGTTGGTACACAAAATGAGAATGCGGGTTCTGGGGGAAAATGTGTGTAAATGGGTTAGTGACTGGCTTAGTGATAGAAAGCAGAGGGTGGTTATAAATGGTATAGTCTCTAACTGGGTCTCTGTGACCAGTGGGGTACCGCAGGGGTCGGTATTGGGACCTTTTCTCTTCAACATATTCATTAATGATCTGGTAGAAGGTTTACACAGTAAAATATTGATATTTGCAGATGATACAAAACTATGTAAAACAGTTAATACAAGAGAAGATAGTATTCTGCTACAGATGGATCTGGATAAGTTGGAAACTTGGGCCGAAAGGTGGCAGATGAGGTTTAACAATGATAAATGTAAGGTTATACACATGGGAAGAAGGAATCAATATCACCATTACACACTGAATGGGAAACCACTGAGTAAATCTGACAGGGAGAAGGACTTGGGGACCCTAGTTAATGATAAACTTACCTGGAGCAGCCAGTGCCAGGCAGCAGCTGCCAAGGCAAACAGGATCATGGGGTGCATTAAAAGAGGTCTGGATACACATGATGAGAGCATTATACTGCCTCTGTACAAATCCCTAGTTAGACCGCACATGGAGTACTGTGTCCAGTTTTGGGCACCGGTGCTCAGGAAGGATATAATGGAACTAGAGAGAGTACAAAGGAGGGCAACAAAATTAATAAAGGGGATGAGGGAACTACAATACCCAAAGAGATTAGCGAAATTAGGATTATTTAGTCTAGAAAAAAGACAACTGAGGGGCGATCTAATAACCATGTACAAGTATATAAGGGGACAATACAAATATGTCTCCAAGGATCTGTTTATACCAAGGAAGGTGACGGGCACAAGGGGGCATTCTCTGCGTCTGGAGGAGAGAAGGTTTTTCCACCAACATAGAAGAGGATTCTTTACTGTTAGGGCAGTGAGAATCTGGAATTGCTTGCCTGCGGAGGTGGTGATGGCGAACTCAGTCGAGGGGTTCAAGTGAGGTCTGGATGTCTTCCTGGAGCGTAACAATATTGTATCTTACAGTTATTAGGTTCTTTAGAAGGACGTAGATCTGGGGATTTACTCTGACGGAATATAGGCTGAACTGGATGGACAAATGTCTTTTTTCATCCTGGCTAACTATGTAACTACTAGATGTTTCCAGCCAGCTAACGCTCGGCACGCTCATTGCTATCTAATTAACGCTGCTGGTGATAAAAATAAAGTAAATAATGACAACATTTAATAGCGCTTACACAGGTGGTAAATTAACTTAAAATGAAGTTAATAACAATAGTGTGGTGATGTGTTGGGGGCAGGATTATGTGTGGTGATGGGGTGGGGGCCTGGATTATGTGTGGTGATGTGGTGGGGGGCAGGATTATCTGTAGTAATGTGGTGGGGGCAGGATTATGTGTGGTAATGTGGTGAGGGGGTGGGATTGTGTGGGGTAATGTGGTGGGGGTGGGATTATCTGTGGTAATGTGGTGGGGGGCGGGATTATGTGTGGTAATGGGGGGCGGGATTATGTGTGGTGATGTGTTGGGGGCGGGATTATGTGTGGTGATGTAGTGGGGGGTGGGATTATGTGTGGTGATGTGTTGGGGCGGGATTATGTGTGGTAATGTGGTGGGGGGCGGGATTATGTGTGGTGATGTGGTGGGGGGCGGGATTATGTGTGGTGATGTGGTGGGGGGTGGAATTATGTGTGGTGATGTGGTGGGGGGGATTATGTGTGGTAATGTGGTGGGGGGCGGGATTATGTGTAGTAATGTGGTGGGGGTCGGGATTATGTGTGGTAATGTGGTGGGGGCGGGATTATGTGGTAATGTGGTGAGGGGGCGGGATTATGTGTGGTGATGTGCTGGGGCAGGATTATGTGTGGTGATGTGGTGGGGGCGGGATTGTGTGTGGTGATGGGGTGGGGGGGCAGCATTATGTGTGGTGATGGGGTGGGGGGGGCGGGATTATGTGTGGTGATGGAGTGGGGGGGCGGGATTGTGTGTGGTAATGGGGTGGGGGGGCGGGATTGTGTGTGGTGATGGGGTGGGGGGGCGGGATTATGTGTGACGATGGGGTGGGGGGGCGGGATTATGTGTGACGATGGGGTGGGGGGGCGGGATTATGTGTGACGATGGGGTGGGGGGCGGGATTATGTGTGGCGATAGGGTGGGGGGCGGGATTATGTGTGGCGATGGGGTGGGATTATGTGTGGCGATGGGGTGGGGGGGCGGTATTGTGTGTGGTGATGGGGTGGGGGGGCGGGATTATGTGTGGTGATGGGGTGGGGGGGCGGGATTATGTGTGGTGATGGGGTGGGTGCGGGATTATGTGTGGTGATGGGGTGGGGGGCGGGATTATGTGTGGTGATGGGGTGGGGGGCGGGATTATGTTTGGTGATGGGGTGGGGGGTGGGATTATGTGTGGTGATGGGGTGGGGGGGCGGGATTATGTGTGGTAATGTGGTGGGGGGCGAGATTATCTGTAGTACTGAAACTGACCTAACTAAGGTCAACAATGACCTCTTAACCACCAAGAGCAAGCGACACTACTCTGTCCTCCTCCTCAACCTGTCGGCTGCCTTTGACACAGCGGACCATTCCCTATTATTACAGACCCTCTCGTCCCTTGGCATCACAGACTTGGCCCTATCCTGGATCTCATCATACCTAACTGACCGAACATTCAGCGTCTCCCATTCACACACCACCTCCTCACCTCGCCCCCTATCTGTCGGAGTCCCACAAGGTTCAGTCCTAGGGTCCATGCTCTTTTCCATTTACACCTTTGGCCTGGGACAGCGCATAGAATCTCATGGCTTTCTGTATCACCTCTATGCTGATGACACACAGATCTACATCTCTGGACCAGATATCACCTCCCTACTAACCAGAATCCCTCAATGTTTGTCCACTATTTCATCCTTCTTCTCCGCTAGATTTCTGAAACTTAACATGGACAAAACAGAATTCATCATCTTTCCATCATCTCACGCGACCCCCCCCCCCCAACGAACCTATCCATTACAGTAAATGGCTGCCCACTCTCCCCAGTCCCACAAGCTCACTGCCTTGGGGGTAATCCTTGACGCTAATCTCTCCTTCAAACCACATATCCAAGCCCTTTCCACTTCCTGCCGACTTCAACTCAAAAATATTTCACGAATCCGTACATTCCTCAACCAAGAATCTGCAAAAACCCTAGTCCATGCCCTCATCATCTCTCGCCTTGACTACTGCAACCTCCTGCTCTGTGGCCTCCCCTCTAACACTCTCGCACCCCTCCAATCTATTCTAAACTCTGCTGCCCGACTAATCCACCTTTCCCCCCTGCTATTCCCTGGCCTCTCCCCTCTGTCAATCCCTTCACTGGCTCCCCATTGCCCAAAGACTCCACTACAAAACCCTAGCCATGACGTACAAAGCCATCCACAACCTGTCTCCTCCATACATCTGTGACCTCGTCTCCCGGTACTTACCTACACGCAACCTCCGATCCTCACAAGATCGCCTTCTCTATTCCCCTCTTATCTCCTCTTCCCACAATGGTATACAAGATTTCTCTCACGTATCACCCCTACTCTGGAACCCTCTACCACAACACATCAGACTCTCACCTACCATCGAAACCTTCAAAAAGAGCCTGAAGACCCACCTCTTCCAACAAGCCTACAACCTGCAGTAACCACTGATCGACCAAACCACTGCATGACCAGCTCTATCCTCGCCTACTACTTTTCACCCATCCCTTGTAGATTGTGAGCCTTCGCGGGCAGGGTCCTCTCTCCTCCTGTACCAGTTATGACTTGTATTGTTTAAGATTATTGTACTTGTTTTTATTATGTATACCCCTCCTCACATGTAAAGCGCCATGGAATAAATGGCGCTATAACAATAAATAATAATAATAGTAATGTGGTGGGGTGGCGGGATTATGTGTGGTGATGTGTTGGGGGGCGGGATTATGTGTGGTAAGGTGGTGGGGGCGGGATTATGTGTGGCAATGTGGTGGGGGGCAGGATTATGTGTGGTAATGTGGCGGGGGGCGGGATTATGTGTGGTAATGTGGTGGGGGTGGGATTGTGTGGTAATGTGGTGGGGGGGCGGGATTATGTGTGGTGAGGTGGTGGGGGGGCCGGATTATGTGTGGTGATGGGGTGGGGGGGCAGGATTATGTGTGGTAATGTGGTGGGGGGCGAGATTATCTGTGGTAATGTGGTGGGGGGCGGGAATATGTGTGGTGTTGTGGTGGGGCAGGACTTGTGGGGGGTGGGATTGTGTGTGGTGATGTGGTGCTGATTGTATGTGGTGGGGGCGGGATTGTGTGTGGTAATGTGGTGGAGGGCGGGATTGTGTGTGTTTAATGTGGTGGGGCGGGATTGTGTGTGGTGATGTGGTGGGGGACGGAGCTACTGTGCAGGGGGTGGGATTAGCGAGTAATCGCAATGCCTCTTATATATATATAGATGTAATTTACATTGTGAGCCCCATTGGGGACAGCGATAATAATGTGTGAAAACTGTAAAGCGTTGCGGAATATGTTAGCGCTTTGTAAAAAGAAAGATTATTATTATTAAGATTCCATTTCTGGTTAAAACATTTCCCACATTCTGAACAGGAAAAAGGCTTCTCCACTGTTTGGATTCTCTGATGGCGATCAAGATTTATTTTCCATTTAACATGAAAAGGGTTTCTGCCTTGTGTGAGTTCTCTGGTGCTTAACACAATTTGATTTATTTCTAAAACATTTTCCACATTCTGAACATGAAAAAGGCTTCTCCCCTGTGTGAGCTCTCTGGTGCTTAACACAATTTGATTTATTGCTAAAACATTTTCCACATTCTGAACATGAAAAAGGCTTCTCCCCTGTGTGAGCTCTCTGGTGCTTAACACAATTTGATTTATTGCTAAAACATTTTCCACATTCTGAACAGGGAAAAGGCTTCTCCCCTGTGTGAGTTCTATTGTGATTAACCAAATCTGATTTGAGGATAAAACATTTCCCACATTCTGAACAGGGAAAAGGCTTCTCCCCTGTGTGAGTTCTCTGGTGAGTAACAAGCTCTGATTTCTGTTTAAAACATTTCCCACATTCTGAACATGAAAAAGGCTTTTCCCCTGTGTGATTTTTCTGGTGAGAAACAAAATTTGATTTATATGCAAAACATTTCCCACATTCTGAACAGGAAAAAGGCTTCTCCTCTGTGTGAGTTCTCTGGTGGCTATGAAAATGTGATTTACGTGCAAAACATTTCCCACATTCTGGACAGGAAAAAAGATTCTTCCCTGTGTGAGTTCTCTGGTGGCTATCAAAATGTGATTTACGTGCAAAACATTTCCCACATTCTGAACAGGAAAAAGGCTTCTCCCCTGTGTGAGTTCTCTGGTGCCTAACACAATTTGATTTATTGCTAAAACATTTCCCACATTCTGAACATGAAAAAGGCTTCTCCCCTGTGTGAGTTCTCTGGTGAATAACAAGCTCTGGTTTCAGGTTAAAACATTTCCCACATTCTGAACAGGAAAAAGGCTTCTCCCCTGTATGAGTTCTCTGGTGCTTAACACAATCTGATTTATTGCTAAAACATTTCCCACATTGTGAACAGGAATAAGGCTCCTCTCCTGTGTGAATTCTCCGGTGAGTAACAAAATGTGATTTACGTGCAAAACATTTCCCACATTCTGAACATGAAAAAGGCTTTTCCCCTGTGTGAGTTCTCTGGTGAATAACAAGCTCTGATTTCAGGCTAAAACATTTCTCACATTCTGAACAGGAATAAGGCTTCTCCCCTGTGTGAATTCTCTGGTGAGTAACAAAATGTGATTTACCTGCAAAACATTTCCCACATTCTGAACAGGAAAAAGGCTTCTCCCCTGTGTGAGTTCTGTGGTGACTAACCAAATGTTTTTTCTGGTTAAAACATTTCCCACATTCTGAACAGGAAAAAGGCTTCTCCCCTGTATGAGTTCTTTGGTGTGTAACAAGATTCCCTTTCTGGTTAAAAGATTTTCCACAATCTGAACAGGAAAAAGGCTTCTCCCCTGTGTGAGTTCTATGGTGATTAGCTAATTCTAATTTACGGTTAAAACATTTCCCACATTCTGAACATGAAAATGACTTCTTTGCTTTAGGAGCAGTTTGTTTTTTAATGCCTCTTTTGTGACTTTGATTTTTCTTAGTAGTCAGTAATGAAGAAGATGGGACCTGTTTCATAGGATCAGATGACAGATCTTTGCTGTGAATGGATGATGGTATATCTGGAGTAACAGCAATCACTTCAGTTGTATCTTGTAGGATCTCAAGATCATCAGATTTAAAAATTGAAGATGTCAGCTCTCCCTCTGATCTCCTGGTACAGTCATCTGCTAAGATAAAAAAAATATTTTTTAATAAAATATCCTTTTATATTTTTTAACATTTCTACTTAATACTGTCAATAAAAATCGCAAGCTATGTAAATAAAACTTTATTTACCAAGACAATGACAGTTCACAGTCTAATAGAAAACCTTGCTGAATGAACCAGTAGTGTGTGGTGTTCAACTGTTTGTTTATTCTGCCTCGCAAATATCGAATAAAAAGAAACCAATCAATGTTAAGTAGGTGAAAATAATACCAATTCTCATCTCACAAAAACAAGTCCCCACTCAGGTCCATCATCTGTCAATGGAAAAGCAGAGGTTCCCACACTACTAGTGGCTGTTGAAAAGTAACAGAGTTTCTATAAACCAATCCAGCAAAATCCATTCTCACTTCTGAGTCTTCCAGTGTGTGCAAACAACATTTAGGATCCCTGTATTTAGCAATATTATAGTGAGAAGAATCCACTTAATTTCCAGTGTGTGTCTCCTGGAGCACAATCTGGGCACTATGTGCTGGGTAATAAAATGGCAAATGTGTAATTTTCACATCCACTTCGTGCCAATTCCCAGAATGTGGCTGTGTAGTTAAAATATTCATTCCTCCTACACACTTGGTCAAAATTGTTGATACCCCTCATTTAATGACCAAAACGCCCACAATGATGACAGAAATAACTTGAATCTGACAAAAGTAATAAATCAAAAATCTATGAAAATTAGCAAATGAAAGTCAGACATTGCTTTTCAGCCATGCTTCCACAGAATAAAAAAAAAACAAAAAAAAAACCTCATGAACTAGGCCTGGACAGATATGATGGAACCCTTAACTTAACCGCTTCATGGCCGCCAATGGTAGATAAGCATCGGCGCTGCACGAAGCCCTGCTAGCGTCGACGTTTGTCTACCGTTTGGCTACAGTCGGCAGTTTTGTGCTCATCGGGACCCCCACGTACCTCATAAAGAAGGGATTCCAGCGCACAACGCTGTGACCCCTGACATCATCGAGCCCTGATTGGTTCAGGTCCTGATCATGTCAGCGTCACACCAGCAAATAAGATAAATCACTAGGAAAGTTTGTTGCCGCAACAAACTTTCCCAGGTGACCTGCCTCATAAAAACGATGTTTCTCCTCAGGTCTCCTGTCTGTGAGAGATTAAAGGACAAACAGTGTTACAAGTGCTGCTGGCAACAGCTGTGTCAGTCAGTGATTTTGCTACTAAAAAAACAGATAAGATAGGTTAGGGTAAGTGCTATAGTTAGGGTTAGTGTTGGGGCTAAAGTTAGGGTTACTGTTAGGGTTAGGGTTTATTCTAAAGTTAGGGTTAGGCTAAAGACTTAGGCTTTTCTCAATTGTCTCGCCAATAATTTGGTCACGTTAGAGTTTTCTATTAGCTTGCTAGAACATATTGTCCTACAAAGAGATGTATATGCGTCTCAATTCATCAGCCAGAATCCATGATCCTATTATGCTAAGTCAAATTTATGGACACCAACTAATATCCTAGAAAGCATTAAGTTACATACCGGTAAGGGCATTTTTGGAGGCCCATGACAGCACCACTAGAGAGAGGGGATCCGCCTTTCAGGAACAGGAAACCTACAGATACAAAAGGTTGGCACCTATCCCATGCATCAGTTGGATTACAGAGCTTGAGAGGACCTCCATGGTTAATGGCACAAAAACATATAGATACAGCTTTAAAAATTCACCCTATGTGAAAACTTATAAGTGAAAGAAGTTCGCACCCATACTTCAAGGGAGGGTATTAAGGTGCCGTCACTGGCCTCCGAAAAATGCCGTTACCAGTAAGTAACTTAATGCTTTATTCGGGCTCCCATGATAGCACCACAAGAGAATTACAGAGATGTAAAACTAGTTTAGGGAGGGACTACAGCTTGCAGCACCCTTAACCCGAAGGTGAGCTCTGAAGAAGCACTCATGTCTAGCCTATAGTGGTTAAAAAAGGTGCAAGGGGATGACCACATAGCCACCTTACATATCTGGTTGATGGAAACTCCAGATCTCTCTGCCCAAGAGGTTGCCATGGTTCGGGTAGAATGCGCCTTTAAGTTCTGTGGAGCTGGACCGCCACCTGCTGTGTAAGCTAGAGAGATAGCCTCCCTAATTCATCTTGTTAATGTACATTTTGAGACCCTAAAACCTTTCCTAGCACCCTGGAAAGATATGTATAAGGCGTTGTCTTTTTTCCAAGGATTAGTGACAAAGGTATTCGCTACTCCTCTGCTTCCCCCTCTGCAAATCTCTTCACTGGCTCCCATTCCCTCAGCGTATCCAGTTCAAATTACTAATACTGACCTACAAAGCCATCCATAACCTGTCTCCTCCATATATCTCTGAACTAATCTCCCGATATCTTCCCTCACGTAATCTCCGGTCCTCCCAAGACCTCCTTCTCTCCTCCACACTTATTCGCTCCTCATCCAATCGCCTCCAAGACTTCTCCCGAATATCCCCCATCCTCTGGAACTCTCTGCCCCAACATGTCCGACTATCAACCACAGTCGGATCCTTCAGACGGAACCTGAAAACTCATCTCTTCAGAAAAGCCTACAACCTGCACTGACACCGCTGCTGCCTCATCACTATCGAAGCTACCGCCTCACCAACACCGGAGCTCCTGGAACCCACAACCTACTGTCTCCTTCCCCATAATCCTGTAGAATGTAAGCCCGCAAGGGCAGGGTCCTCGCCCCTCTGTATCAGTCCGTCATTGTTAGTTTGTTTACTGTAAGTGATATCTGTAACTTGTATATAACCCCTTCTCATGTACAGCACCATGGAATCAATGGTGCTATATAAATAAATAATAATAATAATAATAATAAAAGACACCTTCTAACATCTAAAATATGCAATTTTTCCTCTTTTTGGTTAGTGGGGTTAGGGAGGAAGGAAGGGAGAACTATCTCTGTGTCCTGGGGCAAGGCCTGGTCTGGCCTAAGTACTACCCTGTTGTACAAAATCTGTGTGTGTAAGGGGGAATTCTAGAGCCGATGTGATAGCCACTAAGGCTGGTTTCACACTAGCGTTTATCCGGGCTGCGGAGGGATGAGGACTTCCTCCGTGAAGCCGCGCCCACTGCCGCACCTCTTCATTCAGCTCCGCCTATGGCTGCATGCGGCGTGCGCACCCTATCTTTAACATTGGGTACGCAGGCTATGCCGCTGTATATGGATGCCGCTGCATGCGTAGTTTTGATGGTGCGACGACCTGCTCCGAATGCAACATGTTGCATTTTCGTGCAGATGCCGCACCATCAAAACAACGCATGCGGCGGCATCCGCTTACAGTGGCATGGCCTGCGTACCCAATGTTAAAGATAGGGTGCGCAAGCCCCATACAGCCGTAGGCGGAGCTGAACGAAGAGGCGCGGCAGTGGGCGGGGCTTCACAGAGGGAGTCCGCATCCCTCCGCTGCCCGGATAAACGCTAGTGTGAAACTAGCCTAAAAAATCTACCTTGAGGGATAGGATTTTGATTGAGGCAGATACCATAGGTTCAAACGGAGCCGTAAGGACTAAGTTCAAGTCCCATGGGACACATGTAACCCTGTGTATGGGCCTATATCTGCCCGCCGCTTTAATAAATCGGTATATCCAGTAATTATTTGCGATGTTATAATTAAATAATACACCAAGGGCCGAAACCTGTACCTTCAGGGTACTAGTAGCCAGACCTAATTCAAGGCCTTTCTGCAAGAATTCGAGAATCTGCCCTATAGGTACCCCTTCTTTGGCTTTAAGGTCGTTAATGGCTAGAAATCGTCTCCAAGTTTTTGCATAGATTTTGTTTGTGACTGATTTCCTACTTGTTAGAAGTGTATCTATGAGATTGGGGGAGAATCCTTTATACTTTAATAATGTCCTTTCAAACTCCACGCCTTCAGGTGGAGCCCTGCTACCCATAGGTGATTGACTGGACCCTAGACAAAAAGATCGGGAAGCACCCAGGGATCGCAGACTGACATTGTCCTCAGCCATGAAAACCAAGCCCTCCAGGGCCAGAATGGGGCAATTAATATAATCCTCAACCCGTCTTCCCAGACCTTCCTTACTACCAAAGGTAACAAGGACAGCGGGGAAAAGCGTAGGCCAGATTGAAATCCCACTTCTGTAGGAAGGCGTCCACCAGAAGGGTTTTTTCCCTCGGATTCAGAGAACAGAGTTGTTTTACTTTTCTGTTTTTTTCTGGTGGCAAAAAGGTCTATATCTGGATGACCCCACATGCAGACTAACTGACTGAAGATAGCTCCATTCAGACACCCCTCTCCCTGCCTCAGCGTGTTGCGGCTTAGAAAATCAGCTGTGATGTTGTCTTTTCCTCTTATGTGAAGCACTGTCAAAGATAGAAAATGTCTTTCTGCTGTCTGGAAAAGGCATTCCGCTACTTCCATCAGAGCCTCGGATCGGGTTCCACCTTGGTGGTTGATATAGGCCACTGTCACTTGATTGTCCGAGAGTATTCTGACATGGTGACGCTGCAGGTATACAAAGAGTTTTTAAACTGACAGGTCTACCGCCGATAGTTCCTTCAGGTTAGATGAGCTTTCTACGTGGGAATCCCATTGTCCCTGGACCACCTTATCTCCCATATGGGTCCCCCATCCTGAGTGACTGGCGTCAGTAGTTACTATATGGGATATGCTATTCTCCCAGGGAACCACTGAAGACAAAGTATTCTTGTTAAGCCACCATTTTAAGGAGCTTAAGGCAGATGGACGTAATGTTATTTTCCCTTGTGGGACCCCTGCAGGGCTCTAACATAAAATAAAACATCCTTCTGAAGGCCTCTTTTGTTAACCTGAGCCCATTTGAAGGCCGGAATACAAGATGTTAGGGAACCTAGTAGGGACATGGCCTGCCAGAGGGTCATGGAGGGTCTATTTAGTGCCCACAAAACCTGATGACGGATGTGAATAATCTTTTCAGTTGGCAGACGACATTCTTGATTTTCTGAGCCTAAAATGAGGCCGAGAAATTGCTGGACCCTCAAGTGTTGTAATCGGGATTTTTCAGAGTTTATCAACCAACCCAAGTGTTCTAGAGTGGATATAGACCTTTTTAACTGGGAAAGACAATGATCTGCCAAATTGCCTTAAATTAAGAAGTTGTCTAAATAAGGGATGATTAAGATGTCTGACTCTCAAAGATGGGCCATAACTTCAGAAATTAGTTTAGTGAAGACCCGTGGTGCAGCTGAAAGGCCAAAGGGGAGAGCTGTATAATGGAAATAACGGACTACGCCATCTATGGAAACAGCTACGCGCAAGAAATGTTGAAAATCTGAATGAAGAAATGGGTACATGTTATTCTTCTTTTAAATCTAAAACCACCATAAAACAGTTTTGAAACAACATTTTTATTGCCGAGCCAACTGTTTCTATTTTAAAAGGTTGAGAAACCAGAAATCCATTGAGGGATCAAAGATTAATGATGGTCCTGTAAGAGTTGTCCGGCTTCCGGACCAAGAACAGGGGAGAGTAAAAACCTCTACCCTCCTCAGAAGCCGGAACCTCCACCAGGACCCTTTTTTGGCACAATTTGACAACCTCAGACTCTAAGGCAGACTGTTCTATCTGGGAGGGACGGACAGGAGTCATCTTGAATTTATCCCCTGGGGCCGAAAGGAACTCAAGTTTAAGTCCTGCGGATATCATGCCTTGCGCCAAACTGCTGTTGGTGATAAGTGACCAGGCTGGATAAAAGGCCGACAATCTAGCTCCCACGGGAGCCACTAGTAATTGGGATGTTTTCCATTCCTGTGATGAATGCCTGAACATGAAGCAAGTACCTCTCTTCCTCTCATCATCCCATTTACAGCAGTCCCCTGTCTTTTCTGACCGAATGTTCTCCAGGTGAAAGGACGTCAGAAGGAGGAGGACGATGGGTTGGGAAATTTATTTTTCTCATCCCCTGCTTTATCCAGTAAATAGGTTTTCCCCTTCACACGGGAAGGCACAGAGCTTAGACCTTGCTTGGATATCGCCTGGCCAGCATTTTAACCACAGGGCTCTGCGGGCTGCATTGGAGAGACCCGCTGCTCTTGCCACCATCCTGACTGAATCAATTGAGGCATCCGACAGAAAAGCCGCGGTCTCCTGAATTGTTGGAAGGGCTCCCAAAATCATCTCCCGAGGTGTTCCTTCTTTTAGCTGAGACTCAAGTTGGTCCACCCAGACCATCATAGATCTGGCTGCACAAGTGGACTCCACTGCTGGTCTCAGAGACCCGGCCGCCATGTCCCAGGTTTCTTTAACCCCTTTCTGACCTCGGACGGGATAGTACGTCCGAGATCAGAAGCCCCGCTTTGATGCGGGCTCCGGCGGTGAGCCCGCATCAAAGCCGGGAAATGTCAGCTGTTTTGAACAGCTGACATGAGCCTGTAATATAAATTTTAATGACCAATCATACAGAACAAAAAACAGCGACGTTTCGGCCGTATGGCCTTTGTCAAGGTAATTATCTATAAGCAAAGAAAATATATACAGAATCAACAAAAATTATATTGACATCAAATATTATACGATTGATCATAACAGGAGAATGTATGACACTAAAATAATAACAGACATAATTGTGTCATATGATTATATATGCGAAGTCGAGTCTTCCTTGTATGATGTGGATCTAAGAAAAGTGCATGGCCCATAGGCTACAAAATAAAGGAAGGTAGCACATATGAATAGAAGACCGCAAATATATGAGCATAAACATGCATATATGAGCCAAATCATGGAAAAATAAAGTATTAACAGATACTAGAAAGAGGGGAATATCCAGTAAAGCTGTGATAAGTGAAGGAAAAGGAGCGTGCTAGTAAATCCACATCAGGTGGCAGTGTAATTACCTGTATATCGGGCAGACTAAATGTGCTGCAAAAATAGAGGAAACAATAGCAATCAGAATTAATAAAGCACATGCCTAGTGAGTGTCAAGGGTGAGGAATCATACCGGTCGGTGTATAGAATCAGGGACGAACCGCTGGAGGAATGGTGTGCCATGTGGATGGCCGGGACGGCATTAAATACAGGAGAACCGGAAGTGTGGCATGAAGGTCCGAAACCGGAAGTGGGGCAAAGAAGAAACGTCCGAAACGGGAAGTGGGGCAGAGAAGAAACGTCCGAAACCGGAAGTGGGACAAAGAAGAAACGTCCGAAACCGGAAGTGGGGCAGAGAAGAACCGTCCGAAACCGGAAGTGGGGCAAAGAAGAAACGTCCGCAACCGGAAGTAGGGCAGAGAAAAAAGTCTGAAACCGGAAGTGGGGCAAAGAAGAACCGTCCGAAACCGGAAGTGGGACAGAGAAAAAAGTTTGCAACAGGAAGTGGGGCAAAGAAGACCCGTCTGAAACCGGAAGTGGGGCAAAGAAAAAATGTCCGAAACTGGAAGTGGGGCAAAGAAGAAACGTCCGAAACCGGAAGTGGGGCAAAGAAGAAATGTCCGAAACCGGAAGTGGGGCAGAGAAAAAAGTCTGAAACCATAAGTGGGGAAAGGAAGAAACGTCCAAAACCGGAAGTGGGGCAAAGAAGAACCGTCCGAAACCGGAAGTGGGGCAGAGAAAACGAAGTGAAGGTAAAAATGAAAATAGAAAAGCCATAACGGTGTCGGACAAGTAGAAAGTGACAAACCTGCACCATAGAAGTGGGTGAAGTCCCCTCAGTCTAGGTCTGTAAGAAAAAGACACAAGTTATAAAACATCAAGACGTGTATAAAAAAGGGAAAAGAAATGCATAAATTTAATACAAAAACTGCTATTATCTAATCAAGGGTTATCACAGCGTATAACCTGGGGTCACATTCGATACATTAGATCAAATCATGGTTTAGTAAAACACTTCATATTCCCTGTTGAGGCCATAGGGTTCTAGTGTCTGCAGGGAGTAGATCCAGTATGCTTCTCTCTCCTTTAGTTTCTGGATTCTATTGCCCCCTCTTGTCATAAGTGGTATATCGTCAATAACCTGGTATCGTAGTTGTGAAACATTGTGATTATGCGCAATAAAATGTGCAGGAATCGGAAGCATTGTTCTCTTAGGCTGTGTGCACACGTAGCAGATTTTTTGCGTTTTTTTCGCGGTTTTTCGCTATAAAAACGCTATAAAACCGCGAAAAAAACGCTAACATTAAGCATCCTATGTAACAGAATGCAATCCGCATTTTTTGTGCACATGCTGCATTTTTTTCCTGAGCGGAATCGCAATCCAGAAAAAAACGCAGCATGTTCATTAAAATTGCGGAATCGCGGCGATTCTGCACCCATAGGAGTGCATTGATCTGCTTACTTCCCGCACGGGGCTGTGCACACCATGCGGGAAGTAAGCAGATTATGTGCGTTTGGTACCCAGGGTGGAGGAGAGGAGACTCTCCTCCACGGACTGGGCACCATGTATTTGGTAAAAAAAAGAATTAAAATAAAAAATAGCGATATACTCACCTTCTGGCGGCCCGACCTCCTCAGCGGCTTCTGTGGTGTGTGTGAAGGACCTGCGATGACGTCGCGGTCACATGACCGCAGTCACGTGACCGCTACGTCAATGGAAGGTCCTGAACACACAGCATTAGGAACGGAAGCCGCTGAGGTGAGTATAACCTTCTTTTTTTTTTTTTTTTATTATTATTTTTAACATTCTATCTTTTACTATAGATGCGGCATAGGCTGCATCTATAGTAAAAAGTTGGTTACACTTGTCAAACACTATGTTTGACAAGTGTGACCAACCTGTCAGTCAGTTTTCCAAGCGATGCTACAGATCGCTTGGAAAACGCTAGCATTATGCAAGCTAATTACGCTTGCAAAACGCTAGTTTTCTGCGGGTACATGCATGCTAATTCTGCATGCGATATACCCGCGGCAGGAGGCGCAGAATTGCAGCGGAAATTTCCGCGGCAATTCTGCTACGTGTGAACTCAGCCTTACAGCGAATTGAAGATTTGTGTTGGGATATGCGGTCTCGGATATGTTGGGTGGTCTCCTCCACATATCCGAGACCGCAGGGACACTTAATGAGGTATATGACAAATGATGACTCACAGCTATAGAAACTGTGAATCGGGAAGCGTTTACCTGATCTGGGATGGGAAAAGAAGTCACCCTTAGTGATGTTGGAGCACTGCAAACCATGTAAACAAGGAAAAGTACCTCTACGTGGTGTGGATAAAAAAGTTTGGGTATCTTTGATGATAGAGCTACCAATATCGGCTTTCACCAAAAAGTTCCTTAAATTAGGTGATCTCTTATGACAGATCAGAGGAGGAGTCTGAAATTCAGGAGCATTTGGGTACGAGTTATCCAGGATGGACCAATGTTTGTTCAAAATATTATGAAACACCTTCATAAATGAATGGTACGTGTTCACAAAAACAATTCTATTGGTGTTTGAACGAGATCTGGCTATAGAGGGCACGGTGGGTGAAATACGTAGAGGTACTTTCCCTTGTTTACATGGTTTGCAGTGCTCCAACATCACTAAGGGTGACTCCTTTTCCCATCCCAGATAAGGTAAACGCTTCCCGATTCACAGTTTCTATAGCTGTGAGTCATCATTTGTCATATACCTCATTAAGTGTCCCTGCGGTCTTGGATATGTGGAGGAGACCACTCAACATATCCGAGACCGGATATCCCAACACAAATCTTCAATTCGCTGTAAGAGAACAATGCTTCCGATTCCTGCACATTTTATTGGGCATAATCACAATGTTTCACAACTACGATACCAGGCTATTGACGATATACCACTTATGACAAGAGGGGGCAATAGAATCCAGAAACTAAAGGAAAGAGAAGCATACTGGATCTACTCCCTGCAGACACTAGAACCCTATGGCCTCAACGGGGAATATGAAGTGTTTTACTAAACCATGATTTGATCTAATGTATCGAATGTGACCCCAGGTTATACGCTGTGATAACCCTTGATTAGATAATAGCAGTTTTTGTATTAAATTTATGCATTGTTTTTCCCTTTTTTATACACGTTTTGATGTTTTATAACCTGTGTCTTTTTCTTACAGACCTAGACTGAGGGGACTTCACCCACTTCTATGGTGCAGGTTTGTCACTTTCTACTTGTCTGACACCGTTGTGGCTTTTCTATTTTCATTTTTACATTCACTTAGTTTTCTCTGCCCCACTTCCGGTTTCGGACATTTCTTCTTTGCCCCACTTCCGGTTTCGGACGGTTCTTCTCTGCCCCACTTCCGGACGGTTCCTCTTTGCCCCACTTCCGGTTTCGGACGGTTCTTCTTTGCCCCACTTCCGGTTTCGGACGGTTCTTCTTTGCCCCACTTCCGGTTTCGGACATTTCTTCTTTGCCCCACTTCCGGATGTTTCTTCTTTGCCCCACTTCCGGTTTCGGATGTTTCTTCTTTGCCCCACTTCCGGATGTTTCTTCTTTGCCCCACTTCCGGTTTCGGATGTTTCTTCTTTGCCCCACTTCCGGTTTCGGATGTTTCTTCTTTGCCCCACTTCCAGTTTCGGACATTTCTTCTTTGCCCCACTTCCGGTTTCAGACGGTTCTTCTTTGCCCCACTTCCGGTTTCAGACGTTTCTTCTTTGCCCCACTTCCGGTTTCGGACTTTCACGCCACACTTCCGGTTCTCCTGTATTTAATGCCGTCCCGGCCATCCACATGGCACACCATTCCTCCAGCGGTTCGTCCCTGATTCTATACACCGACCGGTATGATTCCTCACCCTTGACACTCACTAGGCATGTGCTTTATTAATTCTGATTGCTATTGTTTCCTCTATTTTTGCAGCACATTTAGTCTGCCCGATATACAGGTAATTACACTGCCACCTGATGTGGATTTACTAGCACGCTCCTTTTCCTTCACTTATCACAGCTTTACTGGATATTCCCCTCTTTCTAGTATCTGTTAATACTTTATTTTTCCATGATTTGGCTCATATATGCATGTTTATGCTCATATATTTGCGGTCTTCTATTCATATGTGCAACCTTCCTTTATTTTGTAGCCTATGGGCCATGCACTTTTCTTAGATCCACATCATACAAAGAAGACTCGACTTCGCATATATAATCATATGACACAATTATGTCTGTTATTATTTTAGTGTCATACATTCTCCTGTTATGATCAATCGTATAATATTTCATGTCAATATAATTTTTGTTGATTCTGTATATATTTTCTTTGCTTATAGATAATTACCTTGACAAAGGCCATACGGCCGAAACGTCGCTGTTTTTTGTTCTGTATGATTGGTCATTAAAATTTATCTTCTGGATATATATGCCTCAGGTTCATCTAGCTCTTGATGTTAATTATTTTTCCTGAAGGCACCTTTGATGGCCACTCCCTTGATCTATTCAGCATGTGCCCATAATAGGCGAGGGCAGAATCGCGATCTGCCCACGCCTATTAATTAGTTAAATGCCGCTGTCAAACGCAGACAGCGGCATTTAACTACCGCATCCGGCCGGGCGGCCGGAAATGAGCACATCGCTGACCCCCGTCACATGATCGGAGGTCAGCAATGCTTCTACATTGTAACCATAGAGGTCCTTGAGACCTCTATGGTTACTGATCGCCAGTAGCTGTGAGTGCCACCCTGTGGTCGGCGCTCACAGCTCACCTGCATTTCTGCTACATAGCAGCGAACAGCAGATCGCTGCTATGTAGCAGAGCCGATCGTGCTGTGCCTGCTTCTAGCTTCCCATGGAGGCTATTGAAGCATGGTAAAGGTAAAAAAAAAAAAGGAAAAAAAAATGTGAAAAAAATAAAAAAAAATATAAAAGTTTAAATCACTCCCCCTTTCGCCCCATTCAAAATAAATCAATAAAAAAAAAAAAATCAAACCTACACATATTTGGTATCGCCGTGTTCAGAATCGCCCAATCTATCAATAAAAAAAAAGCATTAACCTGATCGATAAACAGCGTAGCGATAAAAAAATTAGAAACACCAGAATTACGCTTTTTTGGTCACCGCGACATTGCATTGAAATGCAATAACGGGCGATCAAAAGAACGTATCTGCACCTAAATGGTATAACTAAAAATGCGATCTCGGCACACAAAAAATAAGCCCTCAACTGCCCCCAGATCATGAAAAACGGAGACGCTATGGGTATCGGAAAATGGCGCAATTTTTTTTTTTTAGCAAAGTTTGGAATTTTTTTTACCACTTAGTGAAAAATAACCTAGTCATGTTAGGTGTCTATGAACTCGTACTGACCTGGAGAATCATAAAGGCAGGTCAGTTTTAGCATTTAGTGAACGTAGCAAAAAAGCCAAACAAAAAACAAGTGTGGGATTGCACTTTTTTTGCAATTTCACCGCACTTGGAATTTTTTTCTTGTTTTCTAGTACACGACATGCTAAAAATAGAATTATTCTTACCATTAATTCGGTTTCTAGGAACCTTCCACGACGGCATATGGAGGTTGTCTCTTTGCCCTAATGGGGAACAGGAAACACAGAGGTTAAAAGGACCTCCCACCTCCCACTTGCCAGTGACTTACAACTGAGACCATAGCACTGGTTTACCTTCAAAATCCCAGAACTAATCCAGGAATATGTATCGGGTGGGAAATTAGTGCCGTCGTGGAAGGTTCCTAGAAACCGAATTAACGGTAAGAATAATTCTATTTTCTCTAGTCACCTTCCACGACGGCATATGGAGGAATACCAACTAATTTGGCACTAGGGAGGGACAACGGCCTGGAGTACTTTACGGCCGAAGGCTAAGTCCTTATTGGACAATACATCTAGTCTGTAATGCTTAGAGAAGGTATGGAGTGAAGACCACGTTGCTGCCCTGCAAATCTGCTCCGGAGATGCGCCTGCTCTTTCTGCCCAGGAAACCGATGTAGATCTGGTAGAATGGGCTTTGATTCCTACTGGAGGCAATATGTTTTGAGCTAGGTAGGCTTCCGTTATAGCTTTCTTGACCCATGTAGCGATGGTACTTTTGGCTACTTTTTTCCCCTTGTTTTGTCCTGAGAAATGGACAAATAGGTTGTGATCAATTCTGAACGTACGGGTCTGGTCCAAGTACTGTAAAAGAATGCGCCGGACATCCAAGGTGTTGAATCTTCTTTCTTCCAAGTTTGCTGGATTGTGGCAAAAGGTTGGTAGGAAAATCTCTTGAGAACGATGAAAGTCAGAGATAACCTTCGGAAGAAAGGACGGATCAAGACGAAGTACAATTGAATCATCTCTTACCAGAAGATAAGGCTCTCGAATAGATAAGGCCTGCAATTCACCAATCCTTCTGGCTGAAGTAATGGCTACCAAAAACACAGTTTTGTAGGCTAGGTTTTGTGAAGAACAAGAAGATAGTGGTTCAAAGGGTGGACCTGTGAGGCCTTGGAGTACTATATTGAGGTCCCATGGGGGAACTATGATTTGTTTTCTAGGATTCATTCTAGTGGCTGATGTCATAAACCTTTTAATCCAACGATGACCCGCTAAATCTTGGTCAAAAACCGAGCCTAGTGCAGAGACCTGGACCTTGAGGGTACTGGGCCTAAGACCCATTTCCAAGCCTTTTTGTAAAAAATCCAAAATGATGGGTATATTAGGCTTGAGAGGGTCTGGAAGGTTAGGCAGACAGAATGAAGAAAACTTTTTCCAGATCTTATTGTAGATGGCGGTGGTTACCGGTTTTCTCGACTTTTGGAGAGTAGCTATGACAGGGATTGATAGTCCTTTAGCTCTTAAAACCTGGGTTTCAGCAACCACGCCGCCAAGCTCCACTTCTGAGGGTCTGGGTGGAGAATGGGACCCTGAGAGAGAAGATTTATCGGTAACATTACCGGTCCATCCACTTGTAGTTGGATAATTAAGTTGAACCAACTTCTTTTGGGCCACAATGGAGCTATCAGGATAGTTGGAGTCCTTTCTAAGCGTATCTTCCGTAGAACCTTGGCAAGGATTGGGATTGGCGGAAATGCGTAAGCCAGATGAAACTGCCAATCTTGGGTTAGAGCATCCAACCCCCTGGGATTGCCTCTTGGGTTCAAGGAAAAAAAGGTTTAGACTTTTGCGTTCTGGTGAGAGGCAAAGAGGTCGACGTCTGGATGACCCCATCTGTGTACCAACATGTCGAATGTTTGAAGATCCAGGCTCCACTTGCCAGGATGGATATCCTGGCGGCTTAGGTAGTCCGCCTGAATGTTTGTAGTACCCCTCAGGTGGATTGCCGTCAGGGACAGTAGGTGTTTTTCGGCCCAGGAAAAGATTCGAGCGGAGATCTTTTTGAGACTGAGGGTTCTTGTACTGCCCTGGTGCCTGATATGAGCCACCGTGGTTATGTTGTCCGAGTATATCTGGACATGTTGTCCAGAAATCTGATGACTTGCCGCTAATAGGGTCTCTTCCACAGCTTTGAGCTCCCTGAAGTTTGATGATTTCTCGGTGATCGACTGGCTCCACTGACCTTGATAGGGGACATGGTCTACTATGGCTCCCCAGCCCCTCTTGCTGGCATCTGTTTTGATCGTGGTTAGAGGGGACTGAATCCAGCATACTCCTTTCAGAAGGTTCCTGGGATTCATCCACCACGTTAAAGAAGCTTTCACTCTGCCCGGAGTGTGGATCCTCTTGGTAAGAGTGCCAGGTCGACCATCCCAATTGTCTAGAATGTGGGCTTGGAGAGTCCTTGAGTGAGCCTGAGCCCAAGCCACCGACTGTATGCAGGCTGTCATGGAGCCCAACAGCGACATTTCCTCTCGTAGAGTAGGAGACCTCATCTCTTTGAACTTCCTGATTTTTGTTACTAAAGGAAGTCTGTGATCGTCTGGGAGGAAGGACATTTGTCTTGCTGAGTCCTGCATTACTCCCAGAAATCTCTTGGATTTTGCAGGTTGAAGCTGAGATTTTTGTAGGTTTGGAATCCAACCCAGGGATCTCAGAATCTCTAGGGTGGTAGAGACGTGAGATATCAGGGTTATCTCGGTGGAAGCTACTATCAGAAGATCGTCCAGATAAGGCACTATACAAACACCTTGTTTTCGGATGAATGACACTACTTCTGCCATCACCTTGGAGAACACCCTCGGTGCTGATGAAATGCCGAAGGGAAGGACTCCAAACTGATAGTGCTCCACCCGATGACTCCCCTGTATCGCAAACCTGAGATATTTTTTGTGTCTCGGGTGAATAGGGATGTGGAAATACGCATCCTTGAGGTCGATGGTTGCCATAAAGGAGTGATGTTCTATCAGGGGAATCGCAGATCTTACAGACTCCATCTTGAACTTGCGATATTTCACATGCTGATTCAGACCCTTTAAGTTTATAATAATCCGGACGTCTCCCGAAGGTTTGGGAACCAGGAAGAGTCGGGAGTAGTGTCCCTTTCCCCATTCTGATTGAGGGACTGGGGAAATTACATTTGACCTGATAAGATCCTTGAGACCTAAGGACAATAGGCTGCGATCCCTTGATGTTGGAAGGGAAGTGACTTTTAGACCCTGAGGGGGGGGAGAAATTAACTCTATTAACAGGCCCTCCTTGATGACATTGAGAACCCAGTGGGAGCTGGTGATATTTTGCCACTGACCCACATATTTTGAGAGTCTTCCCCCCACCGGGTCGGAGTCATTGTTTGTCCTGTTGGGACTGCTGCTGCTGCTGCTGCTGCGGGACAAAAATATTTTTCCCCCTACCCTTTGCATAGCTCCACCTGCCGGTTTTTCCTTTGCCTCTTGCTTGAGAGGGCTGAGGTTGTGGGCCACGAAAAAACCGTTTTCTAGGCTGTTTATGCTCCGGGAGCGCTTTCTTTTTGTCAGTGGCCTTATCGAGAATATCGTCTAGGGCCGGTCCAAAAACATAGTCTCCTTTAAAGGGTATGGCGCAGAGCTTAGCCTTAGAGGTGATATCCCCACTCCATAGCTTAAGCCAGAGAGCTCTTCTGGCGGAGTTGGAAAGTACAAGGGATCTGGCGGCGACTCTTACAGTTTCCAGAGAAGCGTCCGCCAAAAACCCCGAAGCCTTATGTAAAATGGGGAGGGAATCCAATATCTCGCCTCTTGAGGTACCTTGAGATATGTGATTCTCTTATTTCTCAAGCCAGCAGGAGAGGGCTCTAGCCACACAGGTGGAGGCGACGTTAGCCTTAAGGACAGATGAAGAGGTTTCCCATGATTTCCTGAGGATACTTTCGATTTTCCTATCCATGGGATCCTTCAATTGTGAAGAATCCTCAAAGGGGAGTGCAGTTCTTTTGGCGACTCTGGCCACCTGCACATCGACCTTGGGAATGTCCAATTTAAGATCATCCTCAAGCGGAAATCTGTGCTTCATTTCTGAAGGGGTACTGAGACGCTTCTCAGGTAGTTCCCATTCCTGATTAATCATACTGATAATGCTAGCATGAACAGAGAAGCCCACTCTCTTCTCCGATGAAAGACCACCAAACATCTGATCCTGAATGGACTGCGATACAGGTACCTCTTCTAGTCCCATGGTATTACGGACGGCAGAGACCAGATCCTCAATATAGTCTGAGGAGAAAAGGTATTTCCTGACCTCAGCTTTAGGAGATACTGGATCCTCCCAGCCAACAGATGAGGCATGAGAGAGGTCCTAATCAGAGTCGGATTCCACATCCTGGATCTTCCTCTTTTTAGCCGAGGAATGAGGTTGCGGCTGCGGAGGTGGAGGTGGGGGTGGAGGTGTAAAAGCTGCCAGGGAAGATTGTACCTCCTGTTTTACCAGTGAGCGAATCTCATCCAACAGAGATGGCTGCTCAGCTCTTACTATTCTGTCAGTACATGACTGACAGAGTTTCTTATCCCAGTTAGAAGGGCATTTAAGGGAACAGACAGGGCACTTCTTCCTATTGGCACCTTTAGGGGCAGGTTTTTCTCCCTGAAAAATATAAAGGGAGAGAGGGGTGAGGACTTCTAACCCCTGCTACACTCCTCCCGGATCCCATCCCTACAAACACTCACAGAGGCAGGGGTGGCGCTGGGCTCCGCAGATACGGGGCATGAAGAACCATCCATACTGGGGAAAATAACCTTACCTCAGTGGTGGTTCAGCAGGCTTTTATGGACGCCGTCCTAGCACCTGCTTCCAGCGATTAATCCCCCTCCCACTCCAGGATCCAGGTGAGGGAGTTGTTTGGTCCGACACGCCGGCCGGCAAAAACCGGAAGTACCGGCTTCTCGGTGTATAGAGAAACCGGAAGTGACGCGCGAGAGCCGCCGACGTCACTTCCGGAACGCCGAGCCGACAGCATGGAGGAGGAGGACGCCGGGCAGCTCCAGGAGGAGCCCGGCCAGGGAACCCAGGCCTGCTTTGCCCTCGTGGGGGCGCGGGAAGGCCGGGAGGGGGTCCCAAGGACCTGCGAGCAGGACGACGGGAGCAGCGCAAGGAGGAGGCATGAAGCGACCGTCTGCTGCCCGGCTAAACAGGCAACGCCTGTAAAGGTACCGTAGCCGCCGGCCACTACGGCACATGGAAAAACCTCTCCCTGTCCCATGGGGAACAGGAAAGACACTGGCAAGTGGGAGGTGGGAGGTCCTTTTAACCTCTGTGTTTCCTGTTCCCCATTAGGGCAAAGAGACAACCTCCATATGCCGTCGTGGAAGGTTACTAGAGAAACCAATGATGTTGTTCAAAATTACAACTTGTCCCGCAAAAAATAAGCCCTCACATGGCCATATGGACGGAGAAATAAAAAAAGTTATGGCTCTGGGAAGGAGGGGAGCGAAAAACGAACACGGAAAAACAGAAAATCCCAAGGTCATGAAGGGGTTAAGGAAGATGTCCGCCTTTCCATCTAGGGTTTTTTTGAGGGAACCCATATCCTCAAAGGGCAGAGAAGATTTTTTTGATGTCTGAGATTCCTGCACCTAATTTAGGGTTTTTTTCCCAGAGATTAACAGCCGGGTCATCAAAGGGGTATCTCTGCTTGAGGGCTCGAGGTAAGGAGCCTCTCTTTTCCGGCCTTTTCCGTTCGCGGAGAATCAGACCCTGAATCTTCTCATTCAAGGGAAAGGATCTACGTCTCCTTTGATCTAAACCCTTAAACATGACGCCCTGTATGGACATTTCAGGTCTGGGTTCTATTATCCCCATTGTTCGCCTGACCGCTTTTACAAGTTTATCCACACGGTCTAGGGGCAGACAGGAGCAGCCCGAATCCTCTTCAGATGAAGAGGCCGAGAGGGATGATTCAGGTGAAACTTCATCCCTCCTCCAGTGTACTGACGAGTCTGATTCTGGGAGATTCCTCTGCCTAGAACTTTCTCCATGGGACAGGGGTTTTATAGACTCCCTTACTTCTGTCCTGATAATTTTTTTCAGACTTGAGGTGAAGTTAGGAGTCTCCTCTGCCACCTGATCGGAACATTAGGGAATAAGAGCTATCTAGGAGCTACGTTTCCCCCCCCCCCCCTTCCTGAGCCTCACCATCTGTTGGATATGGGGGGCATAATCTTTTTGGACAAGAGTCGAGTAGGGGGCATCCACAGAGGGCGCATTCCCTGTGTCTTGCCTTATCAGCACATTTCTTCCCCTAGGAATAAAAACATAAGGGGGAGGCTACATCACTGTGTGAACATTCCCAAAGATCACTTACCAGTGTCTGCAGAAATAGGTACCGGAATACGAGGGGGGAATTTCTCAGCTGATGTCGTTGTTTGCCGCCTGGAAGAACTCCTGCAGCTGGATCGGTCATTCAGCTGGCCACCTACATCCAGACTTTTCCATGGGGCCTGAGGCTTGTCTGCAGTCTGCTTAACTGCAGCTTCCACTGGCTGCAAACGGTGCAGGTGCTCATCCTCCATTGTGAGGAAAATGGGCCAGAAGCAGAGATCCCCCAGCTTGTTGGCCATATATACCCCCTCTGGTTCCGGGTCGGCAGGTGAAGCCGCACCTCTCTCTGGCATCCCCCGCCCCCGCAAATGCTTAGTCAGTTCAAATGGAACTCAATCAGGGCTCTGGTCCCTCTGGAAGGCGGCCGCCATTTTCCAGCACCAGAAACCCCCCACGCATGCGCAGAAGGGAGCCGGTGCCAGTGACCCAGAACACACACCAGCCCCGCCCCCCAACGCCACCCCGTGACCTCCGACGGCATTAAGCATGCCAAAGACCGCTCCGGGACGCCTGGAGAGAGCCACACGCGCCCCCGCACCAAAGCCAACGCCAGACCCGGGTCACATGGAGACAACGCACCGCTGGAGCTGCAGGAAGCTTAGGAGGATACTTACCTCGGTGCTTGCTGGTTCTGGAGACAGCAATCCTCCGGACTCTGCTCACTGCCGTGCCGTCCATCGAGGACCACCGTGGCTCTTCCAGGACCCCCGCACTGGTCGAGGTAGGAGACCCCCCGCTATCTGAGTCGACCGGCCAGGCCTGGGATCCTAAATCCTGTAGGCATCTGTAGGAACCAGTCCCATCAGGAACAGGAAACCAACTGATGCATGGGAGCTGTGCAGCCCTTTTGTTTCTGTAGGTTTCCTGTTCCTGAAGGGCGGATCCCTTCTCTCGTAGTGCTGCCATGGGAGTCCTAATAAATGAAAAAATTAGCTATGGGGCTTGTTTAAAAAATGAGCATTAGGTCCTATTGGTCCAACCGCCATGTTCAAGCCACCCCAATGTTTTCTGCCGTTCTTCCTAGGACCCCTTATGAAATGCTCTTGAGATTTCTGCATTTTAACGACAATAGTCAATGCCTGCCCAGAACTGCCCCAGAACATGACAGACTATTCAAAATCAGACCCATCATCAAAGACTTGACAGAAAAGTTCTTAAAGCTCTACACCCCAACAGAAAACATTTACATTGATGAGTCCCTTGTAAAATTCAAAGGAGACTGCACCTCAAACAATTTATTCCTTCTAAGAGGGCAAGGTTCGGAATAAAGCTCTATAAAATGTGCGAGAGTTCAACCGGATACACATCAGCTTTATGAAGGAAAAATAGCCAACTAAACCCACCAGGGTGCCCTACTTATCTGGGGACATCTGGAAAAAACGTTTGGGAGCCGATAACTCCATTTTTACAAAAAGGCTACAATCTGTATGTTCACAACAACTACACCACTATACCCCCATTTAAAAGTCTGGTTGAACATAACATGGGGCCTTCTGGGACCATTAGCAAAAACCGTCAGGGGTTTCCACAATCATTGGTCAATGAAAAGTTTCGAAAGAGGCAGTCAGGGGCTTCATGCAATGATTGATGCTTGTACGTAAGTATCAGGATAAAAAATATATTTTTATCCTGAGCTCGATCCACACAGATGCCACAAGGTCCACTGCAGACAAACAGGGATCCACTACTCCAAAACCTGTGTCTGCCATTGACCACAACAAATAAATGGGAGGTGTGGACCTTGCAGACCAGGTTCTACAGCCATACCAGGTATCTAGAAAATCATATACCTAGTATAAAAAGTTAGTCATTTATTTGTTTCAGGTGGCTACATATAATTATTTTGTGTCATACAAAAAAGCCGGAAATGCAGATAATTTCCTTGATTATCAGGAAAAGGTAATTGAAAATCTGGTTTTGAAAATGTTGTCCCCGACAATCCTTTAGAATCTGAAGATGTCAGAAGACTCACTGAGCGACATTTTATTGCACTCATTCCAGAAACTGAAACAATAAAGATCCCCAGAGAAGATGTCGTGTATGTTCCAAGAGAGGAATGAGGCATGATACCGGCTATTATTGCCCACAATGCCCATTAGGGTTGAGCGACCTTAGCTTTTTTAGGATCGAGGTGGGTTTTGTGAAACCCGACCTTCTCGGATGTCAGATCGTATGGAATCGGTCTCTCTCTCTCTCTCTCTCTCTCTCTCTCTCTCTCCTCCGTGAGACACAAGCTGGGCACAATATTGGGCACTACTATGACAATTTTGCAATTTTTGCTCTAAAACTTCCACTACGTGTTTCTGGAAATCATCCGTGTAGTGAAAATGGTCACTATATCCATAGGTGAATTCCCTAAGGGGTGTCATTCCCAAAATGGGGTCACTTCAGGGGGGATTCTGTTGTTCTGGCACTTAGCGGCTCTCCAAAGTGCCATAACAGCAAAATCCCTGCTGAAGTGACCCCATTTTGGAAATGACACCCCTCTGGGAATTGGAAATGACACCCCTCTGTGAATTCATCTATGGGTGTAGTGACCATTTACCGATCTACCTATTTTCCAATGTAAATTCTGGGGTTAAAACAACATTTTAGTGGTAAAAATGTAATTATTTTTTCTTCACTGCCGAATGGTGTAATTTTCTATGGAACAGCTGTAGCATCAATATGCTCACTGCACCACTAGAAGAATTCATTCAGGGAAGTATTTTGTAAAATGCAGTCACTTTTGGGGGCTTATGCTGTTCTGCCACCTCAGGGGCTCTGACTATGTGACATGTCACCCACAAACAATTCCAGCAAAATCTGCTCTACAATATGGGCTCCTTCCCTTCTGAGCTCTGCCATGCGCCCAAACAGTGGTTTACCCCCACATATGGGATGTCAGCATACTCAGGACAAATTGCACAAAAACTTTTGGGGCCCAGTTTCTCCTGTTACCCTTTTGAAAAAACAATTGAGGGAAAAATATCATTTTTTGTGGAAAACATATGATTTTTTATTTTCACAGCTCTACGTAATTAACTTCTGTGAAGCACTTGGGGGTTCAAAGTGCCCACCACACATCTAGATAAGTTCCCTGGGGGGGTCTAGTTTCCAAAATGGTGTCACTTGAGGGGGGGGGGGGTTTCTGTAGCACCCCAGGTGTTCTGGTACCACAGTGGTGCTGCCTTCCACTTGGGGAGGGTAGTGCTACGCCTGGAGACAAGTGGGATTCCTTTGGCAGGTAAATCTTACACACAACATATTCTAACTCCAGGCCAGAAGGGGGAGCTCAGAACCCTGTTTTAGGGAAACTTCCCTGATTTTCCATTCTGGTCTAAGCTGCTCCACCAAGCATCAAGGTACACCCATATAGAGCAGTCCTAACTGATGTATGTAATCCCTATCTGATGTATTTAAAAACCTGATCATCTGTATAGTTCCTGCATAAGCAGGGTTCAGAGAGAGAACATCCATGTGGACACGCTGGATGTCCACATGGATATTCCCTCTCTGAGTCCACATGGATATTCCCTCTCTGAACCCTGCTTATGCAGGTACTATACAGATGATCAGGTTTTTAAATACATTAGATAGGGACTACATACAGTGCCTAAAAGTAGTATTCAACCCCCTGCAGATTTAGCAGGTTTAATAAGATGCAAATAAGTTAGAGCCTTCAAACTTCAAACAAGAGCAGGATTTATTAACAGATGCATAAATCTTACAAACCAAAAAGTTTTGTTGCTCAGTTAAATTTTTTAAATTTTAAACATAAGCGTGTGGGTCAATTATTATTCAACCCCTAGGTTTAATATTTTGTGGAATAACCTTTGTTTGCAATTACAGCTAATAATCGTCTTTTATAAGACCTGATCAGGACGGCACAGTTCTCTGGAGTTATCTTGGCCCACTCCTGCATGCAGATCTTCTCCAAGTTATCTAGGTTCTTTGGGTGTCTCATGTGGACTTTAATCTTGAGCTCCTTCCACAAGTTTTCAATTGGGTTAAGGTCAGGAGACTGACTAGGCCACTGCAACACCTTGATTTTTTGCCTCTGGAACCAGGCCTTGGTTTTCTTGGCTGTGTGCTTTGGGTCGTTGTCTTGTTGGAAGATGAAATGACGACCCATCTTAAGATCCTTGATGGAGTAGCGGAGGTTCTTGGCCCAAATCTCCAGGTAGGCCATGCTATCCATCTTCCCATGGATGCGGACCAGATGGCCAGGCCCCTTGGCTGAGAAACAGCCCCACAGCATGATGCTGCCACCACCATGCTTGACTGTAGGGATGGTATTCTTGGGGTCGTATGCAGTGCCATCCAGTCTCCAAACGTCACGTGTGTGGTTGGTCCCAAAGATCTCGATCTTGGTCTCATCAGACCAGAGAACCTTGAACCAGTCAGTCTCAGAGTCCTCCAAGTGATCATGAGCAAACTGTAGACGAGCCTTGACATGACGCTTTGAAAGTAAAGGTACCTTACGGGCTCGTCTGGAACGGAGACCATTGCGGTGGAGTACGTTACTTATGGTATTGACTGAAACCAATGTCCCCACTGCCATGAGATCTTCAGGGAGCTCCTTCCTTGTTGTCCTTGGGTTAGCCTTGACTCTTCGGACAAGCCTGGCCTCGGCACGGGAGGAAACTTTCAAAGGCTGTCCAGGCCGTGGAAGGCTAACAGTAGTTCCATAAGCCTTCCACTTCCGGATGATGCTCCCAACAGTGGAGACAGGTAGGCCCAACTCCTTGGAAAGGGTTTTGTACCCCTTGCCAGCCTTGTGACCCTCCACGATCTTGTCTCTGATGGCCTTGGAATGCTCCTTTGTCTTTCCCATGTTGACCATGTATGAGTGCTGTTCTCAAGTTTGGGGAGGGTCTTAAATAGTCAGAAAAGGCTGGAAAAAGAGATAATTAATCCAAACATGTGAAGCTCATTGTTCTTTGTGCCTGAACTACTTCTTAATACTTTAGGGGAACCAAACAGAATTCTGGTGGGTTGAGGGGTTGAATAATAAATGACCCTCTGAAAAAACTTTTCACAATTTAAAAAAAAAAATAAACAAAGAAATAACATTCTTTTTTGCTGCAGTGCATTTCACACTTCCAGGCTGATCTACAGTCCAAATGTCACAATGCCAAGTTAATTCCAAATGTGTAAACCTGCTAAATCTGCAGGGGGTTGAATACTACTTGTAGGCACTGTAAATCAGATAGGACTGCTCTATATGTGTATACCTTGACGTTTGGTGGAGCAGCTTAGTATACATTTTTTTGCAAAAAAAGTATCAACTAAATACCGTTTTTTCCATCTTTTTACTAGCACTTGCTTATTACTGTGATTTTTTTTACAATAGAGTATTTTTGGCATCACTGTGCTCTTTTGTTTCCAGGCTGCCTGGACTCCTTCTGTACCTGTTGCCGGTACCCTGGACTGAGGCCTGTTACCATCAGTAAACAAGGTAAAGACTGCAACCCTGTGTCTTCCGTTATTACCGGCAACCCACCATCCTTGCCATACACCTTGGGAGCCCTGGGGTCCCCGCTTCACCTGCGGGAAGCGTCACCATCTTGCTGCAACAATATCACCCCAGAGGACCCATTTAAGAAGCATCGGTCCCTCTGACCGAGAACCACAGGTGGCGTCACGAATAGACTTTGTTACCAATGAGCATCAAAAGACCTTTCCCCTTTTATTGAGTGCCCATGGCCACGGACCAGGTCGCAGCCACCGTGACATCCCCTTTAAGAGCGACCGGACCCGGTACCGAGTATCCCCATTGCCCTGGTGGGCGACTCATTTCCACTGTTTAGGCACATAAGGGGCTCTCCAAATGCAACATGGTAACTGCTAATTATTCCAACATATTTTACACTAAAAAAATCAAATGACGCGCCTTCCCTTCCGAGCCCTGCTGTGCCCCCAAACAGTAAATTCCCCACATATGGGGTATCTGCATGTTCAGGACAAATTACAAAACAAAATTTATAGTCCATTTTCTCCTGTTACCCTTGCAAAAGTAAAAAAAAAATAGGTCTAAAGGAAATTTTTTGTGAAAGAAAAGTAAATGTTTATTTTTTCCATCCTCCCCAGCCATCTCACCTTATCCTCAGAACTGTTCCTCCACATACAATCCTTTTTCTCCAGACACACACGGCCACATCATGTCCTATCCTGCTCCCACCTTCTAACGCTCTGTCTGCTACTCCTCATTGCCGGTGATGTATCCCCAAATCCCGGCCCACCTCAACACATCCCCACGCTCATTTCTAACCCCCTACCTCGATCCTCCGCACGTTTTCCCAACCATGACAACCTCATACCCATTCATCCAGCCCCCACTCCCCCGGTCCCCTTACCTGGAGCACTATGGAACGCACGCTCCGTCTGCAACAAACTGCCATTTATCCATGACCTCTTCATCACCAACAAACTCTCCTTCCTTGGCATCACGGAAACCTGGCTCACCCCCTCAGACTCAGCCTCTCCAGCTGCACTTTCCTACGGCGGTCTCCACCTCTCTCACACCTCTCGCTCCACCAACAAACGTGGTGGAGGAGTTGGCTTGCTCCTGTCCGACACCTGCTCCTTCACTCCAATCCCGCTACCACCCTCCGCTACTCTTCCCTCATTTGAGGTGCACTCCATCCGCATCTATTCCCCCTCCAACCTCCAGCTGGCTGTCATCTACCGCCCCCCAGAACTAGCCATCTCCACCTTTCTCGACCACTTCACCACATGGCTACTTCATTTCCTCTCTGTTGACATCCCCACTATCATCATGGGTGATTTCAACATCCCGATTGACACTTCCACCTCAGCTGCCTCTAAACTTTTATCACTGACTGCCTCCTTTGGCCTCACTCAATGGTCCTCTGAGGCCACTCACAAAGATGGCCACACGCTGGACCTCGTCTTCACCCGCCTCTGCTCCCTTACTAATCTCACTAACTCACCCCTCCCCCTGTCTGACCACAACCTACTGACATTCTCTTCCCTCTCCTCTCCTAGTGTGAAACCCCCACTCCACGAACTCCCTCGCAGAAATTTCAAACATCTCAACTTACAATCACTCTCTGAGTCCCTTCTCCCTCTTACCGACATAGCCTCCCTTCATGACACAGATGCTGCTGCTTTTTATAACGCCACAATAACAGCAACACTCAATTCGGCCGCCCCGCTCATGCATAGCAAAACTCGTACAGTCAACAGGCAGCCCTGGCTGACCAGCCTGACTAAAGAACTGAGACGGGCTTCCAGGATCGCTGAGCGAAGATGGAAGCGATCCCGCTCTGCTGACCACTTCACCGCATACAAGCAGTCCCTCGCCAGCTTCAAGTCCGCGCTCACTGCCGCAAAACAAACTTACTTCTCATCTCTCATATCCTCCCTGTCTCACAACCCTAAACAGCTTTTCAACACTTTCAATTCTCTACTCCGTCCCCCTGCACCCCCTCCTTCCCCTCTCATTTCTGCTGAAGACTTTGCCTCTTTCTTTAAACAGAAGATCGATATGATCAGAGAAAGCTTTGGCCCACAGCGCCCACTGCCCCTCTTAGCTGCTCACCCCTGCTCCTCCAAAACCAGCTTCTCCACCATGACAGAAGATCAGCTCTCCACCCTCCTGTCAAGATCACACCTCACCACCTGCACGCTCGACCCGCTCCCATCCCACCTCATCCCTAACCTTTCCACGGTCTTCATCCCAACCCTAACGCACCTCTTCAACCTCTCACTCACAACAGGTGTCTTCCCCTCATCCTTCAAACATGCCAAGATCACACCCATCCTCAAAAAGCCCTCCCTCGACCCATCCTCTGTGTCTAGCTATCGCCCGATATCTCTTCTTCCTTATGCCTCCAAATTGCTGGAGCAACACATCCATCTTGAACTGTCCTCTCACCTCTCCTCCTGCTCCCTCTTTGATCGATTACAATCTGGCTTCCGTTCCCATCACTCAACTGAAACTGCCCTAACTAAAGTCACCAATGACCTACTAACTGCCAGGAACAAGCAACACTACTCTGTCCTCCTTCTCCTGGACCTGTCTTCTGCCTTTCACACTGTGGACCACTCCCTTCTGCTACAAATCCTCTCATCTCTTGGCATCACAGACTTGGCCCTTTCCTGGATCTCATCATATCTGACAGATCGGACATTCAGTGTCTCCCTCCGCCACACCACCTCCTCACCTCGCCCCTTGTCAGTCGGTGTTCCTCAAGGCTCTGTTCTAGGACCCCTACTCTTCTCCATCTACACCTTCGGTCTGGGACAGCTCATAGAATCCCACGGTATGCAGTACCATCTCTATGCTGATGACACGCAGATCTACCTATCCGGACCTGACCTCACCTCCTTACTTACCAAAATCCCGCACTGTCTGTCTGCTATTTCAGCCTTCTTTTCTGCTCGCTTTCTACAACTGAACATGGACAAAACAGAATTCATCATCTTTCCCCCATCTCACTCTACCCCTCCACCAGACCTATCCATCAATGTCAATGGCTGCTCACTTTCCCCAGTCCCACACGCCCGGTGCCTCGGGGTGATCCTCGACTCTGCCCTCTCTTTCAAGCCACATATCCAAGCCCTTGCCTCCTCCTGCCGCCTCAAACTCAAAAACATTTCCCGGATCCGCGCATTCCTTGACCGTGACACCACAAAAACACTAGTGCATACCCTTATCTCCCGCCTCGACTACTGCAACCTCCTACTCTCTGGACTCCCCTCTAGCACTCTGGCACCACTCTAATCCATCCTACACTCTGCTGCTCGACTAATCTACCTGTCTCCCCGCTATTCCCCAGCCTCTCCCCTATGCCAAGCCCTTCACTGGCTTCCTATCGCCCAGAGACTCCAGTTCAAAACCCTCACAATGACCTACAAAGCCATCCACAACCTATCTCCTCCATACATCTGTGACATGATCTCCCGGTACCTACCAACACGCAACCTCCGATCCTCTCAAGACCTCCTTCTCTACTCCCCTCTCATCTCTTCTTCCCACAACCGCATCCAAGACTTCTCCCGTGCTTCCCCCATACTCTGGAACTCTCTACCCCAGCACATCAGACTCTCGCCTACCATAGAAACTTTCAAAAAGAACCTGAAGACTCACCTCTTCCGACAAGCCTACAGCCTGCAGTGATCCTGAACCTACTGAACCGCCACACAACCAGCTCTGCCCTCTCCTAGTGTATCATCACCCATCCCCTGCAGACTGTGAGCCCTCGCGGGCAGGGTCCTCCCTCCTTATGTACCCGTGTGCCTTGTTTTTGCTCATGTTTAATGTATTTGTCTATATTTGCCCCGTATTTTCACATGTAAAGCGCCATGGAATAAATGGCGCTATAAAAATGAATAATAATAATAATAATTTTTTCCCTTCCACATTTCATTCATTCCTGTGAAGCAACTGAAGGGTTAATAAACTTCTTGAATGTGGTTTTGAGCACCTTGAGGGGTGCAGATTTTAGAATGGTGTCACTTTTGGTATTTTCTGTCATATTGATCCTCCAAACTCACTTCAAATATGAGGTGGTCCCTAAAAAATTGGTTTTGTAAATTTTGTTGTAAAATGAGAAATCGCTGGTCAACTTTTAACCCTTATGTCACGATTCACACCGTGACTGTCAATATCCCTTAGCCCCTGCCCACAATATGTCACGGATTGGGGTGACTTTAGACCAGCAGACGGCTATCACATGTACAGGGGCTTCTCCTAGTTATCCCTCCACTGCCACAATGTGATGAAAACACACACGAGGTTAGGGACATCTTAGTTTACAGCAGGGGCTTATTTTAGGTATCCCACTGCTCTTCAATATACCATGAACTGCAGGGATTTGTGTATATCCCACTTACAGTGTCACTTACCACTTGCAGCTCTCTGGCGCCCCCTTACTCTCAGGTCAGATTAGGTACTGCACCTGGGGTAATTAGTCACCAGAAAGGCTGCCTGCTATGTACTGGCTATTGGGCGCGCTGCAGCGACGCGATAACTACTCCCGCTCAGGCAGGAACAATAATTATCAAGCAGCAGTCGCTACAGTGACACCCAAAGGCCAGTACATAGCAGGCAGCCTTTCTGGCGACTAATTACCCTAGGTGCAGTACCTAATCTGACCTGAGAGTAAGGGGGGCGCCAGAGAGCTGCAAGTGGTAAGTGACACTGTAAGCGGGATATACCCAAATCCCTGCAGTTCATGGTATATTGAAGAGCAGTGGGATACCTAAAATAAGCCCCTGCTGTAAACTAAGAGGTCAATAACCTTGTGTGTGTTCTTTTCATCACATTGTGGCAGTGGAGGGATAACTAGGATAAGCCCCCTGCACATGTGATAGCCGTCTGCTGGTCTAAAGTCACCCCAATCCGTGACATATTGTGGGCAGCGGCTAAGGGATCTTGACAGTCACGGTGTGAATCGTGACAATTGGTGGCAGCGGTGGGATAACTAGGATAAGCCCCCTGCACATGTGATAGCCGTCTGCTGGTCTAAAGTCACCCCAATCCGTGACATATTGTGGGCAGTGGCTAAGGGATCTTGACAGTCACGGTGTGAATCGTGACAATTGGTGGCAGCGGTGGGATAACTAGGATAAGCCCCCTGCACATGTGATAACCGTCTGCTGGTCTAAAGTCACCCCAATCCGTGACATATTGTGGGCAGTGGCTAAGGGATCTTGACAGTCACGGTGTGAATTGTGACAATTGGTGGCAAGGTGGTGGGATCTTAGAGCATTAGTGATTTGGTTTGAGCAATCATTCCTCTCACTAAAAACTTGCAGAAAGTTCTTGCGAGAACTCTGCGCAAATAAGTTTGGGAGAACGAACTCAGTGTTTTTAGTCTTGAGACAATTGTGTACTGGTAATTATCCCCCCCCTTTTTCTTCGTTTTTCTATCCGATCTTTTATTTGGCAACCATGGTTGTGCTGGGAGAAACCTTTTATAAGAAGCAGTCCAAGGACACTCTTATGGCCTTGTGCATGTCACAGCAGATTGACTGTACAAACAAAACCAAGGCTCAAATGGTCGCTGAACTGGTGCAATTTGAAGCAGACCAAGCCAGGCCACAGAGCCCAGAGGCCGCAGAAGCCGGCACCAGCGAACATGGTGCTGCAGCAGAGGTCCAACCACTGAATGTTAGCAATCCGGGCGAATTGAACCCCCACCTGCAGGCAGCCTTGAAAGAATTCCCCACTGACGACCATGAGGGACGTCGGCAGCTGATTCAGCAATACCGGCAGGAGGCCGAGGCCCGAGCCGAGCGAGAGGCCCAGCGAGCCGAGCGAGAGGCCCAGCGAGCCGAGCGAGAGGCCCAAGCGCAGAGGGAGTACCAGCTGCACATGGCCTGACTGCAAATGCAGGGGTCGTCCCAGTCCAGTCGTGAGCCCAGCAGCGCTCAGACACCAAAGCCCCGGCCCGACCACTTTCCTGTTATGGAAAAGGATGGGGACTTGGACACTTTTCTGTGGGCCTTTGAGAAAGCCTGCAGACAGTACCAGCTGCCTACACAAGAATGGGCACGATACCTGACACCAGGGCTGAGAGGAAAAGCTCTGGAGGTGTTTGCTGCCCTCCCTCAAGAACAAGATGGTGACTATGAGGCTATAAAGCAGGCCGTCATAGCCAAGTACAAGCTTACGCCCGAGGTGTACCGTAAAAAGTTCCGGACCCTCCAACGTGGCCCACACGACAGTTACAGTGATGTGGTGCATGGACTAGGAACCCACTTTGACCAGTGGACCCAAGGACTGTCAGTGACCACCTTTGCACAGCTGCGAGACCTGATGATCAAAGACCAGTTCTTCCATCTTTGCCCAACTGAGGTGCGACAGTTCGTGATGGACAGAGAACCCAAAGACGTGACGAAAGCAGCGCAGATTGCCGATGCCTATGAGGCCAACCGTAGATCGGAATTGCGGAAGCCAGTCACCTCCAGCTGGAGAGGGGGTAAGCCTGCATCCAACGCCAGTACCCCTGCCAGCCAACATACCAGAGGTCCTGTCCCCGTGGCCAACAGCACCAGACCTACCACCGAACTTCGCCAGTGTTACCACTGCAGGCAGACTGGTCACATCAGTCCCCAATGTCCAGCCAAGCAGAAGAACCCCTCATCCCAGGCCCCAGGGCCTAATGCAGCAGTTCTTTTGGTGGGTAGTGTGGCTGGGAGGGGGTGTGATAACGTACAGCATGTCATTGTGGGAGGTCATGTTGCTACAGGCCTCAAGGACACCGGGGCTGAACGAACCCTCATCCGACCCGAACTGGCGGCCCCTGAAGAAATCATTCCGGGGAAACCCTAACTGTCACTGGGATTGGGGGCATCAGCTGTCCCTTACCGATGGCCCGGGTTTATATTGATTGGGGTGCCGGGAGCGGGGTGAAGGAAGTGGGGCTGTCTGATAATTTGCCCACTGATGTTTTGTTGGGGACTGATTTGGGGAGGTTGGTGGCACACTTCGTCATTGACACCCCTCCCCAATCTACTAATGAGGGTAAAGTTAACCCTGATGATGATGATGATGATGATGGGAAATCGCATGTGTTACCTGACCATGCTTTATCTTGTAATGTTGCATCTGATAACCATTTTTTCCCTAGGATTGATGGTGGAAATGTTGTACCTGTGCCAACTGTATCTGATAATGATGTGTCTGTGAAAGTTGATGTGTCCATAGGTACAGGAGTGCTCAGCCACGTCGCTCTGCGGAGTGATCCGGCTGAGGAACCCCTAGCAGGGGCAAGTGTCGGTGCTACTAGAAATGGGGAGATACATGGGAACCGTGAGCAAGGTGATGCCATGCAATTGACCAGTGCCACCGAGGAAGGTAACTGGCCCATAAGTAGCAATGCTCCTGAGGTAATGGGGGTGGGTGGGGAGGTAGAGCCCATAGCAGCGTCGGCTGATGGGTCTGTAGAAACCCCCGGGGAGACAGCTTACATAGCTGCTGTCACCCGCAGTCAGAGTGGCCGGAACGCAGATAACTGTCTGCCTCCCGGACCCTCCTCAGTCATCAGTGTGACTGAACCAGAGGTGGACCCAGAGCAGGTCCAAGAGGGTTCCCGTGGGGAAGGGACCCTGACATCGCTTTTGGCTTCCCCTAGCCAGGAGTTTCAGGCCGCTCTGCACACAGATGCGAGCCTAGAGAGTTTGAGACAACTCGCCGGGACGTCATTCTCCGAGACTGATAAGGAGAAGGTGTTCTGGGAAGGAGGAAGGTTGTACCGGGAGACAGTACCCGGAGAATCACAAAAGGAGTGGTTGAGGGAAAGACAGCTGGTCGTCCCGCAGCAATTCCGGGGTGAGTTGTTGCGGATTGCCCATGAGATCCCGCTAGCTGGACACTTGGGGATCAGCAAAACTAAGGCCCGGCTGTCTCAATACTTCTATTGGCCTAAGATGGGGACAGATGTGTCAAACTACTGCCACTCCTGTGTCACCTGTCAAAGACTGGGGAAGGCGGGGCCTGCCCTTAAGGCTCCCCTGATCCCTTTGCCAGTGATAGAGGAGCCTTTCCAGAGGATTGCGGTGGACATTGTGGGCCCGCTGGCCATCCCCAGCAGCTCTGGAAAGCGATATATTCTTAATGTGGTAGACTACGCTACCCGGTACCCAGAGGCAGTAGCTCTGTCGTCAACTAGGGCAGATAAGGTGGCGGATGCCCTGTTGGCCATCTTTTCACGTGTAGGATTTCCCAGGGAAATGCTTACTGATCAAGGGACCCAATTTATGTCTCACCTAATGGAGGCTCTCTGTAGGAAAATGCAGGTGAAGCACCTGGTATCGAGTGCGTATCACCCACAGACCAATGGCTTGTGTGAACGCTTCAATGGTACCCTCAAACAGATGCTACGCATGCTGGTTGAGACACAAGGGCGTGACTGGGAACGGTACCTCCCACACCTGCTATTCGCTTACCGAGAGGTTCCGCAGGCCTCGACGGGGTTCTCCCCCTTCAAGCTCCTGTATGGCAGGCGAGTCCGGGGACCCCTTGGGTTGGTAAGAGAATCCTGGGAAGAGGAGCCAAACCCTTCTGAAGTGTCCATAGTGGAGTATGTCATGCGCTTCCATGACAAGATGCAGACCTTGACGCAGTTGGTGCATGACAACATGACGCAGGCTCAGGCTGATCAGAAGCACTGGTACGACCAGAACGCCCGGGAGCGGACCTACCACGTGGGTCAAAAAATGTGGGTGCTGGTTCCCGTACCAACGGATAAGCTTCAGGCAGCCTGGGAGGGCCCGTACGTCGTCCACCAACAGCTCAACCCGGTCACCTACGTGGTCACACTTGACCACGCTCGGGGTAGGCGAAAGGCCTTTCACGTCAACATGATGAAGGCTCATCACGAATGTGAACCTTTCGTCCTACCGGTCTGCAGCGCACCCGAAGAAGGGGAGGAAGACATCCTCCTGGACATGCTGGCCCAAGCCAAGGCCCGTGGGTCCATTGAGGACGTGGAGGTAAGCGCCTCGCTAGATGAACCACAGCGGTTGCAGTTGCAAACCACACTGGAACCCTTCCGGGTCGTGTTCTCCAACCGGCCTGGAAGGACTGAGTTAGCGGTCCACGAGGTGGACACCGGGAATCACGCCCCACTACGGCGAACACCCTATCGAATCTCTGACCAGGTGCAGCAGATTATGCGCCAGGAGATCGATGAGATGTTACAGCTGGGGGTGATTCGACGGTCAAAGAGCGCGTGGGCCTCACCTGTAGTTCTCGTGCCAAAGAAGGACCGGACCACCCGGTTCTGCGTGGACTACAGGGGGCTCAATGCCATTACAGCCTCTGACGCGCACCCAATGCCGCGCATCGAGGAGCTGCTTGAGAAGTTAGCTGGCGCAAAATACCTGACAATAATGGATCTGAGTCGCGGATACTGGCAGATTCCGCTGAGCCCCGAGGCGCAGGAGAAGTCCGCCTTTATCACACCCTTTGGACTGTACGAGTCCACGGTCATGCCCTTCGGCATGAAGAATGCCCCTGCCACTTTCCAGCGGATGGTCAATCTCCTGCTTCAGGGACTGGAGAAGTACGCTGTGGCGTACTTAGATGACATTGCCATCTTCAGTCCCTCCTGGGATGAACACCTGCAGCATCTCGAGGAGGTGCTCGGGCGAATTCACCGAGCAGGACTGACTATCAAGCCAGGAAAGTGCCAGATGGGCATGAGGGAGGTCCACTACCTGGGGCACGGGGTATGCGGAGGCACCCTGAAACCGGAGCCTGACAAAGTGGGCGTGATCGTGAACTGGCCCACTCCTGGGACCAAGAAACAGGTGATGTCCTTCCTGGGCACTGCAGAGTACTATAGGCGCTTTGTGCAGAACTACAGTAGCCTGGCAAAACCTTTGACGGACCTCACCAGGAAGAAGCTACCCCACATCGTCAACTGGACAGATGGCTGTGAGGGGGCCTTCCAGGCGTTGAAAACAGCACTGTGCAACGCCCCTGTGTTGAAAGCAGTCGACAGCAGTCGACCATTCTTGGTACAGACCGACGCCAGCAAGTTTGGCCTTGGTGCTGTGCTCAGCCAGGTTGACTCGGAGGACCAAGAGCACCCCGTGTTGTACCTGAGCCGGAAACTTTTGCCGAGGGAAGTGGCCTACTCCACCATCAAGAAGGAGTGCCTGGCCATAGTCTGGGCCCTGCAGCGCTTGCAGCCCTACTTGTACGGTTGCACCTTCACTGTGGTGACCGACCACGACCCTCTGCGCTGGCTAAGCACCATGTGTGGAACCAATGGCAGGTTGCTACGCTGGAGCCTTGCCCTTCAGCAATTTGACTTCACCATTAAACACAAAGCGGGCAAAGAGCATGGGAATGCAGATGGACTCTCCCGCCAGGGTGAACCCACGGAGGAGTGCATGGAGGCATACGCCAAAAGGGGGAGGTGTCACGATATGGTAGGAAATATCATATAAGTTGAGTTTCTCTTGTCAGCCCAGGATGTGGGCTAAGAAACCCCCCTTCTCTTTTGCTTCAGAGTTGAGCTTGCCTTGCCAATGTATGTGAGAGGGGAGTTTTATTGAAGAAAGTTATTTATGACCGGCATTTCCTGCCGTGTAAGCTCTTGTCCAGCTATCACTGGACTAGAAACTTCTAGAATCATGAAAGTCCTTTGTTCTGTTTTTGTAAGATATTAGGCAAACGATTTAAAATACGAACACCAAAATATATCGTCATAATCACACTCGGAGGATCTACGCATCACTCTAAACACGGGCGTCTAACTCCATCGGGTGAAGAAGTAGGGATTGCTCTGTAAATAATAGGACATATTTGATCTCACTAGAATGCCAGCGATAATACGAGATGAATGCTGGGTATGGTACGATTATGATATGTTCTGTAGCGAAGTTACGGGCATCAGATATATTTAATGCCCAGTGAGTAATACTGAAGAAGTAGGAGGGGTTGGAAAAACCAGCCCTTTCTGTGAGGTCACAGACTGCAGGTTTTAAGTTGCTGGGAGACTTTCAGGAGGCAGATTTGAGTTTTTCCTGGACAGACCTGAGCACGTCCAATGAGCTGGGACGTATGGTTGCCTGCAATGCAATGATCTGAGAAATGTGAGTGTTATCTTTTCTTCATTTAATCCTTTTATTTTCATAATTACCTTGTACATATTTGCAATTGCCTCATTTGTAACATCTTTGTAAAATATTTTTATAAAAAGCACTGCCTACATTTTGTGGGGTATATTATTTCATGCCAGTTCTTCCTTCCTGCTCTAAAAACGTACCCTAAGTCTCTTGAAGGGAAATTACGCTACTGTTTTGGGTTAGCTCCGGACCCGTTTAATCGGAGCTGGTGGCAGCAACCGTGTGCAGGCTTTTGGGGTGTTGTTTCAGCGACTGCGGCTTGATAATTATTGTTCCTACCTGCGTGGGAGTAGTTATCGCGTCGCTGCAGCGTGCCCAATAGCCAGTACATAGCAGGCAGCCTTTCTGGCGACTAATTACCCTAGGTGCAGTACCTAATCTGACCTGAGAGTAAGAGGGGCGCCAGAGAGCTGCAAGTGGTAAGTGACACTGTAAGCGGGATATACCCAAATCCCTGCAGTTCATGGTATATTGAAGAGCAGTGGGATACCTAAAATAAGCCCCTGCTGTAAACTAAGAGGTCAATAACCTTGTGTGTGTTCTTTTCATCACATTGTGGCAGTGGAGGGATAACTAGGATAAGCCCCCTGCACATGTGATAGCCGTCTGCTGGTCTAAAGTCACCCCAATCCGTAACATATTGTGGGCAGCGGCTAAGGGATCTTGACAGTCACGGTGTGAATCGTGACACCTTATAACGTCCTAACAAAAAAAAAATTGTTTCCAAAATTGTGCTGATGTAAAGTAGATATGTGGGAAATGTTATTCATTAACTATTTTGTGCGATAGGACTCTCTGATTTAAGACATGTTCGCCAAATCTCCATTTTTTTTAACAAATAAACGCAAGTTATATCAAATAAATTTTCACCACTATCATAAAGTACAATATGTCGCACGAAAACCTCAGAATCACCAGGATTCATTGAAGCTTTAGAGTTATGACCTCATGAAGTGACACTGGTCAGAATTGAAAAAATTCACCAGGTCATGAAGGCAAAAACAGGCTCTGGCGCGAAAGGGTTAATATTTAGTTGCACAACCTTTTGAGACAATCACAACAATCAAACGATTCCTGTATCTGTCAATGAGACTTCTGCACCTCTCGACAGGTATTTTGGCCACTCCTCAAGAGCAAACTGCTCCAGTTGTCTCGTATTTGAAGGTTGCCTTTTCCAGACGCCATGTTTCAGCTCTTTCCAAAGATGCTCAATAGGATTTATGTCAGAGCTCACAGAAGGCCACTTCAGAATAGTCCAATGTTTCCCTCTTAGCCATTCTTGGGTGTTTTTAGCTGTGTGTTTTGGGTCATTATCCTGTTGCAAGACCTATGACCTGCGACTGAGACCAAGCTTTCTGACACTGGGCAGCACATTTCTCTCTAGAATCCCTTGATAGTCTTGAGATTTCATTGTACCCTGCACAGATTCTAGACACCCTGTGCCATATGCAGCAAAGCAGCCCCAGAACATAACAGAGCCTCCTCCATGTTTCACAGTAGGGACAGTGTTCTTTTCTTAATATGCTTAATTTTTCCATCAGTGAGCATAGAGCTGATGTGCCTCATCAAAAAGTTCAATTTTTGTCTCATCTGTCCATATGACATTCTCCCAGGAGCTTTGTGGCTCATCAACATGTAGTTTGGCAAATTCCAGTCTGGCTTTTTTCATGATTTGTTTTATTTTCAACAATGGTGTCCTCCTTGGTTGTCTCCCATGAAGTCTACATTGGCTCAGACAACGATGGATGGTGCGATCTGACACTGATGTTCCTTGAGCTTGAAGTTCACCTTTAATCTGCTCAGAAGTTTTTCTGGCTTCTTTGTTACCATTCGTATTATCCATCTCTTTGATTTGTCATCAGTTTTCCTCCTGTGGCCACGTCCAGGGAGGTTGGCTACAGTTCCATGGATCTTACATTTCTGAATAATATGGGCAACTGTAGTCACAGGAACATCAAGCTTTAACATGTTTGTCTATAATTTTCTTTCTAATCTCCTGAGACAACCCTTTCCTTCTCTTCCTCTGGTCCATGTTGAGTGTGATACACACCATGTCACCAAACAGCACAGTATCTGTAGCCCTATATACAGGCCACTCACTGATTCCAAGATTGTAGACACCTGTGATGCTAGTTAGGGGACACACCGTGATTTAACATGTCCCTTTTGTGACATTATTTTCAGGGTCCCATCATTTCTGTCCAGGCCTATTTCATGAGTTTTATTTTTTGAAAAATTCTGCAGAAGCATGGTTGAAAAGCAATGTCTGACTTTCATTTGTTCATTTTCATAGATCTTTTATTTCTTATTACTTTTGTCAGATTCAAGTTATTTCTGTGACCATTGTGGGTTTTTCTGTCATTAAACGAGGGGCACCAACAATTTTGACCACATATGTATAGATTATAACCCTCAGTGAATTAATTTATAAAATGGAATCACTTTATGGGAATTTCGACTATTCTGGTTTCTCTCATTTAGTTATATTATGGCTTCTGCATATGGTGTGTCCAATCTCATCTGGGATCAGATGCCACTGATCTTGTTGAGTGAGCCTTTATTTTTCCCGGAATGGCTGCTCTGTGAGCGGAGTATGACAGTGCGATAGCATCCCTTATCCACCTTGCAAGTGTACTCTTGGATGCTTTCCGCCCTTTCCGTGGTCCCTGAAAGCAGATAAAAAGAGATACTGGACTATGCATCTCCTTACGTCTAGGGTGTGTAAAGCTTCCTCCCCATTATTTTTGGGGTTAGGACAGAAAGCAGGGAGAGATATCTCCTGGGCCCTGTGGAAACGAGATGCCACTTTAGGAATGAAAGCCAGGTCAATCTTAAGGACCACTCTATCTCCTATAACCTGGGTGAAGGGCGGATATGCCGAAAGGGCCTGAATATCGCTGACCCTGCGAGCTGAAGTAAATGCTACTAGCAAGGAGGTTTTAAGGGACAATAGTTTCAGCAAGGTCTCTGACAGGGGTTCAAAAGGGTGCTTCGTTAGGGCTGAGAGGACCAAATTCAAGTCCCAGGGGGAACTCCTCGAGATAAGACAGGTTCGGATCTACTTGCAGCTTTGATAAATCTAGATATCCACTGGTCCCCTGCTAAGTTATAATTATACAGGGCACCCAGTGCTGCAACCTGAACTTTTAAAGTATTTGTGGCTAGCCCTTTCTCTAGACCCTTTTGTAAGAACTCTAATATAGATGTTATTGTAACATCCCCACCCCAGGAGGCACCCGACTCCGAGATGAATTGTTTCCAGATTCTACAATATGTTTTGCTAGTTACCTGTTTTCTGCTTTTTTGGAGGGTGGCAATTAAGTTTGGGGAAAACCCTTTCTCACTTGAAAGTGACCTTTCAAATTCCATGCTGTTAAGTGTAAGTTTTTTACTTGTGGATGGATCACAGGCCCTTGAGAACGGAGGTCCGGAAGATCCGGAAGCACCCAAGGGTCTGAGATGGACAGCATCTTTAACCATGTGAACCAAGGCCTTTTTGGCCAGACTGGGGCTATTAGAATCACTCTTGCCTTCCCCTCCTGAATTTTCCTCAGGACTGCTGATAACAGGACTATGGGTGGAAAGGAGTAGGATAGGTGGTAAACCCAAGGTATCATGAGGGCATCGAGAGCAACCGGGTTCCCCTGGGGATCTATGGAGCAGAATGTGTTGACTTTCCGGTTCTCGTGATTTGCAAATAAATATATGTCTGGATAACCCCACTCCCTCGTGATTTGGTCGAACACCGATTGTTTCAGCTCCCATTCGCCCTGTCTTAGCTGAGTTCGACTCAGGCAGTCTGCTGTTTGATTTTTTTGACCCCTTTATGTGTAGAGCCGACAGGGAACTCAGGTTGTTTTCGGCAATTTGAAAGATCGATCTTGTTACCTCCATCAAGGAGTGAGATCTTGTGCCCCCTAGTGGTTTAAATATGCCACCAATGCCTGATTGTCCGAAAATATTCTTACATGGTGGGATTGTAGAGAACTAGAAAATGGACCAGGGAAAATTTTACAGCTAGAAGCTCTTCCATGTTTGAGGATGCTAGACTCACCCCTCTTTCCCAAACCCCTTGGGCTAACTGTCTGGATAGGTGAGCCCCCCACCCTCTGGGACTTGCATCGGTTGTCAAGACTCTTGAAATTGGTAGTGACCAGGGAACCCCCGATTTAGATTGTCTATATTTATCCACCATTGTAGCAAAAGGACTGTTTCTGGTGAAATGTCTAACCGCCCTTCTAAATTCCCTTTTAGGGAAACTTCTGCCGCCAATATTTCCCACTGCAGTTTTCTGGAATGACTCTGAGCCCACTGGACAGCCGGGATGCAAGAAGTCAAGTACCTAGGAGTGACATAGCCTTTCGCAGAGTAGTGGAGGGAAAAGCTATTGCTCGGGAGGCTAGTTCCATCATACTCTGGACTTTGTGATCCGGGAGACAGCATTCCTGAGTGATTGAGTCCAGCAATATGCCCAAATACTCCTGTACCTGGCATGGCACAGTCTTGGATTTTGACAAATTTAACATCTAGCCTAGGTTTGTCAGACCTGACATAACTTTGTTTAGTTGGTCTTTGCAGTGGCGTGGGGAATTACCTATTATAAGGAGGTCATCCAGGTACGGTACAATTAAAATATTTTGTTCTCTTAAATGAGCCATCACCTCTGCCATCAGTTTGGTGAAGAATCTCGGGGGATAGCTAACCCGAATGGTAGTGCCGCAAATTGGAAGTGTCATCTCCCCCTGGATTATGACTGCTATCCTGGGGAATTTCCGATAATCTTTGTGGATAAAACAGGAGGGAAACAGCATTTTTACTGTAGATTTTATTGCTTCCATCTTGAAGGACTCTATGTGTAAACATTTGTTTAATTTTTTGAGATTCATAATTGTCCTTAGTGCCCCATCTGTTTTTTTCCTTAGAAAAATCGGAGAGTAAAATCCCTCACCTTCTCCTTAATGAGGAACCTTGTGGAGATCATTTTTTGTCTTCTAATCCTAGGATTTCTTGTTGAAGGGCCAGCTGTTCTTCTCTTACAGATCTTTGGGGGGTCACCATGAGAGTTGGGGGGGATGGCAAAGGAATTTTAGCTTTAGTCCAGAACCTATTATGTTTATAATCCAAGCGCTGTTGGATATCTTTTCCCAGGCTGGGAGAAGAAGGCTAACCTTCCCCCTACCTGGCGAACACCCTCATTGGGATTGGGTTTTGGGGGTGTTGGGTTTGTTAAACATGAACCCCTTGGTTTTGTTTCTTTTATCCCCCCCACCCTTCCTGGGAACCTTCTCCCCATTGTTTGGGGGGCTTCCTGTTCCCAAATTTCCTACCTCGAAAGAGCTGTTTGTAGGAGTACCCAAATAAATTAGGGAAGGACTCCTTTTTATCCGTTGCTTTATCTAATATATCATCAAGGGTGGGCCCAAACAGAAATTCGCCTTCGCAGGGGATAGAACACAACTTTGACTTAGTTTGAAGGTCTCCTGGTCAGGTTTTAAGCCATAAGGTCCGTCTGGCTGCATTTGATAAGGAACTTGCACTGGCGGCCAATCGTACGAAATCTGCAGAAGCGTCTGCTAGAAGGCTGCCGCCCCCTCATCATAGGGACCGTATATAAGATTGCGTCTCTAGGGGACTTCTCCTTCAATTGTGTTTCCAGCTGGTCCAGCCATATCATTAAAGCCCTAGCTGTACAAGTGGCCACGACACCGGGCTTCAGACCACCCCTGCAGCTTCCCAGGCACCTTTTAAAAAAAAATCTGCTTTTTTGTCCATGGTGTCTTTTAATGTTCCCATGTCTTCAAATGGGAGAGTACATTTTTTTGGAGGATTTAGCGATAGCCACATCTAATTTAGGAGCATTCCCCCAGAAGGAGCACATAGGATCCTCAAAGGGGTATTTTCTTTTGGGATGAGAAGGCCCTTTTTCTCTGGCTTTTTCCATTCTTTTTTGATTAAGTCTTGAACTTTATCGTTCAATGGGAAAGATCTTCTGGATTTTTGTTCAAGCCCGCTAAACATTATATCCTGAATAGATTTATTTGGTCGGGAGTCATTTTGATTAAGCTATCAGTTTCCGATATTGGAAAACAACCCCAACCATCCTCAGAAGAGGACGAGGAAGTAGAAGATTTAGAATCAGCAGAGTCTGACTCGCTCCTACTCTCTGAACTGTTAGACTCAGAAACGGGGGAAAAATATTTAGTTTTATGATGTTTTTTCGTTTTTTTATGACTTTAAGTGAATCCTCCACCTGGTTTTTAATAAGGGATCTGAGACTTTCAGCAAAATTTGGTGCTTCTTCTGAAACTGTTTGCTGGATGCAAAATTTGCATAGTCTCTTCACCCAAGTAGTGGGTAGATCCTCTGCGCATAGCGCGCATACACTGTGTTTGGTTTTGGAGCCACATTTCTTCCCCTATAAAAAAAAGAGGAATAGGCCCTAATTATAAAAAGTGACTTTCACAAAGTCCACTTACCACTTAGCAGAGAATGGAAGGGTACCTGATGTGAATACTCTTTATACGGATCTTCTTTCCCGCTGACAACCGTGCCAGGGCTCTTACTATGCTGAGAGCCTGAATGGTTGCTGCTGCTGTCTGTGGGAAGGATCCTTCACCGTCTGTCTCTTCTATTGTCGTGGCTGCTGCTGCCAAAGGCTTGGCCGCGAGAAATCCTGGCTGGGAGAGGTACCCAAAGGGGCCTGCTTATCTGGGAGCTCCTGGTCGCTCATGCCTGCTTGGGGATGGCGACTTACTGAGAAGCAACTCCCCAGGCTGAATTTGGCTTAAAACCTTTTCTGGACCTCCCCCAGCCTCTATTTCACCAAGGGAACACTGTAGGCCTTCATTACAGCGTTCCCAGCAATGCACTGCGCGCCCAAAGACATCGGGATCCCGCGCATGCGCAGTACTGGCCTCCCAGAGATGCATTGTGGCCAGGATCTCGTGTGTGCGCCCTCTAGTTCCGGCGCTCCGAAACCCACGCAGCTGTGAGTGATGCCGCACGAACAGCAGGAGATGTGGTATTTTGCTCCATCTTCTGCCACCTCTCTCCACACACCCTCAAGGGCCCGCTGACCCCGGTGGCAGTGCTTTGGGAACCGTGCCAGCCGAGGCAGGGAGCCCCCCACCTGAACCGGACTGACCGGCCCCGGACCATGCGGATGAAAGATACGCTGCTGTATGGTTCCCTCGGGACAGGAAACCAACTGATGTGGAAGAGAGGTACCGCCTTTTTATCTGTAGGTTTCCTGTCCCGACGGGTGGATGCCCTCTCTCCGTGGTCCCATGGGGGGAGAGAGAAACAGCGTTGGTCTCCTCTGGTTCAGTCCTCTGTGCTCAGCTTGCGGCTTGTGTATTTGTTTACTGTTGTGACCGTGGCCCGTTTACTGACTACTCTTGTGTCTTCTGATTCTGTATTCTGTCCTTCCGGTTCTGTCACAGCTACCTGACTATTCTTCTTGCCATCTAATACCACAGAATAGCAGGTAACACCATGGTCCAAGCCTAGGGGTCCCAGTGTAAGTCCAGATCCATGTAATGGTGTTAAAGGGTGATGAGCAAGGCGATCCTTGGGATATGGAGAGCAGAGAAGATAGTGCCAAGCATGTTCATGGTGGAGATCTTTTGAGCTGCCAGTTGACCACGAACAGTGCCCCCAATACATTGTGTCTGCAAACTATTCCAGCTAGATCTGCATTCAAACAGCTACATGGTGCTCCTTCCCTTCTGAACACTGCCATGTGCCCAGAGAGTAGTGTACAATCGTATGTAGGGTATTGTGAGAAGTGGAAAATAATTTGTAAGATCCATTTGTTTTCTATTATCCTTTGTGAATAATTCCAAAGTTATCACCACATAAAGTGACACACGTCAGATTGTAAAAATGGGGCCTGATTGAGAACACAAAACTGGCTGCAGGAAGAGGATAAATCAGAGGATTCTGGACACTACTGTAATCAGAAACTGACTATAGACAATAACATCTACTGAAATGCTCAAACTGAACAGTCTCCATCAGTAATAAATGAGGAGCTAGTGGTGAAACCTCTCTGGGGTAATTAGAGCACGGGGCTCGGGGACTTCACAATCTAAACTATCGGAAGCTCCAATATTTTCTGTCAGATGAGTTTCAAGAAGAAATATTACACATTTATAGAGAACTGTGTATAATAGTGCAGAGCGGAGATGTCTTATAGGGAACCTGTCAGCAGGATTGTGCTCAGTGACTACAGACACTGTCAGGTCGGTGCAGTTATACTGATTACACCGATACCTGGTGATGAAATCCGTCTTGTGGTGGTTGTTTAATCTGTATTTGTAGTTTTCAGTTCATGAGATTGTCGTGCTCTGGGGCGGAGCTGTGGGCGGGGCTTTATGTGTTATGTGGTGCTGTGGGCGGGGCTGTGGGTGGGGCTTTATGTGGTGCTATGAGGCGGGGCTTTATGTGGTGCTCTGATTACATATTCATCTGTATTGGCTTATGACAGGGTGCTGATCCTTCACTGACCTGCCCCCATTTTTACATAATGCATATAATAGTGTTGATATTATTGTAGATAAAGCCTATAATATTGTGGCTATTGGGAGGCTTAGAAAAAAATTACATGTAGCAATATGTCACCGGTGATGGCGGCGCCTGCGCAGTAGCATCTATAAGTAAGAGATAAATGCTACTGGACAGGCGCCGCTGGTGTCATTTTGCTGGATGTAATTTTTTTTCTAAGCCTCACAATAGCCACAATATTATAGGCATTATCAACAATAATATCAACACTATTATATGCATTATGTAAAAATGGGGGCAGGTCAGTGAGGGATCAGCGACCTGTCATAAGCCAATACAGATGAATATGTAATCAGAGCACCACATAAAGCCCCGTCCACAGCCCCGCCCCAGAGCACCACATAAAGCCCCACCACAGAGCACCACATAAAGCCCCGCCCACAGCCCCACCCCAAAGAACCACAAAAAGCCCCGCCCCAGAGCACCACATAACGCCCCACCCACAGCCCCGCCCCAGAGCACCACATAAAGCCCCGCCCACAGCCCCGCCCCAGAGCACGAGAATCTCATTAACTGAAAACTACAAATACAGATTACACAACAGTAAACCAGAGTTGCATTCATTTATGGTGGACCATTGGAGCTACTATGAATCCTGATGAGAAGATTAGAGAAAATAATATTGCTCCCCATTTCAGGAGAGATTGTGCAGTAATCTGAGTTTCTTAGGATCAAAAACAATGTAATTTATGAAGTGGAGTGAATCCATGAAACCAGGGCTGGAGCCAACACATCTCCTGCAGGCGGGAATAAATGTATATTACAGCCATCAGCCACGCACAGCTCAGAGATATATCATGGCACCGGTGTGATGGGTTTATGTAGATTATCACAATCCTCCTGGAAGTTAGTCGGTTTTAATACAAATTGAAAAGTCAGGATAAAGGGAAACTCTGTTATTGTCCAGAAATTCACACTTGGCCTCACTGCACATTTAATGTTGTCGATCATAAAAGTGAAGTTTGGCCAGAAAGACTGGACCTGGTCTTGTAGGGACCATATGATCACATTCAGCAGCACAGAAGGGAGAGAAGGGAGATTCCTCCGATAAGATCTCAGGGATCTAGGAAGCCAACAGCATCATTACCCTCCGCTTTCTCTTACAGGCCCATCAGAATATTTTTCTACAAGTGATTTTCTATCTTGTCAGCACATTCTCCGTACGCTGTCATTTGGCTTTATACAACCCCTGGCAAAAATTATGGAATCGCCGGCCTTGGAGGATGTTTATTATTTATGTTGTTTAATTTTGTAGAAAAAAAGCAGATCACAGACATGGCACATGAAAGTCATTTCAAATGACAACTTTCTGGCTTTAAGAAACACAAAAAGAAATCAAGAACAAAAAATTTGGTAGTCAGGATTGGTTACCTTTTTTAACCAAGCATAGGGCGAAAATTATGGAATCACCCTGTAAATTTTCATACCCAAAAATAACACCTGCATCAAAATAGATCTGCTCATTAGTCTGCATCTAAAGCGGAGTGATCACACCTTGAAGAGCTGTTGCACCAAGTGGACTGACATGAATTATGGCTCCAACAGGAGAGATGTCACTTGAAACAAAGGAGAGGATTATCAAACTCTTAAAAGAGGGTAAATCATCACACAATGTTGCAAAAGGTGTTGGTTGTTCACAGTCAGCTGTGTCCAAAATCTGGACCATATACAAACAACATAGAAAGGTTGTTAAAGGCAAATATACTGGTAGACCAAGGAAGGCATCAAAGAGTCAAGACCGGAAACTTAAAGCAATATGTCTCCAAAACAGGAAATGCACAACAAATCAAATGAGGAAGGAATGGGTGGAAACTGGAGTCACCGAACTGTAACAAAGCGCCTAAAGGAAATTGGACTTGTCACAATAATGTATAAAATGGAGCAGGATTTTTCATATTCCCTGTTAGCACACCACTGTGGGCTCTGACCCCCCTTCTCACTATGCTTCTGCAGTGTGTGAAGCTATTCCTCTATGCTCTGCCCTGCCTCCAAGCCAGGAATTTTTATTGCGCTTGTAGCTGCACAAATCTCCCTCTAGCTGAAACTGGTCTGATATCTCTCTCAATACATGAGGTTCTTTGTTGTATTATAGTAAGATACTGGGCCACCGATTTGGGCTAGAAAAATAATAAGTATATATTGCTAACTTCCATCGGTAGATCTGTCTAACACTGTAAGCGCGAGCAGCTAAACACAACGAGTACAAAGTGCGGATTTCTCCGGAACCATGTGGAACAAATAGGACGAATTTGGTACCAATAGAAAGCTAATTTTAATACAAGATGGGTGAGGTGTGTGTTATAACTCTGCCAGATTCTCGAGCGAAGATATAAGAGTTAAAAGAATTGTTGGAAAAAACTGTACCTCTGAGGAGAGGGGAGGGCGATGGTAACTCTACCCCTTTAGTGATGTTACAAGGCTGCAGTTATAAGTTTCTGCACTTCACCCAGCCTTCATTCTTGCCTGGGATCTCACTATAGAAAGACTCTCTCATGAATTGGGATATTTGGCTCCGCCTACCAGCATGGTTTTGCCTGCAATGATCTGAGCACATGTGAGTTTTATCTTTCTTCTTTAATCCATGCTATTTTATAATTGCTTTGTACATACTTTGTCTCATATTGTAACATCTTTATATGCCTTTTATAAACACTGCCTGATCTTTATGGAGTAAAATATTTAAAATACTAGCTTCGTTCTCCTGGTCTAAAACGTACTCTAAGTCTTCTGAAGGGAATTACGCTACTGTTTTGGGTTGGCTTCGGACCGGTTAATTGAAGCTGGTGGCGGCATACTGTACCTTGTCCTGTGCTTTTGGGAGTCGTTGTAGCGATGGTGGCGTTGATAATTATTGTTCCTGCCTCAGTGGGAGTAGTTATATCGCCTCGCTGCAGCATGCCCAGTAGCCAGTACATAGCAGGCAGCCTTTCTGGTGACTAATTACCCCAGGTGCAGTACCTAATCTGACCTAAGGGTAAGGGGGGCGCCAGAGAGCTGCAAGTTTTCAAGCGGAACTGTAAAGCGGGATATACATAAATCCCTGCAGTTCGTGTTATATTGCAGAGCAGTGGGATAACTGTTATGGTTCTCAATGGCAAGAGAACATAGCCCAGCAAACATAAGTACTAGCTCTTGGAAGGATGGAAACTAAACTGACCATGAACTAAACCTGCCGCACAACTAACAGTAGCCGGGTAGCGTTTGCCTACGTTTTTTATCCCTAGACGCCCAGCGCCGGCCGGAGGACTAACTAATCCTGGCAGAGGAAAATATAGTCCTGGCTCACCTCTAGAGAAATTTCCCCGATAGGCAGACAGAGGCCCCCACATATATTGGCGGTGATTTTAGATGAAATGACAAACGTAGTATGAAAATAGGTTTAGCAAAATTGAGGTCCGCTTACTAGATAGCAGGAAGACAGAAAGGGCACTTTCATGGTCAGCTGAAAAACCCTATCAAAATACCATCCTGAAATTACTTTAAGACTCTAGTATTAACTCATAACATCAGAGTGGCAATTTCAGATCACAAGAGCTTTCCAGACACAGAAACGAAACTACAGCTGTGAACTGGAACAAAATGCAAAAACAAACGAGGACTAAAGTCCAACTTATCTGGGAGTTGTCTAGCAGCAGGAACATGCACAGAAATGCTTCTGATTACAATGTTGACCGGCATGGAAGTGACAGAGGAGCAAGGTTAAATAGCGACTCCCACATCCTGATGGAAGCAGGTGAACAGAGGGGATGATGCACACCAGTTCAATTCCACCAGTGGCCACCGGGGGAGCCCAAAATCCAATTTCACAACAGTACCCCCCCCTCAAGGAGGGGGCACCGAACCCTCACCAGAACCACCAGGGCGATCAGGATGAGCCCTATGAAAGGCACGGACCAGATCGGAGGCATGAACATCAGAGGCAGTCACCCAAGAATTATCCTCCTGACCGTATCCCTTCCATTTGACCAGATACTGGAGTTTCCGTCTGGAAACACGGGAGTCCAAGATTTTTTCCACCACGTACTCCAACTCGCCCTCAACCAACACCGGAGCAGGAGGCTCAACGGAAGGCACAACCGGTACCTCATACCTGCGCAACAATGACCAATGAAAAACATTATGAATAGAAAAAGATGCAGGGAGGTCCAAACGGAAGGACACAGGGTTAAGAATCTCCAATATCTTATACGGGCCGATGAACCGAGGCTTAAACTTAGGAGAAGAAACCCTCATAGGGACAAAACGAGAAGACAACCACACCAAGTCCCCAACACAAAGCCGAGGACCAACCCGACGCCGGCGGTTGGCAAAAAGCTGAGTCTTCTCCTGGGACAACTTCAAATTGTCCACTACCTGCCCCCAAATCTGATGCAACCTCTCCACCACAGCATCCACTCCAGGACAATCCGAAGATTCCACCTGACCAGAAGAAAATCGAGGATGAAACCCCGAATTACAGAAAAAAGGAGACACCAAGGTGGCAGAGCTGGCCCGATTATTGAGGGCAAACTCCGCTAAAGGCAAAAAAGCAACCCAATCATCCTGATCTGCAGACACAAAACACCTCAAATATGTCTCCAAGGTCTGATTCGTCCGCTCGGTCTGGCCATTAGTCTGAGGATGGAAAGCAGACGAGAAAGACAAATCTATGCCCATCCTAGCACAGAATGCTCGCCAAAATCTAGACACGAATTGGGTTCCTCTGTCAGAAACGATATTCTCCGGAATACCATGCAAACGGACCACATTTTGAAAAAACAGAGGAACCAACTCAGAAGAAGAAGGCAACTTAGGCAGGGGAACCAAATGGACCATCTTAGAGAAACGGTCACACACCACCCAGATGACAGACATCTTCTGAGAAACAGGAAGATCCGAAATAAAATCCATCGAGATGTGCGTCCAGGGCCTCTTCGGGATAGGCAAGGGCAACAACAATCCACTAGCCCGAGAACAACAAGGCTTGGCCCGAGCACAAACGTCACAAGACTGCACAAAGCCTCGCACATCTCGAGACAGGGAAGGCCACCAGAAGGACCTTGCCACCAAATCCCTGGTACCAAAGATTCCAGGATGACCTGTCAACGCAGAAGAATTAACCTCAGAAATGACTTTACTGGTCCAATCATCAGGAACAAACAGTCTACCAGGTGGGCAACGATCAGGTCTATCCGCCTGAAACTCCTGCAAGGCCCGTCGCAGGTCTGGAGAAACGGCAGACAATATCACTCCATCCTTAAGGATACCTGTAGGTTCAGAGTTACCAGGGGAGTCAGGCTCAAAACTCCTAGAAAGGGCATCCGCCTTAACATTCTTAGAACCCGGCAGGTAGGACACCACAAAATTAAACCGAGAGAAAAACAACGACCAGCGCGCCTGTCTAGGATTCAGGCGTCTGGCGGACTCAAGATAAATTAGATTTTTGTGGTCAGTCAATACCACCACCTGATGTCTAGCCCCCTCAAGCCAATGACGCCACTCCTCAAAAGCCCACTTCATGGCCAAAAGCTCCCGATTCCCAACATCATAATTCCGCTCGGCGGGCGAAAATTTACGCGAGAAAAAGGCACAAGGTCTCATCACGGAACAATCGGAACTTCTCTGCGACAAAACTGCCCCAGCTCCGATTTCAGAAGCGTCGACCTCAACCTGAAAAGGAAGAGCAACATCAGGCTGACGCAACACAGGGGCGGAAGAAAAGCGGCGCTTAAGCTCCCGAAAGGCCTCCACAGCAGCAGGGGACCAATCAGCAACATCAGCACCCTTCTTAGTCAAATCAGTCAATGGTTAAACAACATCAGAAAAACCAGCAATAAATCGACGATAAAAGTTAGCAAAGCCCAAAAATTTCTGAAGACTCTTAAGAGAAGAGGGTTGCGTCCAATCACAAATAGCCTGAACCTTGACAGGATCCATCTCGATGGAAGAAGGGGAAAAAATATATCCCAAAAAGGAAATCTTTTGAACCCCAAACATGCACTTAGAACCCTTCACACACAAGGAATTAGACCGCAAAACCTGAAAAACCCTCCTGACCTGCTGGACATGAGAGTCCCAGTCATCCGAAAAAATCAAAATATCATCCAGATACACAATCATAAATTTATCCAAATAATCACGGAAAATGTCATGCATAAAGGACTGAAAGACTGAAGGGGCATTTGAAAGACCAAAAGGCATCACCAAATACTCAAAGTGGCCCTCGGGCGTATTAAATGCGGTCTTCCACTCATCCCCCTGCTTAATTCGCACCAAATTATACGCCCCACGGAGATCTATCTTAGAGAACCACTTGGCCCCCTTTATGCGAGCAAACAAATCAGTCAGCAGTGGCAACGGATATTGATATTTAACCGTGATTTTATTCAAAAGCCGATAATCAATACACGGTCTCAAAGAGCCATCTTTCTTAGCCACAAAGAAAAAACCGGCTCCTAAGGGAGATGACGAAGGACGAATATGTCCCTTTTCCAAGGACTCCTTTATATATTCTTGCATAGCAGCATGTTCAGGCACAGACAGATTAAATAAACGACCCTTAGGGTATTTACTACCCGGAATCAAATCTATGGCACAATCGCACTCCCGGTGCGGAGGTAATGAACCAAGCTTAGGTTCTTCAAAAACGTCACGATATTCAGTCAAGAATTCAGGAATCTCAGAGGGAATAGATGATGAAATGGAAACCACAGGTACGTCCCCATGCGTCCCCTTACATCCCCAGCTTAACACAGACATAGCTTTCCAGTCAAGGACTGGGTTATGAGATTGCAGCCATGGCAATCCAAGCACCAACACATCATGTAGGTTATACAGCACAAGAAAGCGAATAATCTCCTGATGATCCGGATTAATCCGCATAGTTACTTGTGTCCAGTATTGTGGTTTATTACTAGCCAATGGGGTGGAGTCAATCCCCTTCAGGGGTATAGGAGTTTCAAGAGGCTCCAAATCATACCCACAGCGTTTGGCAAAGGACCAATCCATAAGACTCAAAGCGGCGCCAGAGTCGACATAGGCATCCGCGGTAATAGATGATAAAGAACAAATCAGGGTCACAGATAGAATAAACTTAGACTGTAAAGTGCCAATTGAAACAGACTTATCAAGCTTCTTAGTACGCTTAGAGCATGCTGATATAACATGAGTTGAATCACCGCAATAGAAGCACAACCCATTTTTTCGTCTTAAATTCTGCCGTTCACTTCTGGACAGAATTCTATCACATTGCGTATTCTCTGGCGTCTTCTCAGTAGACACCGCCAAATGGTGCACAGGTTTGCGCTCCCGCAGACGCCTATCGATCTGGATAGCCATTGTCATGGACTCATTCAGACCTGCAGGCACAGGGAACCCCACCATAACATCCTTAATGGCATCAGAGAGACCCTCTCTGAAATTCGCCGCCAGGGCGCACTCATTCCACTGAGTAAGCACAGCCCATTTACGGAATTTCTGGCAGTATATTTCAGCTTCGTCTTGCCCCTGAGATAGGGACATCAAGGCCTTTTCCGCCTGAAGCTCTAACTGAGGTTCCTCATAAAGCAACCCCAAGGCCAGAAAAAACGCATCCACATTGAGCAACGCAGGATCCCCTGGAGCCAATGCAAAAGCCCAATCCTGAGGGTCGCCCCGGAGCAAGGAAATCACAATCCTGACCTGCTGAGCAGGATCTCCAGCAGAGCGAGATTTCAGGGACAAAAACAACTTGCAATTATTTTTGAAATTTTGAAAGCAAGCTCTATTCCCCGAGAAAAATTCAGGCAAAGGAATTCTAGGTTCAGATATAGGAACATGAACAACAAAATCTTGTAAATTTTGAACTTTCGTGGTGAGATTATTCAAACCTGCAACTAAACTCTGAATATCCATTTTAAACAGGTGAACACAGAGCCATTCCAGGATTAGAAGGAGAGAGAGAGAGAGGAAGGCTGCAATATAGGCAGACTTGCAAGAGATTCAATTACAAGCACACTCAGAACTGAAGGGAAGGAAAAAAAAAAAAAAAAAAATCTTCAGCAGACTTCTCTTTTCTCTCCTTTCTCTGTCAATTAATTTAACCCTTTTAAGGCCGGTCAAACTGTTATGGTTCTCAATGGCAAGAGAACATAGCCCAGCAAACATAAGTACTAGCTCTTGGAAGGATGGAAACTAAACTGACCATGAACTAAACCTGCCGCACAACTAACAGTAGCCGGGTAGCGTTTGCCTACGTTTTTTATCCCTAGACGCCCAGCGCCGGCCGGAGGACTAACTAATCCTGGCAGAGGAAAATATAGTCCTGGCTCACCTCTAGAGAAATTTCCCCGATAGGCAGACAGAGGCCCCCACATATATTGGCGGTGATTTTAGATGAAATGACAAACGTAGTATGAAAATAGGTTTAGCAAAATTGAGGTCCGCTTACTAGATAGCAGGAAGACAGAAAGGGCACTTTCATGGTCAGCTGAAAAACCCTATCAAAATACCATCCTGAAATTACTTTAAGACTCTAGTATTAACTCATAACATCAGAGTGGCAATTTCAGATCACAAGAGCTTTCCAGACACAGAAACGAAACTACAGCTGTGAACTGGAACAAAATGCAAAAACAAACGAGGACTAAAGTCCAACTTATCTGGGAGTTGTCTAGCAGCAGGAACATGCACAGAAATGCTTCTGATTACAATGTTGACCGGCATGGAAGTGACAGAGGAGCAAGGTTAAATAGCGACTCCCACATCCTGATGGAAGCAGGTGAACAGAGGGGATGATGCACACCAGTTCAATTCCACCAGTGGCCACCGGGGGAGCCCAAAATCCAATTTCACAACAGATAACTAAAATAAGCCCCTGCGTTAAATTGAGAGGTCAACAGCCTTGTTGGTGTTTTCATCACATTGGAGCAGTGGAGGGATAACTAAGATAAGCCCCCTGCACATGTGATAGCCGTGGGCTGGCCAAAGGTCACCCCGATCGTGACGTATTGGGGACAGTCACGGTGTGAATCGTGACAGGATTTATATACAGAATAGCTAAGCGAAAGCCATCATTAACACCTAAACAGAAAAAAACAAAGTTACAATGGGCTAAGGAAAAGCAATCATGGACTGTGGATGACTGGATGAAAGTCATATTCAGAGATGATTCGCGATTCTGCATTGGGCAAGGTGATGATGTGGGAACTTTTGTTTGGTGCCGTTCCAATGAGATTTATAAAGATGACTGCCTGAAGAGAACATGCAAATTTCCAGTCATTGATGATATGGGGCTGCATGTCAGGTAAAGGCACTTGGGAGATGGCTGTCATTACACCTTCAAAAAATGCACAAGTTTATGTTGATATTTTGGACATTTTTCTCATCCCATCAATTGAAAAGATGTTTGGGGATGATGAAATCATTTTTCAAGATGATAATGCATCCTGCCATAGAGCAAAAACTGTGAAAACATTCCTTGAAAAAAGACACATTAGGTCAATTGTTGTGTATCCGCTTTTTGGGCTCCCCTGGTGGTTGCTGGTGGTACTGGTGACTTGTTTGCACTTTGCTGCTTCTGTTCACCTGCTTCCATCAGTGTTTGGGAGTTTCCTATTTAGCCTTGCTCTCCAGTCATTTCCTTGCCGGTCATCATTGTAACCAGAGCCTTCGGTTGCATGTTCCTGCTACTAGTCTGCTGATCAGCTAAGTGGCCTTTGTCCTTTTGTTTTGTACCTTTTGTCCAGTTTGCAGTTTTTGTAATTCTCTGTAGCTGGAAGCTCTTGCAGGCTGAAATTGCCACTCCTGTGTCATGAGTTGACACAGGAGTCTTAAAGTAATTTCAGGATGGTTTTTGAAAGGGTTTTCAGTTGACCGTGAAGTCCTCTTTTGTATCCTTCTGCTATCTAGTAAGTGGACCTCTCTTTGCTAAATCTACTTTCATACTGTGTATGTCTTTTCCTCTTAATTCACCGTTATTACATGTGGGGGGCTGCTATCATCTTTTGGGGTATTTCCCTAAAGGTAAGCCAGGTCTGTTTCTTCCTCTACCAGGCGTAGTTAGTCCTCCGGCTGGCGCGTGGCATATAGGAAGCCGTAGGTATGCTCCCTGGCTACTGTTAGTTGTGTGGTACATTTAGCTCACGGTCAACTCGAGTTTCCATCACCCGAGAGCTCGTTCGTTACTTATATGTTTCTTACGTTCCCTTGCCATTGGGAACCATGACAGTCAATGTCATGGCCTGCAAAGAGTCCGGATCTCAATCCAATTGAAAATCTTTGGTGGAAGTTGGATAAAATGGTCCATGACAAGGCTCCAACCTGCAAAGCTGATCTGGCCACAGCAATCAGAGAAAGTTGGAGCCAGATTGATGAAGAGTCCTGTGTGACACTCATTAAGTCCATGCCCCAGAGACTGCAAGCAGTTAGAATAGCCAGAGGTGGTGCAACAAAATACTAGTGATGCGTTGGAGGTTTTTTTGTTTGTTTTTCATGATTCCATCATTTTTTCCTCACAATTGAGTGACTCCATAATTCTATGCTTGGTGACTCCATTTTCCTATGCCTGGTTAAAAAAGTAACCATTACTGACTACCACATTTTTTGTTCTTGGAGTTCTACATATATACTGTATATATACACTCACCGGCCACTTTATTAGGTACACCTGTCCAACTTCTTGTTAACACTAATTTTTTTTAAGCAGCCAATCACATGGCGGCAACTCAGTGCATTTAGGCATGTAGACATGGTCAAGACAATCTCCTGCAGTTCAAACCGAGCATCAGTATGGGGAAGAAAGGTGATTTGAGTGCCTTTGAACGTGGCATGGTTGTTGGTGCCAGAAGGGCTGGTCTGAGTATTTCAGAAACTGCTGATCTACTGGGATTTTCACGCACAACCATCTCTAGGGTTTACAGAGAATGGTCCGAAAAAGAAAAAAAATCCAGTGAGCAGCAGTTCTGTGGGCGGAAATGCCTTGTTGATGCCAGAGGTCAGAGGAGAATGGGCAGACTGGTTCGAGCTGATAGAAAGGCAACAGTGACTCAAATCGCCACCCGTTACAACCAAGGTAGGCCTAAGAGCATCTCTGAACGCACAGTGCGTCGAACTTTGAGGCAGATGGGCTACAGCAGCAGAAGACCACACCGGGTACCACTCCTTTCTGCTAAGAACAGGAAACTGAGGCTACAATTTGTACAAGCTCATCGAAATTGGACAGTAGAAGATTGGAAAAACGTTGCTTGGTCTGATGAGTCTCGATTTCTGCTGCGACATTCGGATGGTAGGGTCAGAATTTGGCGTAAACAACATGAAAGCATGGATCCATCCTGCCTTGTATGGAGCATCTTTGGGATGTGCAGCCGACAAATCTGCGGCAACTGTGTGATGCCATCATGTCAATATGGACCAAAATCTCTGAGGAATGCTTCCAGCACCTTGTTGAATCTATGCCACGAAGAATTGAGGCAGTTCTGAAGGCAAAAGGGGGTCCAACCCGTTACTAGCACGGTGTACCTAATAAAGTGGCCGGTGAGTGTATATATATATATATATATATATATATATATATATATATATATATATATATATATATATATATATATATATATATATATATATATATATATATATATATATATACATATATATACATATATACATATACACACCTTATATTTCCCCTATAATTCTTCACTTCCTGCAAACTCCCCTAATCCCTACTCCTAGTAAGGAACTGCTCATCTCCTCTTCAATCCTCCCCATCCATCTCACTTCCTCCTCAGAACTGTTCCTCATCATACTATCCTCTGTCTCCAAGCACAGACAGCCACCTCATGTCCTCTCCTGCTCCCACCTGCTAACACTTTCTCTGCTCCTTCTCACTACTGGTGATATCTCTCCAAATCCTGGTCCTCCTCACCACATCCCCACAGTCAGTTCTACCTCCCATCCACGCTCTATCACAAATTTCCATAACCTCTCTAACCTTATACCCATTCGCCCAGCCCCCACTTCCCCTGTCCCACTAACAGGAGCTCTGTGGAACGCTCGCTCTGTCTGCAACAAGCATTCCTACATTTATGATCTTTTTGTTACTACCAAACTTTCCTTCCTAGCCATCACCGAAACCTGGCTCACCCCTTCTGACACAGTCTCTCCTGCTGCACTTTCGTATGGTGGCTTCCACCTTTCTCACACACCCTGCCCCAGAAGCAAGCATGGAAGAGGAGTTGGTTTTCTCCTGTCAGATAACTGCTCCTTCACCCCAATCCCACTGCCATCCTCTGTTACCCTCCCTTCCTTTGAGGTACACTCTGTGCGCATCTATGCCCCACCAACCTCCAACTGGCTGTCAATTACCACACCCCAGGGCCAGCCACTACCTTCTTTGACCACTTCACCACCTGGCTACTTCATTTCCTTTTTGCGGACATCCCCACTATCATCATGGGCGACTTCAACATCCCCATTGACACTTCCCTCTCAGCTGCCACTAAACTTCTATCTCTCACTTCCTCCTTCGGCCTCACTCAATGGTCTTCTGCAGCCACTCACAAAGATGGTTACACATTGGACCTCATCTTCACCCGCCTCTGCTCCCTATCTAACCTCTCTAACTCACCTCTTCCTCTTTCTGACCACAATCTACTCACATTCTCTTCCCTCTCTACTTGTCTACAATCCCTACCCCACAAACTTTCACACCCTCGCAGAAATCTTAAACAGAGCTTGATCTACATTTACTCTCTGAATCCCTCCTCCCTCTCACAGACATAAGTTCCTTAGACAACGTGGATGACGCGACCGGTCTATATAACACCACAATAGCTGCAGCTTTGGAATCTCTTGCCCCTCTCGCAAAATCAACAGACAGCCCTGGCACACTAGCCTGACCAAAGAACTGAGGCGAGCTTCCAGGGCTGCAGAGCGGAGATGGAAAAGATCCCACTACAATGAGCACTTTATCTGTTAAGGACTGGTGATTTAGGAACGACATGCGACGAGCTCTGAGCAGGTGGTAACTATACTGACCGCAGTTCCTGATCTCAACACAACACTAGAAGTAGCCGTGGAATGTTCCTGTCACTCCCTAGACACCTCTTCACAGCCTAAGAGCTAACTACCCCTAAAGGTAGAAACAGGAAAGCTATCTTGCCTCAGAGAAAATCCCCAAAGGATAGGACAGCCCCCCACAAATAATGACTGTGAGTGGAGAGGGAAATGACATACGTAGAATGAAACAAGATGTAGCAAAGGAGGCCACTTCTAGCTAGATAGATAGTACAGGACAGAACACTGTGCGGTCAGTAATAAAAACTAGAAAAAGTCCACCGCAGAGAATGTAAAAATCTCCACACCTGACTAAAGGTGTGGAGGGCAAAATCTGCTGCCCAGAGCTTCCAGCTTAGCTGAATAGATCCATACTGATAAGCTGGACTAAAGAGAAAAAAACATAAAATATGCTGAACAATAAGTCCACAACAAGTGGACTGCAAAAGGACAAGCAAGGACTTATCTTTGCTGAACTGGTCAGAGTGTCAGAGAAATCCAAAAGAGCTGTGACTCCAAGCAGGAACAATTGACAACTGGCATTGGCTGAGGGATAAGGCCAGACTAAAATAGCCGAGCCAGAAAGACGATCAGTGGAAGCAGCTTCTGATGCTAAATCCAAGAAGCAGCCATTCCACTCAAAACCACAGGAGGGAGCCCAAGAGCAGAACTCACAAAAGTGCCACTTACAACCACCGGAGGGAGCCCAAGAGCGGAATTCACAACATTTATCGCATTCAAACAGTCCCTCACTACTTTCAAGACCAAACTCGCCACAGCTAAACAAACCTACTTCTCATCTGTCATATCCTCCTTGTCTCACAACCCTAAACAGTTATTCAACACCTTCAACTCTCTCCTCCGTCCCCCAGCACCTCCTCCCTCGCCACTCATCTCAGCTGAAGACTTTGCCTCATTTTTCAAGCAGAAGATTGAGAACATCAGAGACAGTTTTAGTCAACTTACAGAGCCCTTCCTCCCAACTACCCAGCTCTCCACCTCCAAAACCAACTTCTCCACTATTACAAAAGATCGACTCTCCACTCTACTCTCAAGATACCATCTCGCCACCTGTACACTTGACCCGATCCCTTCCCACTTTATCCAAAACCTCGCCACAGTCTTCATCCCAACCCTAACCCATCTCTTCAACCTATCACTAACAACTGGTGTTTTCCCCTCAAGCTTTAAACATGCCTCAATCACACCTATCCTCTAAAAGCCCTCTCTTGACCCATCCTCTGTATCTAGCTATCGCCCTATATCACTTCTCCCCTATGCAACAAAATTACTGGAACAACACGTCCATCTTGAACTGTCCTCACATCTATCTTACTGCTCCCTCATCGACCGCTTACAATCAGGCTTCTGGTCACACCACTCCACTGAAACTGCCCTAACTAAGGTCACCAATGACCTATTAACCGCCAAGAGCAAGCGACACTACTCTATCCTCCTCCTCCTGGACCTGTCCTCTGCCTTTGACACAGTGGACCATTCCCTATTACTACAGACCCTCTCATCCCTTGACATCACAGACTTGGCCCTATCCTAGATCTCTTCATACCTAACAGACCGGACATTCAGCATCTCCCACTCACACACCACCTCCTCACCTCGCCCCCTTTCTGTCGGAGTACCGCAAGGTTCAATTCTAGGCCCCTGCTCTTCTCCATTTACACCTTTGGCCTGGGACAGCTCATAGAATCTCATGGCTTTCAGTATCACCTCTATGCTGATGACACACAGATCTACATCTCTGGACCAGATATCACCTCCCTACTAACCAGAATCCCTCAATGTCTGTCCACTATCTCATCCTTCTTCTCCGCTAGACTTCTGAAACTTAACATGGACAAAACAGAATTCATCATCCTTCCCCCATCTCACGCGACCCCCCCAACGAACCTAACCATTACAGTAAATGGCTGCCCACTCTCCCCAGTCCCACAAGCTCGCTGCCTCGGGGTAGTCCTTGACACTGATCTCTCCTTCAAACCACATATCCAAGCTCTTTCCACTTCCTGCCGACTTCAACTCAAAAATATTTCATGGATCCGTACATTCCTAAACCAAGAATCTGCAAAAACCCTAGTCCATGCCCTCATCATCTCCCGCCTCGACTACTGTAACCTCCTGCTCTGTGGCCTCCCCTCTAACACTCTCGCACCCCTCCAATCTATTCTAAACTCAGCTGCCCGACTAATCCGCCTCCCCCCTCTCTATTCCCCGGCCTCTACCCTGTCAATCCCTTCACTGGCTCCCAGGGCCGGACTGGCCATTTGGCAATTCTGGCAAATGCCAGAAGGGCCTGTCTGGTTGTGGGCTGTCTTGTGTGCTACACTGTTAACAGAATCAATGTTCTCAAGACACCCATACTGTTAACAGTTGTGATGGAAATATTGGCGTTGTAGTAAATATTTTTCCTCCAACCAGGGTAATAGTAGTAATATATCCCCATCTGGTACTTGGGGACGGGGACAACATGGGCCTGTGAGATTTCAAATGCCAGGGCTGAATTTCATCCCCAGTCCGTACCTGCTGGCTCCCCATTGCCCAGAGACTCCAGTACAAAAGCCTAACCATGACGTACAAAGCCATCCACAACCTGTCTCCTCCATACATCTGTGACCTCGTCTCCCGGTACTTACCTACACGCAACCTCCAATCCTCACAAGATCTACTTCTCTACTCCCTTCTTATCTCCTCTTCCCACAATCGCATACAAGATTTCTCTCGCGCATCACCCCTACTCTGGAACTCTCTACCCCAACATATCAGACTCTCACCTACCATCAAAACCTTCAAAAAGAACCTGAAGACCCACGTCTTCCGACAAGCCTACAACCTGCAGTAACCACCGAACGACCAAACCGCAGCACGACCAGCTCTATCCTCACCTACTGTATTCTCACCCATCCCTTGTAGATTGTGAGCCCTCGCGGGCAGGGTCCTCTCTCCTACTGTACCAGTTGTGACTTGTATTGTTCAAGATTATTGTACCTGTTTTTATTATGTATACCCCTCCTCACATGTAAAGCGCCATGGAATAAATGGCGCTATAATAATAAATAATAATAATAATAATAATAATTTCTTTTAGTGTTTCTTAAAGCCAGAAAGTTGTCATTTGAAATGACTTTAGTTTTGTGCCATGTCTGTGATCTGCATTTTTTCTACAAAATTAAACCACAGAATGAACATCCTCCAAGGCCGGTGATTCCATAATTTTTGCCAGGGGTTGTAGTTTACAGATTAGGGCAGGTAACAGCGTCTCCTAAACCCAGGGAGTAGGTGGCTCTACCAGGTTGTAAGTTCTATAGAAAAGGGCTTTCAATGCCCAAAGTTATTTGAACAGTTTTGGGTGGAGGAGAATGTTGTGGTCTAGAGGTAAAATGGTGATCATGGTAATACGGCCGGACTACACCACCGATAAAGCAGCCACAGCCGGGGACGAGAAGAATCTGTGACTTCTCTGCATTTAGTGGTCACTACTCACCTGGGTAGTAATATGTGGGAATCTCCACTTTACACCACTCATCCCCCCTCACATATGTCTCTGTATTATTAATATGGGTCAGATCTTCTCCCTGAAACAAATATTATAAAAGTCACCGACAGATGGAGAAGTCCCATCTATGATCAGCTCTAATACTGCCATCTCCACCGTTCTCATCACACAAGTATAAAACATATAATACTGGTGGATAAAACAAGACTGAGCACAAGACCTTCACCGGTGTCTACACATCATAGGGGAGATCTCCTGACACCTTCTCTCCATCTACCTGACGGTCCTGAGGAGCACTGGGATCTTCTTGGTTACAGTCCTGTGGAAGAAGAGGACGGGGACATCTCTCTGGTGTTGTCCTCTTACTGGATAGATCTGGAGGAAACACATACAGGGAGTGAATTCATTCTTTACATACAGATAATTATAGGCCGTGTGTATTTAGTCCTGTCTGTTACCTGGAGATGTGAGGGGCTGGGGAACCTCCATTATGACGTTCTTGTACAGATCTCTGTGTCCTTCTAAATACTCCCACTCCTCTATGGAGAAATAGACAGCGACATCCTGACACCTTATAGGAACCTGACACATACAATGATACCGTCATCCCCCGATCCCTTCATAGTGTTACTGTATAATGTCCCAGCATTCCCTGCAGTGTCACCTCTCCAGTCAGCAGCTCAATCATCTTGTAGGTGAGTTCTAGGATCTTCTGGTCATTGATGTCCTCATGGATCAGGAGGTGAGGTGGAGGCCCCGTGATTGGGCTCAGGGGTCTTCCCCATCCCTCAGACACAGGGTCCTGACAGCGATCACTAGAGGTCTTCTTCACCACTGTGTAATCCTGGTAATGGAGAGACACATTAATAAATCTCACTACAGACATTTCCAGAGTCCTCACCTCTCCAGTTCTGTCCATCTGTTATTCCCATAGATAAGAATGATGTAATGTGACGTCATCAGAATCTCTCACCTCTCCAGTAAGCCGGAAGAGGATCTCTAGGGTGAGGTGTAATATCCCCTCCGCCATCTTGTCTCTGTCCATATCCATCTGTGATGGGTAAATCAGGAAAATTCTCTTTTGTAGAAGATCTTCACTGAGAGGATCCGATATTGTAGAGACCTGAATGAGAAGATGAGCCGATGTAACATCATAAGAATCCTGTGTAATAATACAATTACTGGAGATAATAAGGGAAACATATGAGGAGATTTATTATTTTACAGTATTTAGTTTCCTTCTTTACATCTACTAATAAATCCTATATATTTAGGCCACAGACAACAAGCAGTTTCTTCCTCGGAGTCGGCAGCTGAATACGTTCCTCATAGACTCATCTTCCATAACGCTAATTCTCGTCTCATTTACCGACCCTGGAATCGGCATTAGCAATACTGCAGGAGATATTTATTACACGCGACATGAGAAATAACTACTTCATGATGAGGATGACATCTTCATCTTCTACTACGGCTCTAGAGACATATTTGGCCAGAGTCGGTCACTGACTCCATCACCACCGGCCATCTATATGAAGGTTTCCCGTCTTCCCTTCACTGTAACCTTCTATCACGTTAGATCTCAGGTCTGATTCACACACAGAAGTTCGTTTATAGCCTTGGAAGGGGGTAATACCCATGGAGCATCCCAGTCTATTAATATCAGCTCACAACGGTATACTGGCTTTTAAAATGGGGGAATGTTATGATCCTAGTGGTGGAGGATCTCAGGAATTTCAGCTAAGTCCGCAAACACAAAAACCAGCTCATAGGGAGGTAGTAACTTGGCTGACCGCATACCTGATCCTAGCCCACAACTAAAAGCAGCTGGGGAACGTACCTACGTTGATTCTAGACGTCTCGCACCAGCCGGAGAACTAACTAACCCTTTCAGAGAAAATAAGACCTCATTTGCCTCAAGAGAAAAGTACCCCAAAGTTATAATACAAGCCTCCAACAAATAATAATGGTGAGGTAAGAAGAAAAGACAAACGTAAGAATGAACTAGATTCAGCAAAGAGAGGCCCACTAAATAATAGCAGAAAATAGGAAGCGGACTTATGCGGTCAGCAAAAACCCTACAAAAATATCCATGCTGAATATCCAAGAACCCCCGCACCGACTAACGGTGTGGGGGGAGAATATCAGCCCCCTTGAGCTTCCAGCAAAATCAGAAATCACATTTTGAACAAGCTGGAGTAAAATGAGAGCAATGCAAATAAACAAAAATAAGAAAGCAGAACTTAGCTTATCTTGCAAAGATCAGGAGACCAGTAGACAGGAGAAAACAGACATGGACTGATTACATCGCCTCCAGGCACTAGACTGAGATTCCAGGAAGTCTAAATAGGAACACCCAAGGCCTAACGAACCAGGTGAGTACCAACCTGGGGAAAGACAATCCAAGTGCCATACCGCTAGTGACCACAAGAGGGAGCCAAGAAGTATAGTTCACAACAGTACCCCCCCTTTAAGGAGGGGTCACCGAACCCTCACCAAGACCACCAGGGCGATCAGGATGAGCAGCGTGAAAGGCACGAACCAAATCGGCCGCATGAACATCAGAGGCGACCACCCAGGAATTATCCTCCTGACCATAGCCCTTCCATTTGACCAGATACTGAAGCCTCCGTCTAGAGAGACGAGAATCCAAGATCTTCTCCACCACGTACTCCAACTCGCCCTCAACCAACACCGGAGCAGGAGGCTCAACAGCAGGAACCACAGGCACAACGTACCGCCGTAACAAAGACCTATGGAACACATTGTGAATGGCAAACGACACCGGAAGATCCAAACGAAAAGACACCGGGTTAAGGACTTCCAAAATTTTATAAGGACCAATAAAGCGAGGCTTAAACTTAGGAGAGGAAACCTTCAGAGGGACATACCGAGAAAACAACCAAACCAAATCCCAACACGAAGTCGGGGACCCACACCGCGGTGGCGGTTGGCAAAACGCTGAGCCTTCTCCTGTGACAACTTCAAGTTGTCCACCACATGATTCCAAATCCGCTGCAACCTATCCACCACGGAATCCACTCCAGGACAGTCAGAAGGCTCAACATGACCCGAGGAAAAACGAGGATGAAAACCAGAGTTGCAGAAAAATGGCGAAACCAAAGTAGCGGAACTAGCCCGATTATTGAGGGCAAACTCCAATGGCAAGAAGGTCACCCAATCATCCTGATCCGCAGAAACAAAACATCTCAAATAAGCCTCCAGCGTCTGATTAGTTCGCTCCGTTTGGCCATTAGTCTGAGGATGAAAGGCAGACGAGAACGACAGATCAATGCCCATCTTAGCACAAAAAGATCGCCAGAATCTGGACACAAACTGGGATCCTCTGTCAGACACGATATTCTCAGGAATGCCGTGCAAACGAACCACATTCTGAAAGAACAAAGGAACCAGATCGGAAGAGGAAGGCAACTTAGGCAAGGGCACCAAATGGACCATCTTGGAAAAACGATCACACACCACCCAGATGACAGACATTCCTTGAGACACCGGAAGATCTGAAATGAAATCCATGGAAATGTGTGTCCAAGGCCTCTTCGGGACGGGCAAGGGCAAAAGCAACCCGCTGGCACGAGAACAGCAAGGCTTAGCCCGAGCACAAATCCCACAGGACTGCACAAAAGAACGCACATCCCGCGACAAGGAAGGCCACCAAAAGGACCTAGCCACCAAATCTCTGGTACCAAAAATCCCAGGATGCCCTGCCAACACCGAGGAATGAACCTCGGAAATAACTCTGCTGGTCCATTTATCAGGAACAAACAGTCTATCAGGTGGGCAAGGGTCAGGTCTACCAGCCTGAAATCTCTGCAACACACGTCGCAAATCAGGAGAAATGGCCGACAAGATTACTCCCTCTAAGAATACCAGCTGGCTCTGAGACTCAAGGAGAGTCAGGCACAAAGCTCCTAGAAAGAGCATCAGCCTTCACATTCTTCGAACCAGGCAGGTACGAGACCACAAAGTCAAAACAGGAGAAAAACACTGACCAACGAGCCTGTCTAGGATTCAGGCGCTTAGCAGACTCGAGATACATCAGATTTTTGTGATCAGTCAAGACCACCACACGATGCTTAGCTCCCTCGAGCCAATGACGCCACTCCTCAAATGCCCACTTCATAGCCAACAACTCCCGATTACCAACATCATAGTTCCGCTCAGCAGGCGAAAATTTCCTAGAAAAAAAAGCACATGGTCTCATCACAGAGCAACCAGAGCCTTTCTGCGACAAAACAGCCCCTGCACCGATCTCAGAAGCATCCACTTCACCCTGAAAGGGAAGTGAGACATCAGGCTGGCACAAAACAGGCGCCGAAGTAAACCGGCGCTTCAGCTCCCGGAAGGCCTCCACGGCTGCAGGAGCCCAATTAGCAACATCAGAACCTTTCTTGGTCATATCCGTCAAAGGTTTAACAACGCTAGAAAAGTTAGCAATAAAACGACGGTAGAAATTAGCAAAACCCAAGAACTTCTGAAGACTCTTAACAGACGTGGGTTGAGTCCAATCATGAATAGCTCGGACCTTGACTGGGTCCATCTCCACAGTAGAAGGGGAGAAAATAAAACCCAAAAAGGAAACCTTCTGCACTCCAAAGAGACACTTTGAGCCCTTCACAAACAAAGCATTATCACACAAAACCTGAAACACCATCCTGACCTGCTTTACATGAGAATCCCAATCATCAGAAAAAAACAGAATATTATCCAGATAAACAATCATAAATTTATCTAGATACTTCCGGAAGATGTGATGCATAAAGGACTGAAACACTGAAGGAGCATTAGAGAGCCCAAAAGGCATCACCAAGTACTCAAAATGACCTTCGGGCGTATTAAACGCAGTTTTCCATTCATCTCCCTGCTTAATGCGCACAAGGTTGTACGCACCACGAAGATCTATCTTGGTGAACCAACTGGCACCCTTAATCCGAGCAAACAAGTCCGACAATAGTGGCAAAGGATACTGAAATTTAACCGTGATTTTATTCAGAAGCCGATAGTCTATACAAGGTCTCAAAGACCCGTCTTTCTTGGCCACAAAAAAGAATCCCGCACCAAGAAGGGAAGAGGATGGACGAATATGTCCCTTCTCCAAAGACTCCTTTATATAAGAACGCATTGCGGCATGCTCAGTTACAGATAGATTAAATAATCGTCCCTTAGGAAATTTACTACCAGGAATCAAATCTATAGCGCAGTCACAGTCCCTATGAGGAGGAAGAGCACTGGACCTGGACTCACTGAATACATCCTGATAGTCCAACAAATACTCAGGAACTTCAGAAGGAGTAGAAGAAGCAATAGACACCGACGGGGAATCGCAATGAATTCCCTGACAACCCCAACTTGACACAGACATAGCCTTCCAATCCAAAACTGGATTATGGGTCTGTAACCATGGCAGACCCAAAACGACCAAATCATGCATTTTATGCAGAACAAGAAAACGAATCACCTCCCGATGTTCAAGAGTCATGCACATGGTCACTTGTGTCCAATACTGCGGTTTATTCTCCGCCAATGGCGTAGCATCAATTCCTCTAAGAGGAATAGGATTTTCCAAAGGCTCCAGGACAAAACCACAGCGCTTGGCAAACGACAAGTCCATAAGACTCAGGGCAGCACCTGAATCCACAAATGCCATAACAAGGTAGGAAGACAATGAGCAAATTAAAGTCACAGACAAAATAAACTTAGGCTGCAAATTACCAATGGCGACAGGACTAACAACCTTTGTTAGGCGTTTAGAGCATGCTGATATAACATGTGTAGAATCACCACAGTAAAAACACAACCCATTCTGATGTCTATGATTTTGCCGTTCGGTTCTAGTCTGAATTCTATCACATTGCATTGAGTCAGGTGTCTGTTCAGACAACACCGCCAGAGGATTAGCGGATTTGCGCTCCCGCAAACGCCGATCAATCTGAATGGCCAGAGCCATAGAATCATTCAGACTTGTAGGAATGGGAAAACCCACCATCACATTCTTAATGGCTTCAGAAAGGCCATTTCTGAAATTTGCGGCCAGAGCACACTCATTCCATTGAGTAAGCACGGACCATTTACGAAATTTTTGGCAATACACTTCAGCTTCATCCTGGCCCTGAGAGATAGCCAGCAACGCTTTTTCTGCCTGAATTTCAAGATTGGGCTCCTCATAAAGCAATCCGAGCGCCAGAAAAAACGCATCAATATTTGCCAATGCCGGATCTCCTGGCGCCAATGAGAAAGCCCAATCCTGAGGGTCGCCACGCAAGAAGGAGATAACAATTTTAACTTGCTGAGCTGAGTCTCCAGACGAACGAGGTCTCAAGATAGAAACAATTTACAATTATTCCTAAAATTCCTAAATTTAAATCGATCTCCAGAGAACAGCTCAGGAATAGGTATCTTAGGCTCTGACATAGGACTACTAGTAACAAAATCCTGAATGCCCTGCACTCGTGCAGCAAGCTGATCCACTCTAGTAATCACAGTCTGAACATTCATGTCTGCAGCAGAGCTTCAAGCCACTCAGAGAAAAAGGGGAAGAAGAAAAAAAAAAAACTCAGAACTTCTTTTCTTTTAATCCCGCTTCTGCAATGCATTAAATATTCACTTTGGCCTGGAATACTGTTATGATCCTAGTGGTGGAGGATCTCAGGAATTTCAGCTAAGTCCGCAAACACAAAAACCAGCTCATAGGGAGGTGGTAACTTGGCTGACCGCATACCTGATCCTAGCCCACAACTAAAAGCAGCCGGGGAACGTACCTACGTTGATTCTAGACGTCTCGCACCAGCCGGAGAACTAACTAACCCTTTCAGAGAAAATAAGACCTCACTTGCCTCAAGAGAAAAGTACCCCAAAGTTATAATACAAGCCCCCAACAAATAATAACGGTGAGGTAAGAAGAAAAGACAAACGTAAGAATGATCTAGATTCAGCAAAGAGAGGCCCACTAAATAATAGCAGAAAATAGGAAGCGGACTTATGCGGTCAGCAAAAACCCTACAAAAATATCCACGCTGAATATCCAAGAACCCCCGCACCGACTAACGGTGTGGGGGGAGAATATCAGCCCCCTTGAGCTTCCAGCAAAATCAGAAATCACATTTTGAACAAGCTGGAGTAAAATGAGAGCAATGCAAATAAACAAAAATAAGAAAGCAGAACTTAGCTTATCTTGCAAAGATCAGGAGACCAGTAGACAGGAGAAAACAGACATGGACTGATTACATCGCCTCCAGGCACTAGACTGAGATTCCAGGAAGTCTAAATAGGAACACCCAAGGCCTAACGAACCAGGTGAGTACCAACCTGGGGAAAGACAATCCAAGTGCCATACCGCTAGTGACCACAAGAGAGAGCCAAGAAGTATAGTTCACAACAGGGGAATCCCCAAAAAAGTGACATAGGGTCCCCTATATTTAATAACCAGCAAAGACTATAAAGACTGTGGGTCAACTGTGGGTTGATATTAATAGCCTAGGAAGGGGCCATGGATACTGCCCCCCAGGCTAAAAACATCAGCTCTCAGCCACCCCAGAAAAGGCACATCTCTAAGATGTACCAATTCTGGTACTTAGCCTCTCTCTTCCCACTTGCCCTTTAGCGGTGGCAAGTGGGGTAAACGTTGGGGGGATTGGTGTCACCTTTGTATTGTCCAGTGACATCAAGCCCCGAGGTTAGTAATGTAGAGGTGTCAATAAGATGGCTCTATTACTAACCCCATAGTCACATTGTAAAAAAACACAGACACCCAGAAAAAAGTCCTTTAATTGAAAGAATGACACAGACTCCTTTAATAATCTCAATTAAACCATACTTACGACCTCGCCTAATTCCACCAAAGCCCTCAATCTCCTGTAATAAACCAAAAATAATATAACAACAATATCCCTCACCTCTCCATCGCCCTGCCCCATGCCGTAATCCATGTCTGGGGGAGAAATAGATGTGACCATCCAGGCTGAGAACCACTGGTGAATGAGCTGCTGCGAGCGCAGCCTCAGTGTCTAGCGGTGACATCACTGATGCTCCGTTCCCAGCCAGGCTGAACTGCGGTGACCTCGGTGAGAAACCCCGCTAGCACCGTGAGAAAGTCGCACGGTACAGAGGCGAGTTCACCGGGAGAATTATTAAAAAATACAGTGTGGGGACCGCTCTATTCTTGATAACTAGCCTTGCTGAAGCTGACAGTTGAGGGTTGCAGCCCCCAGCTGTGAGTTTTGCTTGGCTTGTTATCAAAATTATGGGGAACCCATACTGGTTTGTTTTTAATTATATATTTACCGCACAGAAGCAGCTGATGAATATTCCTATTATCCACTCCTGCTCTCACTGTTATTAGCAGGTGTTGGATGATGGGAGCAGTTGTCCCATCAGCTGACACCAGTGACTGGAGGTAACCTATACACCTCCAATCACAGCTGAGCGCTCCCGCTGTCTTTTGACAGTGGGGAAACTGCGGCTCTCTGACAGTCAGGGATGGTTTCACCGACATTCAGAAGCGGTGTTTGCTGCGCTGTCATGCATATGACAGAGTGTCCAACACTGTATTGTCGGGCCCCCAATTCCAGTGAATGGGGTTTGGGTCCACTCTGCTCAATGACAGGCAGTATGGACGCATCATGCAGTCTGCCATCTAGAGGTAGCAGAGCCGAGTGTGAGGTCACATCCGGCTGTCCTTGACTTTTCTGCTGCAAATACGCTGCAAAAAAAGGTCAATGTGCGTATCCGCAGGATTTTTTTTACCATCCATTCAAGTCAATGGGTGAAAAATGCTGCAAAACGCTGAAAGCAGTGACATGCTCTATGTCAAAAAAACCCTGCAAAGCACAAAATCCTGATGACAAAAAAACCAATGTGTGTGTATGAGATTTCTGAAATCTCATAGACTTTGCTGGTAATGGAAAAAGCAGCTGAAAATTAGCATATAAAAATGCAGCAAAAACGCCCAGTGTTGGCTGTGATTTCACTACACGCAGCACATGTATTGCCGGCTTCTATTATGTCTTTTACCGAATGTTACCAACATTTTCCAATCTTATGAAAAATGCTTGTGTTACCGATCATGAATCCGAATGTTCCATATTTGTGCCGAATTTATGTTTGTCAATCGTTTTCCGAACATATTCGCTCATCTCTAATTATGGCCACCACAACCTGCTACACAAAATAATAACCCCCACTCAGTATGGGGGCATTTACAGTCCACCACAACCCCAGTATAATGGCCCCGACCAGCCACACATTCAGTATGAGAGTCCCAACAGCTCTTCTCTTAGGCTATGTGCACACGTTGCGGATTAGGCTTAGGAATTTCTGCTGCGGATTCTGCCATACCTAAGGATTTGTCGCCTTTTTTGTGCAGTTCCGCAGTGTATTTGTGGCAGTTTTCTTGCAGATTTTCTGCGTTTTTTACCCCTGCGGTTTTCTATAATGGAATGGGTACAAAAACGCTGCAGATTCACAAAAAAGAAGTGACATGCTACTTCTTTTAAACCGCAGCGTTTCCACAAAGTGTGCTCAGCATTTTTTTTTTCTCATTGATTTACATTGTACTGTAAATCAATTGCGGATCTGCAGCGTTTCTGCACTGCAAAAAACGCTGCGGATCCGCAGAGAATCCGCAACGTGTGCACATACCCTTAATATGATGCCCCCACAATTCCTGATATTTGAAAAAAAAACACACATTACTCAGCCAACCCGGTTCCTGAGGAGCGCTGCTCTGGTCTGTGCGGTGTGAGTACTGAGGCTCCGTACTACAGGTGTGATGTAGAGACGTCATTGTGCCTGCAGTGCACGGAGGCTCAGACTCAGAAGTGAAGGCTGAATGGTGGATCAGGAGCTTTCCACTCCCTGATTCACTAATCTATTCAGCGGTATCACCGTCATGGGAATGTGGATATCGCTGAAATTGTGATGATGGGAAGGAGAGGGTGACAATACCACACCCCACCGAGCCCTGTCACTTCATAGGTATCATAGCAACCGAGTGGGCTACCTTTATGGATGATACACTCCTGCCTATCCAACTATCGTATGGTAAATATCTCACAGATCCTGGGTTCATTAGTATCTGCACCAAGAATGAGGCTAAGTGAGTATTTATTAATTGTCGGTGGTCGGAGGTAGTCAGTGAGGTGGATGGTACCATATTGTGCATGTAGGGGGCAGTACTGTGGGAACATTAGAAAGTGGGGGGATGGCAGTACTGTGGGGACATTATACTGTGTGTGGGGGGGTATGGCGGTACTATGAGAACATTATACTGTGTGGGGTATGGTGGTACTATGAGAACATTATACTGTGTGTGGGGGTATGGCGGTACTATGAGAACATTATACTGTGTGTGGGGGTATGACGGTACTATGAGAAGATTATACTGTGTGGGGATATGGCGGTACTATGAGAACATTATACTGTGTGGGGGTATGGTGGTACTATGAGAACATTATACTGTGTGTGGGGGGTATGGCGGTACTATGAGAACATTATACTGTGTGGGGGTATGGCGTTACTATGAGAACATTGTACTGTGTGTGGGGGTATGGCGGTACTATGAGAACATTATACTGTGTGGGGGTATGGCGGTACTATGAGAACATTATACTGTGTGTGGGGGTATGGCGGTACTGTGAGAACATTATACTGTGTGTGGGGGTATGGCGGTACTATGAGAACATTATACTGTGTGTGGGGGTATGGAGGTACTATGAGAACATTATACTGTGTGTGGGGGTATGGCGGTACTATGAGAACATTATACTGTGTGTGGGGGTAAGGCGGTACTATGAGAACATTATACTGTGTGGGGGTATGGCGGTACTATGAGAACATTATACTGTGTGTGGGGGTATGGCGGTACTATGAGAACATTATACTGTGTGGGGGGGTATGGCGGTACTATGAGAACATTATACTGTGTGTGGGGGTATGGCGGTACTATGAGAACATTATACTGTGTGGGGGTATGGCGGTACTATGAGAACATTATACTGTGTGTGGGGGTATGGCGGTACTATGAGAACATTATACAGTGTGTGGGGGTATGGCGGTACTATGAGAACATTATACTGTGTGTGGGGTATGGCGGTACTATGAGAACATTATACTGTGTGTGGGGGTATGGCGGTACTATGAGAACATTATACTGTGTGGGGGTATGGCGGTACTATGAGAACATTATACTGTGTGTGGGGGTATGGCGGTACTATGAGAACATTATACAGTGTGTGGGGGTATGGCGGTACTATGAGAACATTATACTGTGTGTGGGGTATGGCGGTACTATGAGAACATTATACTGTGTGTGGGGTATGGCGGTACTATGAGAACATTATACTGTGTGGGGGTATGGCGGTACTATGAGAACATTATACTGTGTGGGGGTATGGCGGTACTATGAGAACATTATACTGTGTAGGGGTATGGCGGTACTATGAGAACATTATACTGTGTAGGGGTATGGCGGTACTATGAGAACATTATACTGTGTGGTGGTATGGCGGTACTATGAGAACATTATACTGTGTGTGGGGGTATGGCGGTACTATGAGAACATTATACTGTGTGTGGGGGTATGGCGGTACTATGAGAACATTATACTGTGTAGGGGTATGGCGGTACTATGAGAACATTATACTGTGTGGGGGTATGGCGGTACTATGAGAACATTATACTGTGTGGGGGTATGGCGGTACTATGAGAACATTATACTGTGTGGGGGTATGGTGGTACTATGAGAACATTATACTGTGTGTGGGGGTATGGCGGTACTATGAGAACACTATACTGTGTGGGGGTATGGCGGTACTATGAGAACATTATACTGTGTGGGGGTATGGCGGTACTATGAGAACATTATACTGTGTGGGGGTATGGCGGTACTATGAGAACATTATACTGTGTAGGGGTATGGCGGTACTATGAGAACATTATACTGTGTAGGGGTATGGCGGTACTATGAGAACATTATACTGTGTGAGCGCCATCATATATATTACATAAGGGGTGTAATAAGGAGAGTCATAAAAAAGCCTCCTCAGGGCTGTGCTGCATTTGTACAGACTGCTATCTGCCGTCCAGACGGGACCATGTGACACCAGCGGGAAGAGGGAGGGTTTCCGGAGGGAAGAGTCTAGAGGGTGCACCTGGTCAGGAGACCTTGATGGCGCAGTTACTGAGATTATAAAGGCCGGAGCCCCAAAGGCAGAACAGATTTGGCGCCAACAAAGGAAAGGGGTGCGGGGAAGACTCTGAGGTACCAGCTCCTGGTAAAGTGCCCGAGGCAGCTGGGTGTGGGGCAGAACCTGCTTACAGGGCATAATGGGGGCATTACACTGTGTGGGGCCAAGAAAGGGGCCCTGTACTAGGAGAACACTCCGCTCCTCACTTCCTGTCCTCCATAGTTGGCTCGTATGTATCTATTACAGGAAACAACAACGTTATGGTTCTTATAAAGAGTCTCCTCCGTGCAGAAGGGGTTAATGTCCCCGGCTGCGCTCAGTACTGGGGAATCTCCACATACCTCCACCTGCAGAGCCGCACTCCACAGATATGGCTGCTCTGTGCGCATAGGACCTGTGATGAGGTCACAGGGGAGGAGTCAGGGGTCACGTGATCCGCAGTGAAGACGCTACATGGAGACTTCTCCTCAGTCAGTGACATTCCCGCCATTATTCGCCCTCACTACTGGCACAATCACCTCGCGCCGCCTTTTCTACACAATGTTCTGTGTGGAATGTAACGTGTGATTTCTCTGGAGACAAACAGACCCCACACATGAGGGGATTATCACCGGTTACCGGACGTCTAGTATATGGCGGCATATGATTGTGCTATCGCCTCCACACCGGGGGCTAAAATGCCGAAATCTCGCTTATTTACCCCCTTCCAGTGTCCGGCTAAGGGTCATATACGGCCATGCTCCTCTCCAGTCGCTGTGGGGTTTGGTAATAGGATGGAGGGCGGCGTCCATGCTTGGACTTCAGAGAGAGTAATAAAATCACAGCTCACCTTCCCTGTCCTTTACCCCTTACACCTGACCTGTTTAGCCAATTACCTGGAGATAAATGGTTTTACAAACTTTTACAGACCTTCTCTCCTCCACTCTTACTTGTTCCTCACACAACCGCCTCCAAGCTTTCTCCCCAATATCCCCATCCTCTGGAATTCCACGCCTCAACACGTCCGACTATCCACCAAACTTGGATCCTTCAGATGGCACCTGAGAACCCGCCTCTTCAGGAAAGCCTATAGCCTGCAATAACCATTCTGCCGCCTCACCACCATTCCTGCAGATCATGGCTCTTGATCAGCGGATTCCAGTGAGGCACAACGATACTTACACGTGTGTGTTATGTTAGAACAGTTATGCAGCCACTGTGTAGCAGAGAGTGTAGTCCGGCATGTTGTGCTGTTTCTCTGTATGCAGATAGGTGTTTGCCTGTACAAAGTGATACAATGCTGCCAGCCTGAACCTGCCCTAGATAGCCATGATAACTGTGTATCTGCCTTATGCTGTGTTAGCTCTGTAATCTCCGTTATTCATGTTATTGCATCCTGTGACATGCTGTAATGCGCCAAGTACTGATGCACTGTTATTTCCGGTGTAGTTTTTACCTGATCATCCATTATATCACATATCTCACAATATCATCTACTATTGTTGTTCATCGTTCACCATCTCAATAAATATAGACTTAAGAACCTATACAGTCTGTTTACTGAGGAAGCGGATGAAGGTTAAGCCGTATGCTAGAATCCACACAGCATCATATGTGGAGGAAGGCAGAACACCCATGAACTTCTTCAAACTGCAGCATAGGCATAAATGAACTCCTCACATTCTCTTCCATTTATCCAAACCACAAATAACAATTAGAACGGATTTAACGCATATCCATAAAGTAGCTCCCCCACCACCACCATTCCCCACCACAGGGAGACATTACCAGGATTATTGGCCCACCACTCAGCTTTTGCCAGACCCTTAGGGTAGCCGAGTTTTCAGACCAGGAGATGTGGCACTAACACCCGCAGAGATGAGCGCCCCACCACACCTCCACTTTGAGGTCTCAATATTTACCATCATTCCCCCCAAGGAGCAGGAACCCAGATGTCTGCATACATAGGACAAACATATATGAATATGTATCACGATAGTCCACAGGATAAAACTTTCAGGGGGGAAAGGAGCAACAATGTCTAATCAACCAATATATTAACCTTTCAGCAAAGCTATATGGGAGCAAGCAGTGTTAAATATACTAAGTAATCTTTTCAATTACCTAACTTGGTACATACGCAAGCGTGAGATACAAATATTGCGAAAAATTAAGACTCAAAGGTATAAAGGTTCAATCAGCAATCACCATCTGAAATATGATGTTCAGCGCACACCCTACAATAAACCTTGCAACATTGACATGTGGTATCATCACTACTTGTGGCGTCTTTCTTTCTTGGAGATCCATTCCTCTGCCTCCGCCGGGTTCTGAAAAAAAATTACCCTGTCGCCCTCCACCGCTCTCAATTTAGCTGGGTACACCATCAAATAAATGACATTAGAGTTCTTCAGACGTCTCTTGACTGAGGTAAAGTAGGCTCTCCGTTTCTGTAAATCCGCCGAAAAGTCCGGGAACAACATCACAGAAGTATCTTCATATTTCATTGTTTGGGCTTTTCTTGCCAATTGCAGAATATAATCTCGGTCCTTCCAGTTGAGGAATCTGGCGAGCAGAGGTCTAGGAGGAGCCCCGGGAGGAGCCGGTTCTCCAGGCACCCGATGCGCTCGCTCCACCGCATAAGCAGCAGAGAAGGTGGCCTCCGGGAATGAATTGCTCATCCATTTTTCCACAAAGTCACTAGGATTGTTCCCTTCTGCTCCCTCCGGCAATCCTGTTATACGAATATTGTTTCCCCTCAGTCTATTCTCCAGGTCATCAGGTTTCTGGATACACATTTCCAACTTTTGTTCTATGACTCTGAAATGTTCTGGTAAAGGTGCTGCTTGGTCCTCCAGAACTGAGATTCTGTCCTCCGCCTGTCTGACCTTCTCTCGCAAATTAGACTTATCATTTCGGAGGAGACCCAAGTCAGTCTTTACCTCATCAATTTTCCCAGTCAATGAGGCTGTGCTACTCTGAATGGCAACCAGCAGTTATTATTATTATTATTATTTATATAGCTATATAGTTGTGCGGAGACCTGCTTTAGGGGGGCTCCGGATTCATATCCTCTGACTCCTGTAAGAGTGATGACTCCTCTTGACTTGATCTATTTAAGGATTTTTTAGTTGTTGTTGAGCTATTCCCCCTGGCGTAGGTTTTCAATGTTTCCACTGCATATTGTGGTTTATGAGGACTCATAGCGTGTCTCCAAGATATGTACGTAATCTGAGATCTATTATTATTATTGGTTATGTAGCATGCTTTGGCAGAATAATTTGGTGGTCCGGAAATTAATTTCAAACAGTCTACAGAGTCATGTCTATTCAATTTCAGCATTATATTCTTACGTGCTGACAGCACAATACATAAAAAGAACACAGGCTGGCAGCAGAGAGCAGTGATCTGCAAGTTCACACGATGCTGAAGTTGGTTTCTTATTCGTTCAGTTTCTTATTCGGGCTGAAGTTGGTTTCTTATTCAGCAGTTTCTTATTCGGCTATTTTTTATTTTCTGTTTTTTTAAGTTTTTTGTATAAAAATAAACCATTCTGAGTATATAATAATATGCGGTCATGTGTCCTTTTGTGAATACACTTAAAAACAGATACAAAATTTAGAAGGCTGGCACAAAAATGGGCATCAAAGTGGGCACTGAGGTATGGTATTAAAGGTGTTAAATGGCTTTGTGCCACTGATCTGACACCTGACTTGCATACCTTGTGATGCCACACATCAAGTTCCTGTCAATCCAGCCTGGCACAAATGGGTTCTGGGCATCAGAACTGGCATCAAAGTGGGCAGAGAACCAATTTTCACACATGCGAATAAGTAACAGCTATTTTTAAGGGGTTAAATGCCTTTGTGCCACTTATTAAACACCTGATTTACATACCTACTGATGCCCCACATGAAATCCATGTCACTCCAGCCTGGCACAAATGTGTTCTGGGCATCAAAACTGGCATCAAATGGGGCAAATCGCCCATTTTCACTGATTTGAATAAGTAACAGCTATTTTTAAGGGGTTAAATGCCTTTGTGCCACTGATCTAACACCTGATTTACATACCTACTGATGCCCCACATGAAATCCATGTCACTGCAGCCTGGCACAAATGGGTTCTGGGCATCAGAACTGGCATCAAAGTGGGCAAATTGCACATTTTCACAGATTTGAATAAGTAACAGCTATTTTGAGGAGGTTAGATGCCTTTGTGCCACTGATCTAACACCTGATTTACATAACTACTGATGCCCCACATGAAATACATGTCAATACAGCCTGGCACAAATGGGTTCTGGGCATCAGAACTGGCATCAAATGGGGCAAACAGCCCATTTTCGCAGATTTGAATAAGTAACTGATGTTTTTAAGGGGTTAAATGAGCTTGGGCCACTGATCTCACACCACTTTTTCATACACAGTAAGGCTATACACACACTAGTGAATTAAAGATCGGCCTCATTTTGATTTTGGAGAGTCGGTCGAGTGTAATACCATTGTCTTGTGAGTGTCATGCGTTTTTTGTGTGAGTACAATCCCAGTTTTCACACCTATCATCCGATTTACATCCAAATGCATTGCGATTGGTTTCAGACTGCAATGCGATTTTAACATGAGATTTTACATAGAGAAATGTTCTAAATCATTTATACAAAGTTTTAAAACAAAATATTCTTTAAAACATCTATGTATTCTAGATAGAGAGAGTAAAAGCCGGCAAATGATCAGCCGCGTACATTTTAATCACAGAGTGACATTAGATTACAATAGATAGAATAGAGAATAAAGGGATCACTAAAATCCCACATCCTAGATATCACTGAATGAAATATTCCAGTTGTAAATCTTTATTCATTTCATAGTGGAATGTGTTCAGAACAATAAAACCTAAAAATGATCTACGTAAATCACAACTAATGTCCCACGGAGGTCTGGATTTGGAATGATGCTCTAAATCAAACTCGAAAATCAAATTAAAGGCTGATCCAACTTCTGTGGAAATGCCTCATGACAAGGAAATGATGCTCAGTAGTGTGTGTGGCCTCCATGTGCCTGTATGAACTCCCTACAACACCTGGGCATGCTCCTGATGAGGTGGTGGATGGTCTCCTGAGGGATCTCCTCCCAGACCTGTACTAAATCATCCGCCAACTCCTGGACAGTCTGGTGCAACGTGACATTGGTGGATGGTGAGAGACATGATGTCCCAGATGTGATCAATCGGATTCAGGTCTCGGGAAAAGGGTGGGCCAGTTCATAGCTTCAATGCCTTCATCTTTCAGGAACTGCTGACACACTCCAGCCACATGAGGTCTGGCTGTAATAATTATAGGGGATAACTCAGGAGACTCTTTGCATGGAACAGGACAACAGGACACAGTTTTATAAGTGGTAAAGTCTATATTATCACACGGTGATTCAAGCAGGTGCAGAGAGAATCTCAAGTCCACAACACTTGGTGCAAATAATAAACGCAGCTTAGCAGTCAATAGGAAACTTCAGAGGTAGATGCAAACAAACAGTCTACGAAGCACAGTTATTCTTGAGGAAACTTTACACGAATAGATCCTTGACTTAGTCCAGACACAGATAGATATGCTATTAGGCAGTTCAAATCATATCTTAGCTCAACCAGGGAGGCCTGGTTAATAGTCTCAGGTTTTGCAGAGCAGCAAACAGCTTACATGTCCAGCAAATGCAGATGGAAGTAACACGAGCAGCAGATGAAGGAGGATTACTGAACACTGGTGTATGCAGCAGGAACTCAGAGCAGAGTGGCAGGATCTCCAACTCAGGTTCACAGGAGCAGGTGCAGGTGCAAGGCCAGGGAGTAATCAGGAGCTGGATGCAAAGCAGAACTCTAGCACAGACTGAAGGCTGGGGTGGAGTTTTATAGCAGGAAGACACAGTGCACATGAGACCAAAGACGCCATCTTGGAAAAGGGCAGTAATGCACAAAGGTAAAAAATGTTCAGAGTCCTGACACAAAGTCTCCTAAACACACAGGACATATCCGCTGCCACCAGCTCCGATTTTTTAACTCATAATGTGTCAGGAGGCAACCCAAATTAGTAAAGTAATTCACTTCAGAGGACAGGACAGTACGTTGTAGAGCAAGGAGGAACAAAGGTAGTAATTTTATATATTTAACTCCAAAAAGGTAGGCAGTGTTAACAGAATTATAAAAAGATATTATAAAAGTAGACAAGTATCGTATGTACAGTATAATTACATCTAAAATGGGATTAAAGTTGAAAAAAACCTTACAGTTCATTATGTCATTTCATCTCATGGCAGACCATGTGCTGTGGGGGATGGACATACATCAAGATGCATTACAGATGGGTCTCGCAGTTGGACCGTAGACAAAGGACTAGCGAAGACTGATGTCTAACTCACTTATCTCCGCGCCCAAAACCAAGGCACTCCCTCTGTGGTGACCTCACTCAGAGGCTGAATACTCCCCTTTCTTCGAGTTATGACAAGCCATTTCTATACATAACTCGCTGTCTGAACCTCGGAGACGAACGACAATGATCATGATCACCATGTCATAGGAGTTCTTTTAAGTATAAACACGGCGTAGATATTTGACCCGCTTAATGACAAATCAGTGCCTTGCATTTTTCTGGGTGTAGATAATAGCGATTTCAGTGAGTTATAAATTTCTCGGGTGGACATTCGAAATATGTAACCCTTATATCCCTATCCCTGATCTGTGTCCTTGTACAAAAATTTTCAAGAACAAAAGAGTCCCATGTGGTTTGAAAGTAACTGTACCAGTTATAGCTAGTATCAGGCGGGAGGCGGGATGAGGGGTTTAGGGAGAGGACTGGCTTTCACAGCACAAAGCCATAAAAATTTCTCAGTGGAGCTTGCATGCTGGTCTTACATTACAGCCATATAGCAGGGGGAAGGGAGGAAGAGAGGCTTTGAATTCCATCCTTGTGCAGGCAGGCAGAGGAAACTGCAGCTGAGAGCTCTGTATGTGTAATTGAAGTAATCAGAACTTCTTCCTATTTCCTGACAGGTGGTGCAGTTAAAAAGGTATAATTCTACCGGTTTCCAAATATCTCAACCCTTCAAAGACCGTTAAAAAGGGTATAAGTCTGTAAAAAGTAGGTTTTGCAAATTTCCTTATTTATGAAAAATTGCTGCTACATTTTAACACTAATAAAAGTGGCATAATGCCAATGGCGATGGACCACAAAGCCATTGGGATGTAAGGGTGGAGTGACATCAGTGGCCCAAAGTCATTTAGCCCTTAAAAACATCAGTTACTTATTCAAATCTGTGAAAATGGGCTGTTTGCCCACTTTGATGCCAGTTCTGGTGCCCAGAACCCATTTGGGCCAGGCTGAAGGGACCTGGGTTTGATGCAGGGCATCACTGTCTGTGTATTTTAAGTGTCAGATCAGTGGCCCAAAGGCATTTAACCCCTTAAAAACATCAGTTACTTATTCAAATCTGTGAAAATGGGCGATTTGTCCACTTTGATGCCAGTTCTGATGCCCAGAACCCATTTGTGCCAGGCTGGAGTGACATGGATTTCATGTGGGGCATCAGTAGGTATGTAAATCAGGTGTTAGATCAGTGGCACAAAGCTATTTAACCCCTTAAAAATAGCTGTTACTTATTCAAATCTGTGAAAATGGGCGATTTGCCCCATTTGATGCCAGTTTTGATGCCCAGAACCCATTTGTGCCAGGCTGGAGTGACATGGATTTCATGTGGGGCATCAGTAGGTATGTAAATCAGGTGTTAGATTAGTGGCACAAAGGCATTTAACCCCTTAAAAATAGCTGTTACTTATTCAAATCTGTGAAAATGGGCGATTTGCCCACTTTGATGCCAGTTTTGATGCCCAGAACCCATTTGTGCCAGGCTGCAGTGACATGGATTTCATGTGCGGCATCATTAAATATGTAAATCAGGTGTTAGATCAGTGGCACAAAGCTATTTAACCCCTTAAAAATAGCTGTTACTTATTCAAATCTGTGAAAATGGGCAATTTGCCCCATTTGATGCCAGTTTTGATGCCCAGAACCCATTTGTGCCAGGCTGCAGTGACATGGATTTCATGTGCGGCATCAGTAGGTATGTAAATCAGGTGTTAGATGAGTGGCACAAAGCTATTTAACCCCTTAAAAATAGCTGTTACTTATTCAAATCTGTGAAAATGGGCGATTTGCCCACTTTGATGCCAGTTTTGATGCCCAGAACCCATTTGTGCCAGGCTGAAGTGATTTGACTTTGATGTGGGGCATCACTAGGCATGTAAATCAGGTGTTAGATCAGTGGCACAAAGCTATTTAACCCCTTAAAAATAGCTGTTACTTATTCAAATCTGTGAAAATGTGCAATTTGCCCCCTTTGATGCCAGTTTTGATGCCCAGAACCCATTTGTGCCAGGCTGAAGTGATTTGACTTTGATGTGGGGCATCACTAGGTATGTAAATCAGGTGCTAGATCAGTGGCACAAAGCTATTTAACCCCTTAAAAATAGCTGTTACTTATTCAAATCTGTGAAAATGGGTGATTTGCCCCCTTTGATGCCAGTTCTGATGCCCAGAACCCATTTGTGCCAGGCTGCAGTGACATGGATTTCATGTGGGGCATCAGTAGGTATGTAAATCAGGTGTTAGATCAGTGGCACAAAGGCATTTAACCCCTTAAAAATAGCTGTTACTTATTCAAATCTGTGAAAATGTACGATTTGCCCACTTTGATGCCAGTTCTGATGCCCAGAACCCATTTGTGCCAGGCTGCAGTGACATGGATTTCATGTGGGGCATCATTAGGTATGTAAATCAGGTGTTAGATCAGTGGCACAAAGGCATTTAACCCCTTAAAAATAGCTGTTACTTATTCAAATCTGTGAAAATGTACGATTTGCCCACTTTGATGCCAGTTCTGATGCCCAGAACCCATTTGTGCCAGGCTGGAGTGGCATTTAACCCCTCAAAAATAGCTGTTACTTATTCAAATCTGTGAAAATTGGTGATTTGCCCACTTTGATGCCAGTTCTGATGCCCAGAACCCATTTGTGCCAGGCTGGATTGACAGGAACTTGATGTGTGGCATCACAAGGTATGTAAATCAGGTGTCAGATCAGTGGCACAAAGCCATTTAACACCTTTAATACCATACCTCAGTGCCCACTTTGATGCCCATTTTTGTGCCAGCCTTCTAAATTTTGTATCTGTTTTTAAGTGTATTCACAAAAGGACACATGACCGCATATATTATATTATAATATTATTATTATATACTCAGAATGGTTTATTTTTATACAAAAACCTGAAAAAAACAGAAAATAAAAAATAGCCGAATAAGAAACTGAACAAATAAGAAACCAACTTCAGCATCGTTGGGGATGGGACATTTTAGGTTTATTAAATTCAGGTATGTCACTATGAGACCGTTGGGGTATTGTGGGGGCTGAAAGTGGGTGAGGGGGGACAGGGTACTGGGGGGTGAATGTGAGCCCATGGGGGTATTGTGGGGGAGGGGAGACAGGGCACTGGGGGGTGAATGTGAGACCATGGGGGTGTTGTGGGGGAGGGGAGACAGGGCACTGGGGGGTGAATGTGAGCCCATGGGGGTGTTGTGGGGGCTGAAGGTGGGTGAGGTGGGACAGGGCACTGAGGGGTGAATGTGAGACGATGGGGGTATTGTGGGGGAGGGGGACAGGTCACTGGGGGCTGAATATTATAATGTTATGTTATGATAGTATATGTACGGGGAGGCTGGAGATGGGGGGTCGGGGGCATTTGATATGTACCACCTGGGTATTTTATGAGTGTTAGTATAAGGAGCCCCCATACAGTAACCAAGAGCTGCATCACATTTACAGCACCACTTCCAGGTGCTGACAATCCCCGTCCCCTGCCCCCTGTCTGATACTCACCTTCTGGCGTCTTCATCTGTTTTAGGCTACGTTCACATTTGCGTTGTGCGCCGCAGCGTCGGCGACGCAACGCACAACGCAAATGTGAACGCATGCACAACGCAGCGTTTTGTGACGCATGCATCCACTTTTGCATGGTTTTGGGCGCAGAAAAAACTGCAACTTGCTGCGCTCTGACGCATACCTCCCAACCGTCCCGGATCCCGCGGGACTGTCCTGATTTTGACAGTCAGCCCCGGGATCCTGGGCGGGACACTAATGTCCCGCACTACGTGCCTAGGGCGGGGACAATGCAGGGGGCGGCACCTGAGTAGCTTAGGTTTGTGGCTGTTTTTTTTTTCTTATACATGCTGGGTCTCCTCCCGACCGATCCCTCCCCCACCCCGCCCCCTGTGTGTGCGGCGCTGCCACGCTGAGGCAGAGAGCCAGCAGCGATCAAGATGAGAGGTCAGCGACTCACCTCCCTCCTGTGTGTGCACGGAGCTCCGGCTTCTCCTGCTCTTAGCTGCTATCCCGGCAGAGAAGGAGAGACGGGGGAGGTGCCGGGACAGTGCAGAGCTGTGAGCAGCCGGAGAAACTGAAGAGCTGCACATGGACATCAGCCGCCCCTGCACCACAGAGGTGTGTGTGATGTGTGTGTGTGATGTGTGTGTGTGATGTGTGTGTGTGTGACATGTGTGTGTGAGATGTGTGTGTGTGTCTGGTGCTGCATGTGTGTGTCATTGTGTGTGTGTGATGCTGCATTTGTGTGTGTGTCATGTGTGTATGAGGTATCTGGTGTGTGTGATGGCTGAGTGTGTGTGTGTGTGATGGCTGGGTGTGTGTGTGTGATGGCTGGGTGTGTGTGTGATGGCTGGGTGTGTGTGTGATGGCTGGGTGTGTGTGTGTTATGGCTGGGTGTGTGTGTGTGATGGCTGCGTGTGTGTGTGTGTTGGCTGTGTGTGTGTGTGATGGCTGTGTGTGTGTGTGTGATGGCTGCATGTGTGATGACTGTGTGTGTGTGATGACTGCGTGTGTGTGTGATGGCTGTGTGTGTGTGTGTGATGGCTGCGTGTGTGATGCATTTGTGTCAAACCTGCATGTGTTTGTGAGCTGCGTTTGTGATGCTGCGTGTGTATGTGTGATACTGTGTGTGTGATGCTGCATGTGTGTGAGCTGCGGGCCTGTGTGAGCTGTGTGTGTGCTGCGTGTGTGTGAGCCGTGTGTGTGAGCTGTGTGCGTGTGCGTGTGTGTGAGCGTGTGTGTGAGCTGCGTGCCTGTATGTCATTATACAGTATGGAGAACTGTGGCCATTATACAGTATGGAGCATCATGTGAAGTCATTATACAGTATGAAGCATCATGTGCAGCCAGCATACAGTATGGAGCATTATGTGCGGTCATTATACAGTATGGAGCATCATGAGCAGTCATTATACAGTATGGAGCATCATGTGCGGTCATTATACAGTATGGAGCATCATGTGCGGCCATTATACAGTATGCAGCATCATGTGCGGTCATTATACAGTATGGAGCATCATGTGCAGTCATTATACAGTATGGAGCATCATGTGCAGTCATACAGTATGCAGCACCATGTGCGGTCATTATACAGTATGGAGCATCATGTGCAGTCATTATACAGTATGAAGCATCATGTGCAGCCAGCATACAGTATGGAGCATTATGTGCGGCCATTATACAGTATGGATCATCATGTGCTGTCATTATACAATATGGAGCATCATGTGCGGTCATTATACAGTATGGAGCATCATGTGCGTTCATTATACAGTATGGAGCATCATGTGCGGCCATTATACAGTATGCATGCGGTCATTATACAGTATGGAGCATCATGTGCGGTCATTATACAATATGGAGCATCATGTGCGGTCATTATACAGTATGGAGCATCATGTGCGTTCATTATACAGTATGGAGCATCATGTGCGGCCATTATACAGTATGCATGCGGTCATTATACAGTATGGAGCGTCATGTGGTCATTATACAGTATGGAGCATCATGTGCGGCCATTATACAGTATGGGGCATCATGTGCGGTCATTATACAGTATGGAGCATCATGTGCAGTCATTATACAGTATGGAGCATCATGTGCGGTCATTATACAGTATGGAGCATCATGTGCGGTCATTATACAGTATGGAGCATCATGTGCGGCCATTATACAGTATGGAGCATCATGTGTGGTCATTATACAGTATGGAGCATCATGTGCGGTCATTATACAGTATGGAGCATCATGTGCGGTCATTATACAGTATGGAGCATCATGTGCGGCCATTATACAGTATGGAGCATCATGTGCAGTTAGTATACAGTATGGAGCATCATGTGCGGTCATTATACAGTATGGAGCATCATGTGTGGTCATTATACAATATGGAGCATCATGTGCAGCCAGTATACAGTATGGAGCATCATGTGCGGTCATTATACAGTATGGAGCATCATGTGCGGTCATTATACAGTAGGGAGCATCATGTGCGGCCATTATACAGTATGGGGCATCATGTGCGGTCATTATACAGTATGGGGCATCATGTGCGGTCATTATACAGTATGGAGCATCATGTGCAGTCATTATACAGTATGGAGCATCATGTGCGGCCAATATACAGTATGGGGCATCATGTGCCGTCATTATACAGTATGGAGCATCATGTGCAGTCATTATACAGTATGGAGCATCATGTGCGGTCATTATACAGTATGGAGCATCATGTGCGGTCATTATACAGTATGGAGCATCATGTGCGGTCATTATACAGTATGGAGCATCATGTGTGGCCATTATACAGTATGGAGCATCATGTGTGGTCATTATACAGTATGGAGCATCATGTGCGGTCATTATACAGTATGGAGCATCATGTGCGGTCATTATACAGTATGGAGCATCATGTGCGGCCATTATACAGTATGGAGCATCATGTGCAGTTAGTATACAGTATGGAGCATCATGTGCGGTCATTATACAGTATGGAGCATCATGTGCGGTCATTATACAGTATGGAGCATCATGTGTGGTCATTATACAGTATGGAGCATCATGTGTGGTCATTATACAGTATGGAGCATCATGTGCGGTCATTATACAGTATGGAGCATCATGTGCGGTCATTATACAGTATGGAGCATCATGTGCGGCCATTATACAGTATGGAGCATCATGTGCAGTTAGTATACAGTATGGAGCATCATGTGCGGTCATTATACAGTATGGAGCATCATGTGTGGTCATTATACAATATGGAGCATCATGTGCAGCCAGTATACAGTATGGAGCATCATGTGCGGTCATTATACAGTATGGAGCATCATGTGCGGTCATTATACAGTATGGAGCATCATGTGCGGCCATTATACAGTATGGGGCATCATGTGCGGTCATTATACAGTATGGAGCATCATGTGCAGTCATTATACAGTATGGAGCATCATGTGCGGCCATTATACAGTATGGGGCATCATGTGCGGTCATTATACAGTATGGAGCATCATGTGCAGTCATTATACAGTATGGAGCATCATGTGCGGTCATTATACAGTATGGAGCATCATGTGCAGTCATTATACAGTATGGAGCATCATGTGCGGCCAATATACAGTATGGGGCATCATGTGCGGTCATTATACAGTATGGGGCATCATGTGCGGTCATTATACAGTATGGAGCATCATGTGCAGTCATTATACAGTATGGAGCATCATGTGCGGTCATTATACAGTATGGGGCATCATGTGCGGTCATTATACAGTATGGAGCATCATGTGCGGTCATTATACAGTATGGAGCATCATGTGTGGCCATTATACAGTATGGAGCATCATGTGTGGTCATTATACAGTATGGAGCATCATGTGCGGTCATTATACAGTATGGAGCATCATGTGCGGTCATTATACAGTATGGAGCATCATGTGCGGCCATTATACAGTATGGAGCATCATGTGCAGTTAGTAGACAGTATGGAGCATCATGTGCGGTCATTATACAGTATGGAGCATCATGTGTGGTCATTATACAATATGGAGCATCATGTGCAGCCAGTATACAGTATGGAGCATCATGTGCGGTCATTATACAGTATGGAGCATCATGTGCGGTCATTATACAGTATGGAGCATCATGTGCGGCCATTATACAGTATGGGGCATCATGTGCGGTCATTATACAGTATGGGGCATCATGTGCGGTCATTATACAGTATGGAGCATCATGTGCAGTCATTATACAGTATGGAGCATCATGTGCGGCCATTATACAGTATGGGGCATCATGTGCGGTCATTATACAGTATGGAGCATCATGTGCAGTCATTATACAGTATGGAGCATCATGTGCGGTCATTATACAGTATGGAGCATCATGTGCGGTCATTATACAGTATGGAGCATCATGTGCGGTCATTATACAGTATGGAGCATCATGTGTGGCCATTATACAGTATGGAGCATCATGTGTGGTCATTATACAGTATGGAGCATCATGTGCGGTCATTATACAGTATGGAGCATCATGTGCGGTCATTATACAGTATGGAGCATCATGTGCGGCCATTATACAGTATGGAGCATCATGTGCAGTTAGTATACAGTATGGAGCATCATGTGCGGTCATTATACAGTATGGAGCATCATGTGTGGTCATTATACAATATGGAGCATCATGTGCAGCCAGTATACAGTATGGAGCATCATGTGCGGTCATTATACAGTATGGAGCATCATGTGCGGTCATTATACAGTATGGAGCATCATGTGCGGCCATTATACAGTATGGGGCATCATGTGCGGTCATTATACAGTATGGGGCGTCATGTGCGGTCATTATACAGTATGTAGCATCATGTGCAGTCATTATACAGTATGGAGCATCATGTGCGGCCATTATACAGTATGGGGCATCATGTGCGGTCATTATACAGTATGGAGCATCATGTGCAGTCATTATACAGTATGGAGCATCATGTGCGGTCATTATACAGTATGGAGCATCATGTGCGGTCATTATACAGTATGGAGCATCATGTGCGGTCATTATACAGTATGGAGCATCATGTGTGGCCATTAACCAGTATGGAGCATCATGTGTGGTCATTATACAGTATGGAGCATCATGTGCGGTCATTATACAGTATGGAGCATCATGTGCGGTCATTATACAGTATGGAGCATCATGTGCGGCCATTATACAGTATGGAGCATCATGTGCAGTTAGTATACAGTATGGAGCATCATGTGCGGTCATTATACAGTATGGAGCATCATGTGTGGTCATTATACAATATGGAGCATCATGTGCAGCCAGTATACAGTATGGAGCATCATGTGCGGTCATTATACAGTATGGAGCATCATGTGCGGTCATTATACAGTATGGAGCATCATGTGCGGCCATTATACAGTATGGGGCATCATGTGCGGTCATTATACAGTATGGGGCATCATGTGCGGTCATTATACAGTATGGAGCATCATGTGCAGTCATTATACAGTATGGAGCATCATGTGCGGCCATTATACAGTATGGGGCATCATGTGCGGTCATTATACAGTATGGAGCATCATGTGCAGTCATTATACAGTATGGAGCATCATGTGCGGTCATTATACAGTATGAAGCATCATGTGCGGTCATTATACAGTATGGAGCATCATGTGCGGTCATTATACAGTATGGAGCATCATGTGTGGCCATTATACAGTATGGAGCATCATGTGTGGTCATTATACAGTATGGAGCATCATGTGCGGTCATTATACAGTATGGAGCATCATGTGCGGTCATTATACAGTATGGAGCATCATGTGCGGCCATTATACAGTATGGAGCATCATGTGCAGTTAGTATACAGTATGGAGCATCATGTGCGGTCATTATACAGTATGGAGCATCATGTGTGGTCATTATACAATATGGAGCATCATGTGCAGCCAGTATACAGTATGGAGCATCATGTGCGGTCATTATACAGTATGGAGCATCATGTGCGGTCATTATACAGTATGGAGCATCATGTGTGGTCATTATACAATATGGAGCATCATGTGCAGCCAGTATACAATATGGAGCATCATGTGCGGTCATTATACAGTATGGAGCATCATGTGCGGCCATTATACAGTATGGGGCATCATGTGCGGTCATTATACAGTATGGGGCATCATGTGCGGTCATTATACAGTATGGAGCATCATGTGCAGTCATTATACAGTATGGAGCATCATGTGCGGCCATTATACAGTATGGGGCATCATGTGCGGTCATTATACAGTATGGAGCATCATGTGCAGTCATTATACAGTATGGAGCATCATGTGCGGTCATTATACAGTATGGAGCATCATGTGCGGTCATTATACAGTATGGAGCATCATGTGCGGTCATTATACAGTATGGAGCATCATGTGTGGCCATTATACAGTATGGAGCATCATGTGTGGTCATTATACAGTATGGAGCATCATGTGCGGTCATTATACAGTATGGAGCATCATGTGCGGTCATTATACAGTATGGAGCATCATGTGCGGCCATTATACAGTATGGAGCATCATGTGCAGTTAGTATACAGTATGGAGCATCATGTGCGGTCATTATACAGTATGGAGCATCATGTGTGGTCATTATACAATATGGAGCATCATGTGCAACCAGTATACAGTATGGAGCATCATGTGCGGTCATTATACAGTATGGAGCATCATGTGCGGTCATTATACAGTATGGAGCATCATGTGCGGCCATTATACAGTATGGGGCATCATGTGCGGTCATTATACAGTATGGGGCATCATGTGCGGTCATTATACAGTATGGAGCATCATGTGCAGTCATTATACAGTATGGAGCATCATGTGCGGCCATTATACAGTATGGGGCATCATGTGCGGTCATTATACAGTATGGAGCATCATGTGCGGTCATTATACAGTATGGAGCATCATGTGCGGTCATTATACAGTATGGAGCATCATGTGCAGTCATTATACAGTATGGAGCATCATGTGCGGTCATTATACAGTATGGAGCATCATGTGTGGCCATTATACAGTATGGAGCATCATGTGTGGTCATTATACAGTATGGAGCATCATGTGCGGTCATTATACAGTATGGAGCATCATGTGCGGTCATTATACAGTATGGAGCATCATGTGCGGCCATTATACAGTATGGAGCATCATGTGCAGTTAGTATACAGTATGGAGCATCATGTGCGGTCATTATACAGTATGGAGCATCATGTGTGGTCATTATACAATATGGAGCATCATGTGCAGCCAGTATACAGTATGGAGCATCATGTGTGGCCATTATACAGTATGGAGCATCATGTGCGGTCATTATACAGTATGGAGCATCATGTGCGGTCATTATACAGTATGGACCATCATGTGTGGTCATTATACAGTATGGAGCATCATGTGCGGTCATTATACAGTATGGAGCATCATGTGCGGTCATTATACAGTATGGAGCATCATGTGCGGTCATTATACAGTATGGAGCATCATGTGCGGTCATTATACAGTATGGAGCATCATGTGCGGTCATTATACAGTATGGACCATCATGTGTGGTCATTATACAGTATGGAGCATCATGTGCGGTCATTATACAGTATGGAGCATCATGTGCGGTCATTATACAGTATGGAGCATCATGTGCGGCCATTATACAGTATGGGGCATCATGTGCGGTCATTATACAGTATGGGGCATCATGTGCGGTCATTATACAGTATGGAGCATCATGTGCAGTCATTATACAGTATGGAGCATCATGTGCGGCCATTATACAGTATGGGGCATCATGTGCGGTCATTATACAGTATGGAGCATCATGTGCAGTCATTATACAGTATGGAGCATCATGTGCGGTCATTATACAGTATGGAGCATCATGTGCAGTCATTATACAGTATGGAGCATCATGTGCGGTCATTATACAGTATGGAGCATCATGTGTGGCCATTATACAGTATGGAGCATCATGTGTGGTCATTATACAGTATGGAGCATCATGTGCGGTCATTATACAGTATGGAGCATCATGTGCGGTCATTATACAGTATGGAGCATCATGTGCGGCCATTATACAGTATGGAGCATCATGTGCAGTTAGTATACAGTATGGAGCATCATGTGCGGTCATTATACAGTATGGAGCATCATGTGTGGTCATTATACAATATGGAGCATCATGTGCAGCCAGTATACAGTATGGAGCATCATGTGCGGTCATTATACAGTATGGAGCATCATGTGCGGTCATTATACAGTATGGAGCATCATGTGTGGTCATTATACAATATGGAGCATCATGTGCAGCCAGTATACAATATGGAGCATCATGTGCGGTCATTATACAGTATGGAGCATCATGTGCGGCCATTATACAGTATGGGGCATCATGTGCGGTCATTATACAGTATGGGGCATCATGTGCGGTCATTATACAGTATGGAGCATCATGTGCGGCCATTATACAGTATGGGGCATCATGTGCGGTCATTATACAGTATGGAGCATCATGTGCAGTCATTATACAGTATGGAGCATCATGTGCGGTCATTATACAGTATGGAGCATCATGTGCGGTCATTATACAGTATGGAGCATCATGTGCGGTCATTATACAGTATGGAGCACTGTGTGGCCATATTTTTTTGTTTATAACTATTGTATATGAAACAGTGTGATCAGCAGTGCTAAATGGGTGTGGTTGGGACGTGGATATGGGTGTGACTAATTATGAATGGGTGTGGCCAGAGGCGTGGCCTAAAATTTGCCTCTTTCCCATCTTCAAAAGTTGGGAGGTATGCTGACGCATGCGTCAAAAAACGCAAGTGCAACCATGTCCATGCGCCCCCATGTTAAATATAGGGACGCATGACACATGCGGGGACGCTGCAGCACCCGACGCTGCGGCGCCGAACGCAAATGTGAACGTAGCCTTAGTCTCTGCTTGGCTCTGTCTCCTGCAGTTTGTGGCCTGTCCGAGGCTCCAGTGTTTCATGGGGCAGCGCAGAGGTCACTAATCAGTGTGAGTCTGTGGGAGCCTCGTTCTGGCCTCGTTCTCACTCTCAGGCTATGTGCACACAGTGCGGATTGGCCGCTGCGGATCTGCAGCTGTTTTCCATCTGGTTTATAGTGCCATGTAAACCTATGGAAAACCAAATCCACAGTGCACATGGTGCGGAAACGCTGCATTGTATTTTTCGTAGCATGTCAATTCTATTTGCAGATTCCGCAGCATTTTACACCTGCTCCTGTATAGGATTCCGCAGGTGGTAAAACGCAGGTGAAATCTGCACAAAAAACACAGGAAATCCGCAGTAAATCCGCAACAAAGTGCACATAGCCTCATAGTCTTACATTGAGCGCTTGTGACATAGCTTCTAACTTCTGGCCTGTCAGAAGCTGCGCTCACAAGTTTGAGCAGCGGCACTGCAGCAGTGCCCCAAAATACTGAATACGCCAGAGGATGAGTAAATGTCCATCATACTATGTATAAGGAAGCTGTGGGCCCATCATACTGTGTATACGGGAGCTGTAAGCCCATCATACTGTGTATAAGGGAGCTGTGAGTCCATCATACTGTGTATAAGGGAGCTGCGGGCCCATCATACTGTGTATAAGGGAGCTGCGGGCCCATCATACTGTGTATAAGGGAGCTGCGGGCCCATCATATTGTGTATAAGGGAGCTGCGGGCCCATCATACTGTGTATAAGGGAGCTGCGGGCCAATCATACTGTGTATAAGGGAGCTGCGGGTCCATCATACTGTGTATAAGGAAGCTGTGGCCCCATCATACTGTGTATAAGGAAGCTGTGGCCCCATCATACTGTGTATAAGGAAGCTGTGGCCCCATCATACTGTGTATAAGGGAGCTGCGGGCCCATCATACTGTGTATAAGGAAGCTGTGGGCCCATCATACTGTGTATAAGGAAGCTGTGGGCCCATCATACTGTGTACAGGGGAACTGTGAGGGACATCATACTGTTTGACGGGAGCTGCCGGCCCATCATACTGTGTATAAGGGAGCTGCGGGCCCATCATACTGTGTATAAGGGAGCTGCGGGCCAATCATACTATATATAAGGGAGCTGTGGGCCCATCATACTGTGTACAGGGGAACGGTGAGGGACATCATACTGTTTGACGGGAGCTGCCGGCCCATCATACTGGGTATAGGAAACTGTGAAGGCATATTGTGCATATGGGTGCTGTTGGCCCATTACACTGTATATAGGGGAGCTCTAGGGGGCATTATACTTTCTATAGTGGAGTTCTGTCAGCATTATACTGTGTATAGGGGAGCATTGGGCTCATTATCTATAGGGGAGCAGTGGGAACATCATACTGTGTAAATAGGGGAGAAGTGGGAACATCATACTGTGTAGAGGGGAGCAGTGAGAACATCATACTGTGTATCGGGGAGTTATAGAATCACCATACTGTGTATAGGAGAGCTGTAGGGGCATTATACTGTGTATAGGGAAGCTTTAAGCTCACCATACTGTGTATAATGGAGCAGTACATGAGGGAACTTAGGGGACATTATTAAATGTTAAGTGGGCACTTAAGCATCATTGTTATAGGGACACTCAGAGTATTGTGACCATCAAAGTTGCATATGGTCACAATATGGCGGTAAAATCAATGTTCGTTTTTGTATATAGATTTATTTTCAATAACAGTGCGGTCATATTCTGAGGTTCCCCTATATTCACAACTAGAGTGCGCAACCGTAGCTGTAATCAGAGTTAGCAGGTTAGGGGCCCACTCAGATGTTTCGCCCCCCCTAAGTTGAAACCCTAGCTACACCTCTGATTCTAGCAGTCTCAGTAGTGAATGTGCTAGAATGTAGGGGCTCCTGTCAGGTCCTCTCAGCAGCCCATACATTCTAGCTGCTGCCTCACTGCTGGAAACACTAGACGCCCCGGAACGACTGAGGTAAGTATAAAAAACATTTTTATTTTTGTTTTTTTAAATGGGTGAGGTGGGTGAGAGTGAGACTGCAGATGATGAAGTGTGTTTAAGGGGGCACTGCGCATGATGAAATGAAAGGGGGCTGCAGATGATGAAGTGTGGTTGAGGGGGCACTGCGCATGATGAAATGATAGTGGACTGCAGATGAAGTGTGTTTAAGGGGGCACTGCGCATGATGAAATGATAGGGGGCTGCAGATGATGAAGTGTGTTTGAGGGGGCACTGCGCATGATGAAATGATAGGGGGCTGCAGATGATGAAGTGTGTTTGAGGGGGCACTGCGCATGATGAAATGATAGGGGGCTGCAGATGATGAAGTGTGTTTGAGGGGGCACTGCGCATGATGAAATGATAGGGGGCTGCAGATGATGAAGTGTGTTTGAGGGGGCACTGCGCATGATGAAATGATAGGGGGCTGCAGATGATGAAGTGTGGTTGAGGGGGTACTGCGCATGATGAAATGATAGTGGGCTGCAGATGAAGTGTGTTTAAGGGGGCACTGCACATGATGAAATGATAGGGGGCTGCAGATGATGAAGTGTGGTTGAGGGGGTACTGCACATGATGAAATGATAGTGGGCTGCAGATGAAGTGTGTTTAAGGGGGCACCGCACATGATGAAATGATAGGGGGCTGCAGATGATGAAGTGTGGTTGAGGGGGTACTGCACATGATGAAATGATAGTGGGCTGCAGATGAAGTGTGTTTAAGGGGGCACTGCACATGATGAAATGATAGGGGGCTGCAGATGATGAAGTGTGGTTGAGGGGGTACTGCGCATGATGAAATGATAGTGGGCTGCACATGAAGTGTGTTTAAGGGGGCACTGCGCATGATGAAATGATATTGGGCTGCAGATGATGAAGTGTGTTTGAGGGGGCACTGCGCATGATGAAATGATAGGGGGCTGCAGATGATGAAGTGTGTTTGAGGGGGCACTGCACATGATGAAATGATAGTGGGCTGCAGATGATGAAGTGTGGTTGAGGGGGCACTGCGCATGATAAAATGATAGGGGGCTACAGATGATGAAGTGTGTTTAAGGGGGCACTGCGCATGATGAAATTATAGGGGGCTGCAGATGATGAAGTGCGTTTGAGGGGGCACTGTGCATGATGAAATGAAAGGGGGCTGCAGATGATGAAGTGTGGTTGAGGGGGCACTGCGCATGATGAAATGATAGGGGGCTGCAGATGATGAAGTGTGGTTGAGGGGGCACTGCGCATGATGAAATGATAGAGGGCTGCAGATGATGAAGTGTGGTTGAGGGGGCACTGCGCATGATGAAATGATAGGGGGCTGCAGATGATGAAGTGTGTTTGAGGGGGCACTGCGCATGATGAAATGATAGAGGGCTGCAGATGATGAAGTGTGGTTGAGGGGGTACTGCACATGATGAAATGATAGGGGGCTGCAAATGATGAAGTGGGGGTGATGGGGACTGCAGATAATGAAGTGGGGGTGATGAGGACTGCAGATAATGAAGTGGGGGTGATGGGGACTGCAGATGATGAATTGTGTTTGAGGGGTTACTGCACATGATGAAATGATAGGGGGCTGCAAATGATAAAGTAAGGGGGACTGCATATGAAGTGAAGGGGGATAGGGGACTAAATGATGAAGTAAGGTGGACTGCAAATGATGAAGTGAGGGTGATGGGGACTGCATGCACATCAAGTGAGTGTGAGGGACGGTGGACAGCAATTGAATTGTAGGTGGGGGTGGGGAGAGGCAATGGTGTATTGAAGGTGGGGAGAGCAAATAATGATTTTTGAGGGTGGGGAAGAGCAGTTGATAATGAATAGAGGGTGGGAGAGAGAGAAGACATGACAATGAATTGAGGCAGAAGGGGCATGTAACTATAATGAATCGGAGTTAGGGTTAGAGCGGGAGGTACATAGTGGGATCGTTGAGGATAAAGTGACTGGAAATAAATTGGGAGAGAGTACAGGTGCTAATTAATTTATATATTAAATGGGGAAAGTGGCTATGTATAGCTAGAAGGGGCTCAGTGGCGTATTATAATTTATATTTGGAATGGTGGGTTGCATAATAACCAATTACAGTATATATTAATGGTGGGTGAATGTCTGTATTCAGATGTGTAGTGTAGAAGAAAGGAAAAAAGTGGGGAATGTGCTCTGGAAGCGGTGCTCTAGATAACTGTGTTATTTTATGCAGAGACGAGTCCTGGCTGAAAGAAGTGATGGCGGTCTGTGCTGGATTAAAAAGAAGCGCAAAGATGAAGGACTTCAGCTAGAGACATCACTGGTGAGTCAGTATGTTACCTGTACACTGACACCATACACTATATACTGTATAGAGCTCCTGTGTATCATGTCACTAGTGATCCCTGTATTACCTATACACTGACACCATACACTGTATACTGTATACAGAGCTCCTGTGTATAATGTCACTGGTGATCACTATATTATCTGTTCACTAAACACTATATACAGAGCTCCTGTGTATAATGTCACTAGTGATCACTGTATTACATGTACACTGACACTATATATAGAGCTCCTGTGTATAATGTCACTGGTGATCCCTGTATTACCTGTACACTGACACTATATATAGAGCTCCTGTGTATAATGGCATCGGTGACCACTGTATTACCTGTACACAGACACTGCATACTAAGTACAGATCTCCTATGTATAATAGCACTTATGGTGATAGTATTTTTTTTTTTATTAATGATCAGTATTGTACTATTCAGTCACAATGTGGTGGTAATATGTTGTCCGTCCATGGTGTGGCGGTATTTGTTCCTTGTACGTGCTATTATTCGGTCACCGTGTGCTGGTAATATGTGGTCTGGTCATGTTGTGTTGGTATTTGTTCCTTGTATGTAGTTGGTCACCATGTGGTGGTAATATGTGGTCTCTACATGCTGCGGTGGTATTTGTCCCTTGTATGCGATATTGTTCGGTCACTGTGGTGGTAATATGTGGTCTGCACATGGTGTGGCAGTATTTATTCCTTGTAGATAGTATTATAGGTCACTATGTGGTGATAATGTGGTGTCTGGTCATGGTGTTGTGTTATTTGTCCCTTGTATGTGGAATTATTGGTCATTTGAAAAATTGAAAAATAAATAAAAATATACCTAAATTGTATTGCGTATTTTAACAAATGTTTAATAAGTTAGAGTAGAGTAGGGCCCGGCCAAAAGAGTCTACCTTGTCATCGTGGCAGATTAAAAAAACCTTTTGGCCAAAACAAAATCTGCTGGCTATGTGTGTGATCTGGTGATGGGAACTGTTAACCCCTTCATGACCCAGCCTATTTTGGCCTTAATGACCTTGCCGTTTTTTGCAATTCTGACCAGTGTCCCTTTATGAGGTAATAACTCAGGAACGCTTCAACGGATCCTAGCGGTTCTGAGATTGTTTTTTCGTAACATATTGGGCTTCATGTTAGTGGTAAATTTAGGTCGATAATTTCTGAGTTTATTTCACATTTTTAATTTTTATTCTGTTAAACCAGAGAGTTATGTGACACAAGATAGTTAATAAATAACGTTTCCCACATGTCTACTTTACATCAGCACAATTTTGGAAACAAATTTTTTTTTTGCTAGGAAGTTATAAGGGTTAAAATTTGACCAGTGATTTCTCATTTTTACAACAAAATTTACAAAACCATTTTTTTTAGGGACCACCTCACATTTGAAGTCATTTTGAGGGTTCTATATGGCTGAAAATACCCAAAAGTGACACCATTCTAAAAACTGCACCCCTCAAGGTGCTCAAAGCCACATTCAAGAAGTTTATTAACCCTTCAGGTGTTTCACAGCAGCAGAAGCAACATGGAAGTAAAAAATGAACATTTAACTTTTTAGTCACAAAAATGATATTTTAGCAACAATTTTTTTATTTTCCCAAGGGTAAAAGGAGAAACTGGACCACGGATGTTGTTGTCCAAATTGTCCTGAGTACGCCGATACCTCATATGTGGGGGTAAACCACTGTTTGGGAGCACGGCAGGGCTCGGAAGGGAAGGAGCGCCATTTGACTTTTTCAATGAAAAATTGGCTCCAATCTTTAGCGGACAACATGTTGCGTTTGGAGAGCCCCCGTGTGCCTAAACATTGGAGCTCCCCCACACGTGACCCCATTTTGGAAACTAGACCCCCCAAGGAACTTATCTAGAAGCATAGTGAGCACTTTAAACCCCCAGGTGCTTCACAAATTGATCCGTAAAAATGAAAAAGTACTTTTTTTTCACAAAAAAATTATTTTAGCCTCAATTTTTTCATTTTCACATGGGCAACAGGATAAAATGGATCCTAAATTTTGTTGGGCAAATTCTCCTGAGTATGCCGATACCTCATATGTGGGGGTAAACCACTGTTTGGGCACATGGTAAGGCTCGGAAGGGAAGGAGCGCCATTTGACTTTTTGAATGAAAAATTATCTCCATCGTTAGCGGACACCATGTCGCGTTTGGAGAGCCCCTGTGTGACTAAACATTGGAGCTCCTCCACAAGTGACCCCATTTTGGAAACTAGACCCCCCAAGGAACTTATCTAGAGGCATAGTGAGCACTTTAAACCCCCAGGTGCTTCACAAATTGATCCGCAAAAATGAAAAACTACTACCGTGAAAATAAAAAATAATTTTTCTTTCCTCAAAAATGATTTTTAGCCCAGAATTTTTTATTTTCCCAAGGATAATAGGAGAAATTGGACCCCAAATGTTGTTGTCCAGTTTGTCCTGAGTACGATGATACCCCATATGTGGGGGTAAATCACTGTTTGGGCGCACGGCAGGGCTCGGAAGGGAAGGCATGCCATTTGGCTTTTTGAATGGAAAATTAGCTCCAATCATTAGCGGACACCATGTCGCGTTTGGAGAGCCCCTGTGTGCCTAAACATTGGAGCTCCCGCACAAGTGACCCCATTTAGGAAACTAGACCTCCCAAGGAACTTATCTAGATGTGTGGTGAGCACTTTGAACCCCCAAGTGCTTCACAGAAGTTTATAACGCAGAGCCGTGAAAATAAAAAATAATTGTTCTTTCCTCAAAAAATTATGTTTTAGCAAGTAATTTTTTATTTTTGCAAGGGTAACAGGAGAAATTGGACCCCAACAGTTGTTGCCCAGTTTGTCCTGAGTACGCTGGTACCCCATATGTGGGGGTAAACCACTGTTTGGGCGCACGTCGGGGCTTGGAAGGGAGGGAGCACCATTTGACTTTTTGAACGCAAGATTGGCTGGAATCAATGGTGGCGCCATGTTGCGTTTGGAGACCCCTGATGTGCCTAAACAGTGGAAGCCCCTCAATTCTAACTTCAACACTAACCCCAACACACCCCTAATCCTAATCCCAACTGTAGCCATAACCCTAATCACAACCCTAACCCCAACACACCCCTAACCACAACCCTAACCCCAACACACCCGTAACCCTAATTCCAACCCTAATCCTAACCCTAATCCCAACCCTAACCCTAATCCCAACCCTAACCACAACTGTAACCCCAACACACCCCTAACCCTATCCGTAACCCTAACCACAAGCCTAATCTTAACCCTATTTCCAACCCTAGCCCTAATTCCAACCCTAACCCTAAGGGTATGTGCCCACGTTGCGGATTCGTGTAAGATTTTTCCGCACGATTTTTGAAAAATCTGCAGGTAAAAGGCACTGCGTTTTACCTGCGGATTTACAGCGGATTTCCAGTGTTTTTTTGTGCGGATTTCACCTGCGGATTCCTATTGAGGAACAGGTGTAAAACGCTGCGGAATCCGCACAAAGAATTGACATGCTGCGGAAAATACAACGCAGCGTTTCTGCACGGAATTTTCCGCACCATGGGCACAGCGGATTTGGTTTTCCATAGGTGTACATGGTACTGTAAACCTGATGGAAAACTGCTTCGAATTCGCAGTGGCCAATCCGCTGTGGATCCGCGGCCAATCCGCTGCGGATCCGCGGCCAATCCGCTGCGGATCCGCGGCCGATCCGCTGCAGATCCGCAGCCAAATCCGCACTGTGTGCACATGCCATAACCCTACCCGTAACCCTAACCCTACCCCTAGTTCTAACCCTAGTTCTAACCCTAACCCTAGTGGAAAAAGAAAAAAAAAATGTTTTCTTTATTTTATTATTGTCCCTACCTATGGGGGTGATAAAGGGGGGGGTTTATTTATTATTTATTTTATTTTGATCGCTGTGATAGAATCTACCACAGCGATCAAAATGTACTTTGTAATGAATCTGCCGGCCGGCAGATTCGGCGGGCGCACTGAGCATGCGCCCGCCATTTTGGAAGATGGCGGCGCCCATGGAGGAGGCGGACCGACACCGGGAGCCTCGGTGAGTATAAGGGGGGGGAGATCGGGGCACGGGAGGGCGTCGGAACACGGGGGGTGACATAGGAGCACGGGGGGAGCGGACAGGAGGATGGGGGAGCGGAGCACAGGACGGAGGGGACTACGGGACAGATCGGTGGCTTGGGGGGGCGATCGGTGGGGTGGGGGGGGTCACTTCAGTATTTCCAGCCATGGCCGATGATATTGCAGCATCGGCCATGGCTGGATTGTAATATTTCACCAGTTTTTTAGGTGAAATATTACAAATCGCTCTGATTGGCAGTTTCACTTTCAACAGCCAATCAGAGCGATCGTAGCCACGGGGGGGGGGGAGGGGGGTGAAGTACCACTCCCCCTGTCCCTGCAGATCGGGTGAAATCGGAGTTAACCCTTTCACCCGCTCTGCAGCGACGCGATCATTCCATGACGCCACATAGGCGTCACAGGTCGGATTGGCACGGGTTTTCATGACGCCTACGTGGCGTCATGGGTCGGGAAGGGGTTAATGTGTGATTGGTGAGAAGTGGAGTTTTTCCAAGAGTCAGCGGTGGTGCTGTAGACAGTTCGAGGGTTGGAGGCGGGGCTGGGGTGGAGCCTGGGCGGAGTCTTAAGGGGGCCCTGAAAATGTTGCCAGTATGGGGCCCCGAAATTTCTAGTGGCAGCCCTGTGCACACGGCCTAATGGTCCCTAGGATCATGTGACGTAATGCAGGCGAAACCCCGCCCACCCATACTATAAACTCCGCCCACCTGGTAGGAACTAATTAAATGATTAGTAGGCGGAGTCACTTCTGCTTCATTCCGGGATTTTACTCCCAGTGAGAGGCAGTCAGAGAGTTGTAGGATCCCGGAGCTGCAGTGTGAGGAGAGCACGGACACTGCGCAGGCGCACAGGACACTGACGTCACCGCTCACTGGGCGTCACTCCTTTCCTCCGGCCCGCCCCCTTCTCACCATTAGAGGCTGTGGGATCCCGGAGCTGCAGTGTGAGGAGAGCACGGACACTGCGCAGGCGCACAGGACACTGACGTCACCGCTCACTGGGCGTCACTCCTTTCCTCCGGCCCGCCCCCTTCTCACCATTAGAGGCTGTGGGATCCCGGAGCTGCAGTGAGGGGAGGACGGACACTGCGCAGGCGCACAGGACACTGACGTCACCGCTCACTGGGCGTCACTCCTTTCCTCCGGCCCGCCCCCTTCTCACCATTAGAGGCTGTGGGATCCCGGAGCTGCAGTGAGGGGAGGACGGACACTGCGCAGGCGCACAGGACACTGACGTCACCGCTCACTGGGCGTCACTCCTTTCCTCCGGCCCGCCCCCTTCTCACCATTAGAGGCTGTGGGATCCCGGAGCTGCAGTGAGGGGAGGACGGACACTGCGCAGGCGCACAGGACACTGACGTCACCGCTCACTGGGCGTCACTCCTTTCCTCCGGCCCGCCCCCTTCTCATCATTAGAGGCTGTAGGATCCCGGAGCTGCAGTGTGAGGAGAGCACGGACACTGCGCAGGCGCACAGGAGACTGACGTCACCGCTCACTGGGCGTCACTCCTTTCCTCCAGCCCGCCCCCTTCTCACCATTAGAGGCTGTAGGATCCCGGAGCTGCTGTGTGAGGAGAGGGGATACACTGCGCAGGCGCACAGGACACTGAGCGCGGCACAGAGTGGATCCCTAGTAAATATTGAGGTCACACTGTGTGATCGCGTGTTTGTGCCGATGTCATTCATCCGAAACACCGCCCACCTAAGACAAAAGCCACACCCACTTGCTAGTAACCAATCAACTGGATGAGTGGGTGGAGTTTTGCGCGAGTGGGCGGGGTTATACCTGCTTAACGTTGGGATTTTTCAGCGGCTCCTGTCAGTGAGCGGCAGCTGAGGCGGTGAGTGACCGTGCGGGGGACGCCGGGTGTGCGGGGGGCTGAGGCGGTGAGTGACCGTGCGGGGGGCGCCGGGTGTGCGGGGGACGCCGGGTGTGCGGGGGGCTGAGGCGGTGAGTGACCGTGCGGGGGGCGCCGGGTGTGCGGGGGACGCCGGGTGTGCGGGGGACGCCGGGTGTGCGGGGGGACGGTGTCACTGTGCAGGGGGCGCCGGGTGTGCGGGGGACGCCGGGTGTGCGGGGGGACGGTGTCACTGTGCAGGGGGCGCCGAGTGTGCGGTGGACGCCGTGTGTGCGGGGTGACGCCGTGTGTGCGGGGTGACGCCGGCTGTGCGGGTGACACCGTGTGTGTTCAGGTGACGCCGTGTGTGTTCAGGTGACACCGTGTGTGCGGGGTGACACCGGCTGTGCGGGTGACGCCGTGTGTGTTCAGGTGACGCCGTGTGTGTTCAGGTGACACCGTGTGTGGGGTGACGCCGTGTGTGTTCAGGTGACGCCGTGTGTGTTCAGGTGACACCGTGTGTGCGGGGTGACGCCGGCTGTGCGGGTGACACCGTCTGTGTTCAGGTGACACCGTGTGTGGGGTGACGCCGTGTGTGTTCAGGTGACGCCGGGTGTGCGGGGTGCGCGGGTGACGCCGTGTGTGCGCGGGGTGACGCCGTGTGTGCGCGGGGTGACGCCGTGTGTGCGCGGGGTGACGCCGTGTGTGCGCGGGGGGACGCCGTGTGTGCGCGGGGGGATGCCGTGTGTGCGCGGGGGGATACCGTGTGCGCGGGGGGATACCGTGTGCTCTGGTGACGCCGGCTGTGCGGGGTGACGCCGGCTGTGCGGGGTGACGCCGTGTGTGTTCAGGTGACGCCGTGTGTGTTCAGGTGACGCCGTGTGTGTTCAGGTGACGCCGTGTGTGTTCAGGTGACACCGTGTGTGCGGGGTGACGCCGTGTGTGTTCAGGTGACGCCGTGTGTGTTCAGGTGACGCCGTGTGTGTTCAGGTGACACCGTGTGTGCGGGGTGACGCCGGCTGTGCGGGTGACACCGTCTGTGTTCAGGTGACACCGTGTGTGGGGTGACGCCGTGTGTGTTCAGGTGACGCCGGGTGTGCGGGGTGCGCGGGGTGACGCCGTGTGTGCGCGGGGTGACGCCGTGTGTGCGCGGGGTGACGCCGTGTGTGCGCGGGGTGACGCCGTGTGTGCGCGGGGTGACGCCGTGTGTGCGCGGGGGGACGCCGTGTGTGCGCGGGGGGATACCGTGTGCGCGCGGGGGGATACCGTGTGCGCGCGGGGGGATACCGTGTGCGCGGGGGGATACCGTGTGCTCTGGTGACGCCGTGTGTGCGGGGTGACGCCGGCTGTGCGGGGTGACGCCGTGTGTGTTCAGGTGACGCCGTGTGTGTTCAGGTGACACCGTGTGTGCGGGGTGACGCCGTGTGTGTTCAGGTGACGCCGTGTGCGTTCAGGTGACGCCGTGTGTGCGGGGGGACGCCGTGTGTGCGGGGGGACGCCGTGTGTGTTCAGGTGACGCCGTGTGTGTTCAGGTGACACCGTGTGTGCGGGGTGACGCCGGCTGTGCGGGTGACACCGTGTGTGTTCAGGTGACTGTGTGTTCAGGGGACGCCGTGTGTGTTCAGGGGACGCCGTGTGTGTGTTCAGGGGACGCCGTGTGTGTGTTCAGGGGACGCCGTGTGTGTTCAGGGGACGCCGTGTGTGTTCAGGGGACGCCGTGTGTGTTCAGGGGACGCCGTGTGTGTTCAGGGGACGCCGTGTGTGTTCAGGGGACGCCGGCTGTGCGGGGTGACGCCGGCTGTGCGGGTGACACCGTCTGTGTTCAGGTGACGCCGTGTGTGTTCAGGTGACACCGTGTGTGGGGTGACGCCGTGTGTGTTCAGGTGACGCCGGGTGTGCGGTGTGCGCGGGGGGATACCGTGTGCGCGGGGGGATACCGTGTGCGCGGGGGGATACCGTGTGCTCTGGTGACGCCGTGTGTGCTCTGGTGACGCCGGCTGTGCGGGGTGACACCGTGTGTGTTCAGGTGACGCCGTGTGTGTTCAGGTGACGCCGGCTGTGCGGGTGACGCCGGCTGTGCGGGTGACACCGTGTGTGTTCAGGTGACGCCGTGTGTGTGCGGGGTGATGCCGTGTGTGCGGGGTGATGCCGTGTGTGCGGGGTGATGCCGTGTGTGCGGGGGATGCCGTGTGTGCGGGGGGATGCCGTGCGGGGTGACGCCGGCTGTGCGGGTGACGCCGTGTGTGTTCAGGTGACGCCGTGTGTGTTCAGGTGACGCCGTGTGTGTTCAGGTGACGCCGTGTGTGTTCAGGTGACGCCGTGTGTGTTCAGGTGACGCCGTGTGTGTTCAGGTGACGCCGTGTGTGCGGGTGACGGCGTGTGTTTTCAGGTGACGCCGTGTGTGTTCAGGTGACGCCGTGTGTGCGGGGGGACGCCGTGTGTGTTCAGGTGACACCGTGTGTGCGGGGTGACGCCGGCTGTGCGGGTGACACCGTGTGTGTTCAGGTGACACCGTGTGTGTTCAGGTGACGCCGGCTGTGCGGGGTGACGCCGGCTGTGCGGGGTGACGCCGGCTGTGCGGGGTGACGCCGTGTGTGTTCAGGTGACGCCGTGTGTGTTCAGGTGACACCGTGTGTGGGGTGACGCCGTGTGTGTTCAGGTGACGCCGGGTGTGCGGGGTGCGCGGGTGACGCCGTGTGTGCGGGGTGACGCCGTGTGTGCGGGGGGGACGCCGTGTGCGCTGGTGATACCGTGTGCGCGGGGGGATACCGTGTGCTCTGGTGACGCCGTGTGTGCGGGGTGACGCCGGCTGTGCGGGTGACACCGTGTGTGTTCAGGTGACGCCGTGTGTGCGGGGGGACGCCGTGTGTGCGGGGGGACGCCGTGTGTGTTCAGGTGACACCGTGTGTGCGGGGTGACGCCGGCTGTGCGGGTGACACCGTGTGTGTTCAGGTGACGCCGTGTGTGTTCAGGTGACGCCGTGTGTGCGGGGTGACGCCGTGTGTGTTCAGGGGACGCCGTGTGTGTTCAGGTGACGCCGGCTGTGCGGGGTGACGCCGGCTGTGCGGGTGACACCGTCTGTGTTCAGGTGACGCCGTGTGTGTTCAGGTGACGCCGTGTGTGTTCAGGTGACGCCGTGTGTGTTCAGGTGACGCCGTGTGTGTTCAGGTGACGCCGTGTGTGTTCAGGTGACGCCGTGTGTGTTCAGGTGACGCCGTGTGTGCGGGGTGACGCCGTGTGTGTTCAGGTGACGCCGTGTGTGTTCAGGTGACGCCGTGTGTGTTCAGGTGACGCCGTGTGTGTTCAGGTGACGCCGGCTGTGCGGGTGACGCCGTGTGTGTTCAGGTGACGCCGTGTGTGTTCAGGTGACGCCGTGTGTGTTCAGGTGACGCCGTGTGTGTTCAGGTGACGCCGTGTGTGTTCAGGTGACGCCGTGTGTGTTCAGGTGACGCCGTGTGTGTTCAGGTGACGCCGTGTGTGCGGGGTGACGCCGTGTGTGCGGGGGGACGCCGTGTGTGCGGGGGGACACCGTGTGTGTTCAGGTGACACCGTGTGCGGGGTGACGCCGTGTGTGTTCAGGTGACGCCGTGTGTGTTCAGGTGACGCCGTGTGTGTTCAGGTGACGCCGTGTGTGTTCAGGTGACGCCGTGTGTGTTCAGGTGACGCCGTGTGTGTTCAGGTGACGCCGTGTGTGTTCAGGTGACGCCGTGTGTGTTCAGGTGACGCCGTGTGTGTTCAGGTGACGCCGTGTGTGTTCAGGTGACGCCGTGTGTGTTCAGGTGACGCCGTGTGTGTTCAGGTGACGCCGTGTGTTCAGGTGACACCGTGTGTGCGGGGTGACGCCGGCTGTGCGGGTGACACCGTGTGTGTTCAGGTGACGCCGTGTGTGCGGGGGGACGCCGTGTGTGTTCAGGTGACGCCGGCTGTGCGGGGTGACACCGTCTGTGTTCAGGTGACGCCGTGTGTGTTCAGGTGACACCGTGTGTGGGGTGACGCCGTGTGTGTTCAGGTGACGCCGTGTGTGCGGGGTGCGCGAGTGACGCCGTGTGCGCGGGGTGACGCCGTGTGCGCGGGGTGACGCCGTGTGCGCGGGGTGACGCCGTGTGCGCGGGGTGACGCCGTGTGCGCGGGGTGACGCCGTGTGCGCGGGGGGACACCGTGTGCGCGGGGGGATACCGTGTGCGCGGGGGGATACCGTGTGCGCGGGGGGATACCGTGTGCGCGGGGGGATACCGTGTGCTCTGGTGACGCCGTGTGTGTTCGGGGTGACGCCGTGTGTGTTCGGGGTGACGCCGTGTGTGTTCAGGTGACGCCGTGTGTGTTCAGGTGACGCCGTGTGTGTTCAGGTGACGCCGTGTGTGTTCAGGTGACGCCGTGTGTGTTCAGGTGACGCCGTGTGTGTTCAGGTGACGCCGTGTGTGTTCAGGTGACGCCGTGTGTGTTCAGGGGACGCCGTGTGTGCGGGGTGACACCGGCTGTGCGGGTGACACCGTCTGTGTTCAGGTGACGCCGTGTGTGTTCAGGGGACGCCGTGTGTGTGGGGTGACGCCGTGTGTGCGGGGGGGACGCCGTGTGCGCTGGTGATACCGTGTGCGCGGGGGGATACCGTGTGCTCTGGTGACGCCGTGTGTGCGGGGTGACGCCGTGTGTGCGGGGTGACGCCGTGTGTGCGGGGTGACGCCGTGTGTGTTCAGGTGACGCCGTGTGTGTTCAGGTGACGCCGTGTGTGTTCAGGTGACGCCGTGTGTGTTCAGGTGACGCCGTGTGTGTTCAGGTGACGCCGTGTGTGTTCAGGTGACGCCGTGTGTGTTCAGGTGACGCCGTGTGTGTTCAGGTGACGCCGTGTGTGTTCAGGTGACGCCGTGTGTGTTCAGGTGACGCCGTGTGTGTGCGGGGTGACGCCGTGTGTGCGGGGTGACGCCGTGTGTGCGGGGTGACGCCGTGTGTGTTCAGGTGACGCCGTGTGTGTTCAGGTGACGCCGTGTGTGTTCAGGTGACGCCGTGTGTGTTCAGGGGACGCCGTGTGTGCGGGGTGACACCGTCTGTGTTCAGGTGACGCCGTGTGTGTTCAGGGGACGCCGTGTGTGTGGGGTGACGCCGTGTGTGCGGGGGGGACGCCGTGTGCGCTGGTGATACCGTGTGCGCGGGGGGATACCGTGTGCTCTGGTGACGCCGTGTGTGCGGGGTGACGCCGTGTGTGCGGGGTGACGCCGTGTGTGCTGGGTGACGCCGTGTGTGTTCAGGTGACGCCGTGTGTGTTCAGGTGACGCCGTGTGTGTTCAGGTGACGCCGTGTGTGTTCAGGTGACGCCGTGTGTGTTCAGGTGACGCCGTGTGTGTTCAGGTGACGCCGTGTGTGCGGGTGACACCGTGTGTGTTCAGGTGACGCCGTGTGTGTGCGGGGTGACGCCGTGTGTGCGGGGTGACGCCGTGTGTGCGGGGTGACGCCGTGTGTGCGGGGTGACGCCGTGTGTGCGGGGTGACGCCGTGTGTGCGGGGGGACGCCGTGTATGCGGGGGGACGCCGTGTGTGCGGGGGGACGCCGTGTGTGCGGGGTGACGCCGTGTGTGCGGGGTGACGCCGTGTGTGCGGGGTGACGCCGTGTGTGCGGGGTGACGCCGTGTGTGCGGGGTGACGCCGGCTGTGCGGGGTGACGCCGGCTGTGCGGGTGACACCGTCTGTGTTCAGGTGACGCCGTGTGTGTTCAGGTGACGCTGTGTGTGGGGTGACGCCGTGTGTGTTCGGGTGACGCCGGGGGTGCGCGGGTGACGCCGTGTGTGCGGGGTGACGCCGTGTGTGCGGGGGGGACGCCGTGTGCGGGGGGAACGCCGCGTGCTCTGGTGATGCCGGCTGTGCGGGGTGACGCCGGCTGTGCGGGGTGACGCCAGATGTGCGGGTGACACCATGTGTGTTTAGGTGACGCCGTGTGTGGGGTGACGCTGTGTGTGTTCAGGTGACGCCGGGTGTGCGGGGTGCTCTGGTGACGCCGTGTGTGCGGGGTGACGCCGTGTGTGCGGGGGGGACACCGTGTGCGCGGGGGGATACCGTGTGCTCTGGTGACGCCGTGTGTGCGCGGGGGGATACCGTGTGCGCGGGGGGATACCGTGTGCTGGGGTGACGCCGTGTGTGCGGGGAAGACGCCGTGTGTGCGGGGAAGACACCGTGTGCGCGGGGTGACGCCGTGTGCTCTGGTGACGCCGTGCGCGCGGGGGGGACGCCGTGTGCACGGGGGGAACGCCGCGTGCTCTGGTGATGCCGTGTGTGCGGGGGAAGACGCCGTGTGCGCTGGTGACACCGTGCGCGCGGGGGGGACGCCGTGTGCTCTGGTGATGCCGTGTGTGCGCGGGGGAAGACGCCGTGTGCTCGGGGACGCCGTGTGCTCTGGTGACGCCGTGTGTGCGGGGTGACGCCGTGCGCGCGGGGGGGACGCCGTGTGTGCGGGGTGACGCCGTGTGTGCGGGGGAAGACGCCGTGTGCGCGCTGGTGACACCGTGCGCGCGGGGGGGACGCCGTGTGCGCGGGGGGACGCCATGTGCTCTGGTGACGCCGTGTGTGCGGGGTGACGCCGTGTGTGCGGGGGAAGACGCCGTGTGCGCTGGTGACACCGTGCGCGCGGGGGGGACGCCGTGTGCGCGGGGGGACGCCATGTGCTCTGGTGATGCAGTGTGTGCGGGGTGACGCCGTGTGTGCCGGGGAAGACGCCGTGTGCGCTGGTGACGCCGGCTGTGATATTTGTGCTTTTTTCTTATATGCCATCAGGACTCTTTACCAGATGCGATTCTCTTAAAGAGAAATGTCCTGATATTTTCATAAAAATGTGAACAGCCACATTGCAGCAAAGCATAAACTGGGTGATTCTCCATCTCATGTCTGTTCCCCAACTTTCCTGAGATTCTGAATGGTAAATGGCGTCTGTCCCTGTGATGGAGGATGGTAGACGTCTCCATCAGCACATGGCCACCAGCTGTCCATGCTGTCTGTCCCTGTGATGGAGGATGGTAGAAGTCTTCATAAGCCCAGCGACCAGCTGTCCATTCCGCCTGTCCGTAGAGTGACGGTGACAGCAGGAGGCCGCAGTGCCCGCTTCCCCTGAGCCATGGATATATATATATATATATATATATATATATATATATATATATATATATATATATATATATATATATATAACCCCCGCAGTGCCCGCTTCCCCTGAGCCATGTGTTTGTATGTATATATATATATATATATGTATATATATATATATATATATATATATATATATATATATATCCCCCACAGTGCCCGCTCCCCCCGAGCTGTGGATATATCTACTATATAATTGTCTAAGGGTCACTTCCATCTGTCTGTCTGTCTTTCTGTTTGTAACGGAAATCCAAAGTCGCTGATTGGTCGCAGCAAAACAGCCACGACCAATCAGCGACGGGCACAGTCCGGCTGGAAAATGGCCGCTCCTTCCTCCCCGCAGTCAGTGCCCGCTCCATAGTCCCCTCCAGTCAGCCCTCACACAAGGTTAATGGCAGCGTTAACGGACCGCGTTATGCCGCGGTGTAACGCACTCCGTTAACACAGCTATTGACCCTGTGTGACCAACTTTTTACTATTGATGCTGCCTATGCAGCATCAATAGTAAAAAGATCTAATGTTACAAATAATAATAATAATAAAAAAAAAGGTTATTCTCACCTTCTGATGTCGCACGCTGTCCTCGGCAGTGCAAGCGGCAGGTTCCGGTGCCAAGGATGCTATGCGAGAAGGACCTGCCATGACGTACATCTGTGCTATATACTATGTAGCTGGGCAATATACAACGTGACTGTGCAATATACAATGTGACTGTCCAATATACTACGTGGCTCTACAATATACTACGTGGCTGTGTTATATACTACGTGGCTCTGCTATATACAACGTGGCTGACCAATATACTACGTGCCTATGCAATACACTACGTAGCTGTGCAATACACTACGTGGCTATGTTATATACTACGTAGCTCTGCTGTATACTACCTATGCTGTGTTACATACTACGTAGCTCTGTTATATACTACATAGCTATGTTACATACTACGTCGGTTGTGTTATCTACTACGTCACTGTGCAAAATAGTTCGTAGCCTGTGCTATATACTACCTACATATTCTAGAATACCCGATACGTTAGAATCGGGCCACCATCTAGAGTGTGTGTATATATATATATATATATATATATATACATACACACACACACACACACACACACACACACACACACACACACACACACACACACACACACACACACACACACACACACACACACACACACACACACACTCACCAGCCACTTTATTAGGTACACCATGCTAGTAACGGGTTGGACCCCCTTTTGCCTTCAGAACTGCCTCAATTCTTCGGGGCATAGATTCAACAAGGTGCTGGAAGCATTCCTCAGAGATTTTGGTCCATATTGACATGATGGCATCACACAGTTGCCGCAGATTTGTCGGCTGCACATCCCAAAGATGCTCCATACAAGGCTGGATGGATCCATGCTTTCATGTTGTTTACGCCAAATTCTGACCCTACCATCCGAATGTCGCAGCAGAAATCGAGACTCATCAGACCAAGCAACGTTTTTCCAATCTTCTACTGTCCAATTTCGATGAGCTTGTACAAATTGTAGCCTCAGTTTCCTGTTCTTAGCTGAAAGGAGTGGTACCCGGTGTGGTCTTCTGCTGCTGTAGCCCATCTGCCTCAAAGTTCGATGCACTGTGCGTTCAGAGATGCTCTTAGGCCTACCTTGGTTGTAACGGGTGGCGATTTGAGTCACTGTTGCCTTTCTATCAGCTCGAACCAGTCTGCCCATTCTCCTCTGACCTCTGGCATCAACAAGGCATTTCCGCCCACAGAACTGCCGCTCACTGGATTTTTTTTCTTTTTCGGACCATTCTCTGTAAACCCTAGAGATGGTTGTGCGTGAAAATCCCAGTAGATCAGCAGTTTCTGAAATACTCAGACCAGCCCTTTTGGCACCAACAACCATGCCACGTTCAAAGGCACTCAAATCACCTTTCTTCCCCATACTGATGCTCGGTTTGAACTGCAGGAGATTGTCTTGACCATGTCTACATGCCTAAATGCACTGAGTTGCCGCCATGTGATTGGCTGATTAGAAATTAAGTGTTAACAAGAAGTTGGACAGGTGTACCTAATAAAGTGGCCAGTGAGTGAGTGTGTGTATGTATGTATGTATGTATATATATATATATATATATATATATATATATATATATATATCCCCCACAGTGCCCGCTCCCCCCTCCAAAGCCATGATTATATATGTCCCCCACAGTGCCTGCTCCCCCGAGCCGTGATTATATATAGATGACCCCCACAGTGCCCGCTCCCCCCGAGCCATGATTATATATGTCCCCCACAGTGCCCGCTCCCACTGAGCCGTGATTATATATAGATGACCCCCACAGTGCCTGCTCCCCCCGAGCCATGATTATATATGTCCCTGTCACGATATGGTATGAAATATCATATAAGTAGTTTCTCTTGCTAGCAAGCTGTGGGCTAAAAAAGCCCCCCTTCCCTTTCACTCAGCCAAGAGCTGCTTTGCCAATGTACATGGGGGAAGAGCGTTTTATTGCCTAAAGGAATTTTTACGACCAGGTTAGAATCTTCCTCCAGCAAGAACTGGATTCTAAGTCTCTAGAACACATGGAAGTTCTTTGTTTTGTTTTTGTAAGATATTACGCAAACCGTTTACGCTAAGAACACGAGAATATATATTCTTAATCCCCCTCGATGGATCTATCCGCCACACTAAACACGGGCGTCTAACTCCATCTAGTAAAGAAGTAGGGATTTCTCTGTAAATATGTATCCCAGATAGGACATATTTGATCTCATTAGAATGCCCACGTTAATCCGAGATGAATGCTGGGTTTGTCATGACTATGACAGGTTTTGTAGCGGAGTTATAGAAATTAGATATAGGTTAGGGAAAAGTTAGTTAACTGAAGAGGTAGGAGGAACGAGGTGATCCAACCCCTTTCTGGGATGTTAGAGGCTCCAGCTATAACTGTTTGCCCAGATCCCCAGCTCAGTCTTTTTGTCTTTTCCTGGAGAGCCCTGAGCACGTCCAATGAGCTGGGACGTATGGTTTCCTGCAATGCAATGAACTGAGAACATGTGAGTGTTATCTTTTCTCCTTTAATCCCCTTTATGTTATAATTACCTTGTACATATTTGCAATTGTCTCATTTGTAACATCTTTGTAAAATATTTTGATAAAGCACTGCCTAAATTTTGTGGGGTATATTATTTCATGCCAGTTCTTTCTCCATGCTCTAAAAACGTACCCTAAGTCTTCTGAAGGGAATTACGCTACTGTGTTGGGTTAGCTTCGGACCTGTTTAATCGAAGCTGGTGGCAGCATACGTTTTGTACTGGGTAGTTGTGTGGCATTGTAGCGACTGCGGCGTTGATAATTATTGTTCCTGCTTGAGGCTTGAGTGGGAGTAGTTATCGCGTCGCTGCAGCGTGCCCAATAGCCAGTACATAGCAGGCAGCCTTTCTGGTGACTAATTACCCTAGGTGCAGTACCTAATCTGACCTGACAGAAAGGGGGCGCCAGAGAGCTGCAAGGTTTAAGTGGAACTGTAAGCGGGATATACACAAATCCCTGCAGTTCATGGTATATGGAAAAGCAGTGGGATACCTAGAATAAGCCCCTGCTGTAAACTAAGAGGTCAATAGCCTTGTGTGTGTTTTTTTATCACATTGTAGCAGTGGAGGGATAACTAAGATAAGCCCCCCTGCACATGTGATAGCCGTCTGTTGGTCTAAAGTCACCCCAATCCGTGACATATTGGTGGCAGTGGACAGGAATCCCTGGGGATTTCGTGACCAATTGGTGGCAGCGGCTAAGGGAATCCTGACAGTCCCCCACAGTGCCCGCTCCTACTGAGCCGTGATTATATATAGATGACCCCCACAGTGCCTGCTCCCCCCGAGCCGTGATTATATATAGATGACCCCCTCAGTGCCCGCTCCCCCCGAGCCGTGATTATATATAGATGACCCCCACAGTGCCCGCTCCCCCCGAGCTGTGATTATATATAGATGACCCCCACAGTGTCCGCTCCCCCGAGCCGTGATTATATATAGATGTCCCCCACAGTGCCCGCTCCCCCCTCCGAAGCCGTGATTATATATGTCCCATAGAGCACGTATACAGGAATAGCACATGTGCAATGTCAGCGAGAGGCAATGTGCTCACTACAGAATTCAGTCATTAATATTTAACCATTCCCCCTTTTGAGGGTGACAGACATTGGAATGCTCAAAGTAAACATATCTAATATATAAAGCTGTGTGTGTGTGTGTGTGTGTGTGTGTGTCTCCGGGATTGGCATCTGCACCATCACAGCTACAGCCACAAAATTTTGCACAGTCACACGTCTGGACCCCAAGAGCGTCATAGGCTATGTTGTGAGGTGAAATTTTAACCCCGCACGTTCCAATTCACCAAACAATTTTGCCCCTATCTACATAATGGGGAAAAAGTGAAAGGAAAAGTGTTGGAGGCAAATTGACAGCTGCCAGATTTGTACAAGGGGGACTTAAAGAGTGAGAGCGATGGCGCCAAAGAGTATATACCGTACAGTTGCTAAGGTGGGGCCCCGACATGGGATACTTACCACACACGGGGATATGAACACACACACGAAATGCGCCACACACGACCACGTGCTTGAACACATATCACCCTCAGCACACATTTCACCACACATACACCAACCTCGCCACATAAAAGTCGAAACACAAAAGTCGCCGCTCAAAACTCGCCACGTGCAAAACTCACCTAATGGAAAACTCGCCACACGCGGAAAAATTGCCACATGCACAAAAGTTGCAACACATGCAAAAGTTGCCTCACACAAAACTTGCAAATACTCAAAACGCACCACACATAAAACTCGCCACGCGCAGAACTTGCTGCACACAACTTGCTACACTAGCCTGTCACATGCAACTTGACACAAAAAGTTGCTACACGCATGTCGCCACACACAACTCAACACACACAACTTGACACATGAAACTCGCCCTAAAACACACAAGTCTGGTATTATCCTTCAAAAATAAAAATCTGATTAATAAGCAGACAAACTACAAGAGCAACAAATGTACCATATAGGAAATACGGCAGCTGTCAGTCACATGACCAGTCTATTATGTGCAAATTGCCTCTTCTGAGAAAAAGAGGACTTAAACTCTATAGCACCACATGTTGGAAGTCGCGATCCTACAAGTCACAATCAACTCTTTAACGAGTCGTGCAATATGACTTAGGATAAAAGCCAAATCAGTATCTCAATTCACAGACACGGTATTTCGGGCTGTTGGCCCTCGTCGGTGCGAAGCATGAGAACTGATTTGGCTAGGTAAGAGGTTCTGGACTGGGGTCTAAGGGGAATCGTTTCTCCTTATGGAGACTGACATACCATCTCTGGCTTGTCAAGGTAAGGAGGCTTATTCGCCGTGCAATGCTTCTCTGGGAAATATAATATGCAAATTGCCTATTCAGAGAAAAAGAGGACTTAACTCTATAGCGCCACCTGTTGGAAGTAGCGATCCTACAAGTCACAATCAACCCTTTAATGAGTAGTGCAATATGACTTAGGATAAAAACCAAATCAGTATCTCAATTCGCAGACACGGTGTTTCGGGCTCTTGGCTCTCGTCAGTCTATTATGTGTATGTGTGAGCTAATATGAACTGCCAGGGGGGAGGGCTTCCTGTTGGCTGGGGATTTATCAGGCTGCCAATTTAGCTTACAAATACTGAGGTAAAAATACTGAGCAAATAACGTGTGAATGAGGTCTAATACAGGAGGAGATGACACACAGATATATACTATATACAGGAGATGACACACAGGTATATACTATATACAGGGGAGAGGGCACACAGGTATACAGTTATATGAAAAAGTTTGGGCACCCCTAATAATCTTAAGCTTAATGTTTTATAAAAATTGTTTTTTTTGCAACAGCTATTTCAGTTTCATATATCTAATAACTGTTGGACACAGTAATGTTTCTGCCTTGAAATGAGGTTTATTGTACTAACAGAAAATGTGCAATCTGCATTCAAACAAAATTTGACAGGTGCATAAGTATGGGCACCCTTATCATTTTCTTGTTTTAAATACTCCTACCTACTTTTTACTGACTTACTAAAGCACTTTTTTTGGTTTTGTAACCTCATTGAGCTTTGAACTTCACAACCAGGTGGTGTATGCAATCATGAGAAAAACTACTTAAAGTGGCCACTTGCAAGTTGTTCTCCTGTTTGAATCTCCTCTGAAGAGTGGCATCATGGGCTCCTCAAAACAAATGTCAAATGATCTGAAAACAAAGATTATTCAACATAGTTGTTCAGGGGAAGGATACAAAAAGCTGTCTCAGAGATTTAACCTGTCAATTTCCACTGTGAGGAACATAGTAAGGAAATGGAACAACACAGGTACAGTTCTTGTTAAGGCCAGAAGTGGCAGGCCAAGAAAAACATCAGAAAGGCAGAGAAGAAGAATGGTGAGATCAGTCAAGGACAATCCTCAGGCCACCTCCAGAGAGCTGCAGCATCAACTTGCTGCAGATGGTGTCACTGTGCATCGGTCAACTATACAATGCACTTTGCACAAGGAGAAGCTGTATGGGAGAGTGATGCGAAAGAAGCTGTTTCTGCAAGCACACCACAAACAGAGTCGGATGAGGTATGCAAAAGCACATTTGGAGAAGCCAATTTCTTTATGGAAGAAGGTCCTGTGGACTCAGGAAACCAAGTTTGAGTTGTTTGGTAATACAAAAAGGCGTTATGCATGGCGGCAAAAAAACACAGTGCGTTGTATAGTTGACCGATGCACAGTGACACCATCTGCAGCAAGTTGATGCTGCAGCTCTCTGGAGGTGGTCTGAGGATTGTCCTTGACTGATCTCACCATTCTTCTTCTCTGCCTTTCTGATGTTTTTCTTGGCCTGCCACTTCTGGCCTTAACAAGAACTGTACCTGTGTTCTTCCATTTCCTTACTATGTTCCTCACAGTGGAAATTAACAGTTTAAATCTCTGAGACAGCTTTTTGTATCCTTCCCCTGAACAGCTATGTTGAATAATCTTTGTTTTCAGATCATTTGACAGTTGTTTTGAGGAGCCCATGATGCCACTCTTCAGAGGAGATTCAAACAGGAGAACAACTTGCAAGTGGCCACTTTAAGTAGCTTTTCTCATGATTGCATACACCTGGCTATGAAGTTCAAAGCTCAATGATGTTACAAAACCAAAAAAAGTGCTTTAGTAAGTCAGTACAAAGCAGGTGAGTATTTAAAACAAGAAAATGATAAGGGTGCCCATACTTATGCACCTGTCAAATTTTGTTTGAATGCAGATTGCACATTTTCTGTTAGTACAATAAACCTCATTTCAAGGCAGAAACATTACTGTGTCCAACAGTTATTAGATATATGAAACTGAAATAGCTGTTGCAAAAAAAACAATTTTTATAAAACATTAAGCTTAAGATTAATAGGGGTGCCCAAACTTTTTCATATAACTGTATACTCTATACAGGGTAGATGACACACGGGTATATACTATATACAGGAGGAGATGACACACAGGTATATACTATATACAGGACGAGATGACACATGCATATATTATATACAGGAGGAGATGACATACAGGTATATACTATATAAAAGAGGAGATGACACATAGGTATATAGAGGAGGAGATGACATACAGCAGGTATATACTATATATAGGAGGAGATGACATACAGGTATATAGTATATACAGAAGTGATGACAGGTATATACAGGAGGAGAAGACACATAGGTATATACACTATTTACAGGAGAGATGACATACAGGTATATACTATATACAGGAGATGACATACAGGTGTACTATATATAAGGGAGATGACAAACATGTATATACTGAGGGGAAAATGAGAGGTGTGAGGTGCTATAACTAACCACAGATATTTACTATGCCCAGGCAATGCCGGGCTCTTCAGCTAGTTGATAATAAGATCTTCTTTTCTTGGCAAAATAATGTAATGATAAAAATAATAATAATGTCCATAATAATAATAATATTGTTCTACGTACTCAATAACTTAATGATATATAAATACGTGTTATGGTAAGCCATGATCAGTACTCATACAGTTGTGGCCAAAAGTATTGACACCCCTGCAATCCTGTCAGATAATACTCAGTTTCTTCCTGAAAATGATTGCAAACACAAACTCTTTGTTATTATTATCTCCATTTAATTTGTCTTAAATGAAAAAACACAAAAAGAATTGTCCTAAAGCCAAATTGGATATAATTCCACACCAAACATAAAAAAGGGGGTGGACAAAAGTATTGGCACTGTTCGAAAAATCCTGTGATGCTTCTCTAATTAGTGTAATTAACAGCACCTGTAACTTCCCTGTGGCACCTAACAGGTGTTGGCAATAACTAAATCACACTTGCAGCCAGTTGACATGGATTAACGTTGACTCAACCTCTGTCCTGTGTCCTTGTGTGTACCACATTGAGCATGGAGAAAAGAAAGAAGACCAAAGAACTGTCTGAGGACTTGAGAAACCAAATTGTGAGGAAGCATGAGCAATCTCAAGGCTACAAGTCCATCTCCAAAGACCTGAATGTTCCTAAGTCTACCGTGGGCAGTACAGGCGCGCTCGGGCAGTACAGGCGCGCTCGGGCAGTACAGGCGCGCTCGGGCAGTACAGGCGCGCTCGGGCAGTACAGGCGCGCTCGGGAAGTATAGGCGCGCTCGGGAAGTACAGGCGCGCTCGGGAAGTACAGGCGCGCTCGGGAAGTACAGGCGCGCTCGGGAAGTACAGGCTCGCTCGGGAAGTACAGGCTCGCTCGGGAAGTACAGGCTCGCTCGGGAAGTACAGGCTCACTCGGGCACACTTACACAGTAGAGCTGCACTCGCACAGTAGACAAGTTGACCAGATTTTTATTCAGATTTTTATTCCATTTTCATCTCCTCCATTCAATATTTCCATGAGCCGGAAAAGTGAGTTGTAACGGGGTCTACCAAGCTGGGGTACCTCTTTCAGTACCACCCCGCGTTTCAGGAGGTCACTCTGCTTTGGTTGGAGTCTGAATGAAGGACGCTGGCTGGAATTGCTTGGTTACATGGCGCATATAAAATCTCACTGCTTCTCCACGTATTTCCAGTCTGACAACACTTTAGTCACAGGACACAGAATATATCACAGATACAGAGGGCGGGCAAATAGAAAAGCAGCAGGCCAGACATACAGTACAATAGCCGCAGGCGGCCGGAGCCTGCCGATATTTACTGTGGGAATTACAAAGGTGGGGGGAGGACAAAAGGGGAATATCGTGTCCCCTCTGCCCAGGGGTGCAGCCTGTGGACTGATGCATTAGGGACATGCATCTCACATGGAACCTATTATACATACATATAACTGCAAAACATATTCTGGGTGCTGAGTGGTTACGTAACATGAGTGATTTCCATTTTCACCTGGGAGTCGGCCGGCAGGAACTTGGTGGTGATCCGAGCTCTGCACATGTCTACTGAGAACTGGACTCTAATACGTCTGGGTGGGTGAGCTGATGAAATCCTCGTATTTGCACGTTTGTACACCGCTCATCGTGCCCCCCTGAAGTGCCATATTAATGCCAGCATGAAGGAACAAGAAGAGCCAGCAGTATGTGACCCTTAGCCGGACACTGGAAGGGGTTAAATAAGCGAGATTTCGGCATTTTAGCTCCTGGTGTGGAGGCGATAGCACAATCATATGCCGCCATATACTAGACTGTTGTGAATTGGATTCTTTGGCTCCCTCTTGTGGTCACTAGCTACATGACACTTGGAGTTTCTTTCCCCAGCTTGGTACCCACCTGGCTCGTTAGTCCAGGGGTGTTGCTATTTAAGCTTCCTGGATTTTCAGTCTGGTGCCTGGCATCGTTGTAATCAGATCCTTTCTGTTTGCTCCTGTCTTCTGGTCCTGGTTCTTGCAAAATAAGCTAAGTCCTGCTTCCTTATTTTTTGGTTATTTGCATTGCTTATATTTTTGTCCAGCTTGTACTAAATGTGATTCCTGATATTGCTGGAAGCTATAGGGGGCGGATATTCTCCCCCCGTGCTGTTAGACGGTTCGGGGGTTCTTGAATATTCCGCGTGGGAATTTTGGTAGGGTTTTTTGCTGACCGTATAAGTAATCTTCCTATATTCTGCTATTAGTCAGTGGGCCTCTCTTTGCTAAAACCTTGTTCATTCTTACGTTTGTCTTTTCTCATTACCTCACCGTTATTATTTGTTGGGGGCTTGTATCCAACTTTTGGGGTCTTTTCTCTGGAGGCAAGAGAGGTCTATCTTTTCCCTTCTAGGGTTAGTTAGCTCTCCGGCTGGCGCGAGACGTCTAGAACCAACGTAGGCACGTTCCCCGGCTGCTGCTATTTGTTGTGCTAGGATCAGGTATACGGTCAGCCTAGTTACCACTTCCCTAAGAGCTGGTTTTTGTGTTTGCAGACTTGGTAAATTACCTCTGAGACCCTCTGCCATTGGGGTCATAACAGTATGCCAGGCCAAAGGTGAATGTTTAATGCATTGCAGAAGTGGGATAATAAGAAAGGAAATTCTGAGTTTTTTTTTTTTTCTCTCTCTCTTCCTCCCCTGTACCTCTGAGTGGCTTGAGCTTGCTGCAGACATGAATGTCCAGACTTTGATTACTAGTGTGGATCAGCTTGCTGCCTGTGTGAAGGGCATTCAAGATTTTGTTACCAGTAGTCCTATGTCTGAACCTAAAATACCTATTCCTGAACTGTTCTCTGGAGACCGATTTAAGTTTAGGAATTTGAGGAATAATTGTAAATTGTTTCTATCTCTGAGACCCCGTTCGTCTGGAGACTCAGCTCAGCAATTTAAAATTGTTATCTCCTTCTTGCGGGGCGACCCTCAGGATTGGGCCTTCTCGCTAGCACCAGGAGATCCGGCATTGGCAAATATTGATGCGTTTTTTCTGGCGCTCGGGTTGCTTTACGAGGAACCCAATCTTGAAATTCAGGCAGAAAAAGCCTTGCTGGCTATCTCTCAGGGTCAGGATGAAGCTGAAGTGTACTGCCAAAAATTTCGGAAATGGTCCGTGCTTACTCAGTGGAATGAGTGTGCTCTGGCCGCAAATTTCAGAAATGGCCTTTCTGATGCCATTAAGAATGTGATGGTGGGTTTCTCCATTCCTACAAGTCTGAATGATTCCATGGCGCTGGCTATTCAAATTGACCGGTGTTTGCGGGAGCGCAAAGCCGCTAATCCTCTGGTGGTGTTGTCTGAACAATCACCTGATTTAATGCAATGTGGTAGAATTCAGACTAGAAATGAACGGAAAAATCATAGACGTCAGAATGGGTTGTGTTTTTACTGTGGTGATTCTACACATGTTATATCAGCATGCTCTAAACGCCTAACAAGGGTTGTTAGTCCGGTCGCCATTGGTAATTTGCAACCTAAATTTATTTTGTCTGTGACTTTAATTTGCTCATTGTCTTCCTACCCTGTTATGGCGTTTGTGGATTCAGGTGCTGCCCTGAGTCTTATGGATCTGTCATTTGCCAAGCGCTGTGGTTTTGTTCTTGAGCCTTTGGTAAATCCTATCCCTCTTAGAGGTATTGATGCTACGCCATTGGCGGAAAATAAGCCGCAGTTTTGGACACAGGTAACCATGTGCATGACTCCTGAACATCGGGAGGTGATTCGTTTTCTTGTTCTGCATAAAATGCATGATTTGGTCGTTTTGGGTCTGCCATGGTTACAGACCCATAATCCAGTCTTGGATTGGAAGGCAATGTCTGTGTCAAGTTGGGGCTGTCAGGGAATTCATTGTGATTCTCCGCCAGTGTCTATTGCTTCCTCTACTCCTTCTGAAGTTCCTGAGTATTTGTCTGATTATCAGGATGTATTCAGCGAGTCCAGGTCCAGTGCTCTTCCTCCTCATAGGGACTGTGACTGCGCTATAGATCTGATTCCAGGTAGTAAATTTCCTAAGGGAAGATTATTTAATCTGTCTGTACCTGATACCGCAATGCGTTCGTATATCAAGGAGTCTCTGGAGAAGGGGCATATCCGTCCATCTTCTTCCCCTCTTGGTGCTGGATTCTTTTTTGTGGCCAAGAAGGACGGATCTTTGAGACCTTGTATAGACTATCGGCTTCTGAATAAAATCACTGTTCAATTTCAGTATCCTTTGCCTCTGTTGTCGGACTTGTTTGCCCGGATTAAGGGTGCCAAGTGGTTCACCAAGATTGATCTTCGTAGTGCGTACAACCTTGTGCGCATTAAGCAAGGAGATGAATGGAAAACTGCATTTAATACGCCTGAAGGTCATTTTGAGTACTTGGTGATGCCTTTTGGGCTCTCTAATGCTCCTTCAGTGTTTCAGTCCTTTATGCATGATATCTTCCGGAAGTATCTGGATAAATTTATGATTGTTTATCTGGATGATATTCTGTTTTTTTCTGATGACTGGGACTCCCATGTAAAGCAGGTCAGAATGGTGTTTCAGGTTTTGCGTGAGAATGCTTTGTTTGTTAAAGGCTCAAAGTGTCTCTTTGGAGTACACAAGGTTCCCTTTTTGGGGTTATTTTTTCCCCTTCTGCGGTGGAAATGGACCCAGTCAAGGTCCGAGCTATTCATGATTGGACTCAACCTACGTCAGTAAAGAGTCTTCAGAAGTTCTTGGGTTTTGCTAACTTCTACCGTCGTTTTATCGCTAATTTTTCTAGCGTTGTTAAACCTTTGACGGATATGACCAAGAAAGGTTCTGATGTTGCTAACTGGGCTCCTGCAGCCGTGGAAGCCTTCCAAGAGCTGAAGCGCCGGTTTACTTCGGCGCCTGTATTGTGCCAGCCTGATGTCTCACTTCCCTTTCAGGTTGAAGTGGATGCTTCTGAGATCGGGGCAGGGGCCGTTTTGTCGCAGAGAGGCCCTGGTTGCTCCGTAATGAGACCATGTGCTTTTTTTTTCTAGGAAGTTTTCGCCCGCTGAGCGGAATTATGATGTTGGCAATCGGGAGTTGTTGGCCATGAAGTGGGCATTTGAGGAGTGGCGTCATTGGCTCGAGGGTGCTAGGCATCGTGTGGTGGTCTTGACTGATCACAAAAATCTGATGTATCTCGAGTCTGCTAAACGCCTGAATCCTATACAGGCCCGTTGGTCATTGTTTTTCTCCCGTTTTGACTTTGTGGTCTCGTACTTATCAGGTTCAAAGAATGTGAAGGCTGATGCTCTTTCAAGGAGCTTTGTGCCTGACTCTGGTATTCTTAAAGAGGGAGTAATCTTGTCAGCCATTTCTCCGGATTTGCGACGTGTGTTGCAGAGATTTCAGGCTGGTAGACCTGACTCTTGTCCACCTGACAGACTGTTTGTTCCTGATAAATGGACCAGCAGAGTCATTTCCGAGGTTCATTCCTCGGTGTTGGCAGGGCATCCGGGAATTTTTGGCACCAGAGATTTGGTGGCAAGGTCCTTTTGGTGGCCTTCCTTGTCACGGGATGTGCGGTCATTTGTGCAGTCCTGTGGGACTTGTGCTCGAGCTAAGCCTTGCTGTTCTCGTGCCAGCGGGTTGCTCTTGCCCTTGCCTGTCCCGAAGAGGCCTTGGACGCACATTTCCATGGATTTCATTTCAGATCTTCCGGTGTCTCAGGGCATGTCTGTCATCTGGGTGGTATGTGATCGCTTTTCCAAGATGGTCCATTTGGTGTCTTTGCCTAAGCTGCCTTCCTCTTCCGATCTGGTTCCTTTATTCTTTCAGAATGTGGTTCGTTTACACGGCATTCCTGAGAATATCGTGTCTGACAGAGGATCCCAGTTTGTTTCCAGGTTCTGGCGATCCTTTTGTGCTAAGATGGGTATTGATTTGTCGTTTTCGTCTGCCTTTCATCCTCAGATTAATGGCCAAACGGAGCGAACAAATCAGACTCTGGAGGCTTATTTGAGGTGTTTTGTTTCTGCAGATCAGGATGATTGGGTGACCTTCTTGCCATTGGCTGAGTTTGCCCTTAATAATCGGGCTAGTTCCGCTACTTTGGTTTCGCCATTTTTCTGCAACTCTGGTTTTCATCCTCGTTTTTCCTCGGGACATGTTGAGCCCTCTGACTGTCCTGGGGTAGATTCTGTGGTGGATAGGTTGCAGCGGATCTGGAATCATGTGGTGGACAACTTAAAGTTGTCACAGGAGAAGGCTCAGCGTTTTGCCAACCGCCGCCGCGGTGTGGGTCCCCGACTTCGTGTTGGGGATTTGGTGTGGCTGTCTTCTCGGTTTGTTCCTATGAAGGTCTCCTCTCCTAAATTTAAGCCTCGCTTCATCGGTCCTTATAAGATTTTGGAAATCCTTAATCCAGTGTCCTTTCGCTTGGATCTTCCGGCGTCGTTTGCCATTCACAACGTGTTCCATAGGTCTTTGTTGCGGCGCTACGTTGTGCCTGTGGTTCCTTCTGTTGAGCCCTCCTGCTCAGGTGTTGGTTGAGGGCGAGTTGGAGTACGTGGTGGAGAAGATCTTGGATTCTCGTCTCTCCAGACGGAGGCTTCAGTACCTGGTCAAGTGGAAGGGCTATGGTCAGGAGGATAATTCCTGGGTGGTCGCCTCTGATGTTCATGCGGCCGATTTGGTTCGTGCCTTTCACGCTGCTCATCCTGATCGTCCTGGTGGTCTTGGTGAGGGTTCAGTGACCCCTCCTTAAGGGGGGGGTACTGTTGTGAATTGGATTTTTGGCTCCCTCTTGTGGTCACTAGCGACATGACATTTGGAGTTTCTTTCCCCAGCTTGGTACCCACCTGGCTCGTTAGTCCAGGGGTGTTGCTACTTAAGCTTCCTGGATTTTCAGTCTGGTGCCTGGCATCGTTGTAATCAGATCCTTTCTGTTTGCTCCTGTCTTCTGGTCCTGGTTCTTGCAAAATAAGCTAAGTCCTGCTTCCTTATTTTTTGGTTATTTGCATTGCTTATATTTTTTTCCAGCTTGTACTAAATGTGATTCCTGATATTGCTGGAAGCTCTAGGGGGCGGATATTCTCCCCCCGTGCCGTTAGACGGTTCGGGGGTTCTTGAATATTCCGTGTGGGAATTTTGGTAGGGTTTTTTGCTGACCGTATAAGTAATCTTCCTATATTCTGCTATTAGTCAGTGGGCCTCTCTTTGCTAAAACCTAGTTCATTCTTACATTTGTCTTTTCTCCTTACCTTGGGGTCTTTTCTCTGGAGGCAAGAGAGGTCTATCTTTTCCCTTCTAGGGTTAGTTAGCTCTCCGGATGGCGCGAGACGTCTAGAACCTACGTAGGCACGTTCCCCGGCTGCTGTTATTTGTTGTGCTAGGATCAGGTATTCGGTCAGCCTAGTTACCACTTCCCTAAGAGCTGGTTTTTGTGTTTGCAGACTTGGTAAATTACCTCTGAGACCCTCTGCCATTGGGGTCATAACACTAGACGTCCGGTAACCGGTGATAATCCCCTCGTGTGGGGTCTATTTGTCTCCAGAGAAATCACACGTTACATTCCACACAGAACATTGTGGAGAAAAGGCGGCGCGAGGTGATTGTGCCAGTAGTGAGGGCGAATAATGGCGGGAATGTCACTGACTGAGGAGAAGTCTCCATGTAGCGTCTTCACTGACTCCTGACTCCTCCCCCTGTGACCTCATCACAGGTCCTGTGCGCACAGAGCAGCCATATCTGTGGAGTGCGGCTCTGCAGGTGGAGGTATGTGGAGATTCCCCATTACTGAGCGCAGCCGGGGACATTAACCCCTTCTGCACGGAGGAGACTCTTTTGGGGTTGTTGTTGCCACTTTATAAGAATCATAACGTTGTTGTTCTGTTTCCTGTAATAGATACATACGAGCCAACTATGGAGGACAGGAAGTGAGGGAGCGGAGTGTTCTCCTAGTACAGGGCCCCTTTCTTGGCCCCACACAGTGTAATGCCCCCATTATGCCCTGTAAGCAGGTTCTGCCCCACACCCAGCTGCCTCGGGCACTTTACCACGAGCTGGTACCTCAGAGTCTTCCCCGCACCCCTTTCCTTTGTTGGCGCCAAATCTGTTCTGCCTTTGGGGCTCCGGCCTTTATAATATCAGTAACTGCGCCATCAAGGTCTCCTGACCAGGTGCACCCTCTAGACTCTTCCCTCCGGAAACCTCCCTCTTCCCATTGGTGTCACATGGTCCCGTCTGGACGGTAGATAGCAGTCTGTACAAATGCAGCACAGCCCGGAGGAGGCTTTTTTATGACCCTTCTTTTTACACCCCTTATGTAATATATATGATGCCGCTCACACAGTGTAATGTTCTCATAGTACCGCCATACCCCCACACAGTATAATGTTCTCATAGTACCGCCATACCCCCACACACAGTATAATCTTCTCATAGTACCGTCATACTCCCACACACAGTATAATGTTCCTACAGTACCTCCATACCCCCACACACAGTATAATGTTCTCATAGTACCGCCATACCCCCACACAATAAAATGTTCTCATAGTACCGCCATACCCCCACACACAGTACAATGTTCCTACTGTACCGCCATACCCTCACACACAGTATAATGTTCCTAAAGTACCGCCATACCCTCACACAGTATAATGTTCCTACAGTACCGCCATACCCTCACACACAGTATAATGTTCTCACAGTACCGCCATACCCCCACACAGTATAATTTTCCTACAGTACCACCATACCCCCACACACAGTATGTTCTCTCAGTACCTCCATCCCACCACACACAGTATAATCTCATAGTACCGCCATACCCCCTCACACAGTATAACGTTCTCATAGTACCGCCACACCCCCACACACAGTATAATGTTCTCATAGTACCACCATACACCCACACACAGTATAATGTTCTCATAGTACCGCCATACCCCCACACAGTATAGTGTTCTCATAGTACCGCCATACCCTCACACAGTATAATGTTCTCATAGTACCGCCATACCCCCACACACAGTATAATGTTCTCATAGTACCACCATACCCCCACACACAGTATAATGTTCTCATAGTACCGCCATACCCCCACACACAGTACAATGTTCCTACTGTACCGCCATACCCTCACACACAGTACAATGTTCCTACTGTACCGCCATACCCTCACACACAGTACAATGTTCCTACTGTACCGCCATACCCCCACACACAGTACAATGTTCCTATTGTACCGCCATACCCTCACACACAGTACAATGTTCCTACTGTACCGCCATACCCTCACACACAGTACAATGTTCCTACTGTACCGCCATACCCTCACACACAGTACAATGTTCCTACTGTACCGCCATACCCTCACACACAGTACAATGTTCCTACTGTACCGCCATACCCTCACACACAGTACAATGTTCCTACTGTACCGCCATACCCTCACACACAGTACAATGTTCCTACTGTACCGCCATACCCTCCCACACAGTACACTGTGTTCCAAATTATTATGCAAATAATATTTCCTCCTATTTTCTCTAAATTAACAATCTGAATTGCAGTCATTGTTATTTTCCAGTCATCTACTATTCTAGTATAATTGCAATGTTTTGGAACAAACTGCCTATGAAAACAGGATCTTTTAAAAAAAAAAATAAACACTCAAAATACATGTTCCAAATTATTATGCACAGCAGAGTTTTCAACCTTTTTTTTTTATTTTGAACAAAAAAATGGTCAATTGTGAAGTTCTAAGCATTATCAGCTGATTACAAAATGAAATCAAACAGTTTTCAAGTGAAAACTTTAGTCCAGGTGATGTTACATTTGCACATAGGACCCCTTGTTGGAAAGAAGCTTCTGAACTCTCTCGTCCATTGAATTTGTCAGTTTTTGGATGGTTTCTGCTTCAGTTGTTTTGCATGTGGACAGAATCCCCTCCCAGAGCTGTTGCTTAGATGTGACCTGCCTCCCGCCATCATAGACACTCCTTTTGATGATGCTCCAGAGGTTCTCAATGGGGTTGAGGTCAGGGGAAGATGGTGGCCACACCATAAGTTTGTCCTCTTTTATGCCCATAGCAGCCACAGATGCAGATGTGTTTTTTGCAGCATGAGACGATGCATTATTATGCATGAAAATGATCTTTCTGCGGAAAGCACGGTTCTTCCTCTTGAACCATGGCAGGAAGTGTTGTTTAGAAACTCCACATAGATTTTGGAGGTCATCTTTACCCCTTCAGGGATCATAAGGGTATGTGTCCACGTTCAGGAAACACATTTTTGACGCTGCGTTTTTCCGCAGCGTCAAAAACGCAGCGTCCAAATGTTACAGCATAGTGGAGGGGATTTCATAAAATCCCGACTCCACTATGCGTTAAAAAAACGCATGCGTTTTTGCTGCGAAAACGCACATGCGGTGCGTTTTTTCAAAACGCAGCATGTTGCTACAATGAGCAAAACACGCAGGCACACCGCAGGTGACCTGCCAGTGACCTTAGGTGCAGTTTTGGTCAGGATTTTACTTGCATAAAATCCTGACCAAAGCCTGAAGCAAACCTGAACGTGGACACATACCCTTAAGGGGCCGACAATTTCTCTCCCCATGATTCCAGCCCAAAACATTACTCCACCTCCTCCTTGTTGGCGCCTTAGCCGTGTTTTCATGAGGTGTCCATCAACCAGCCATCCTCCACTCCATCCATCTGGACCATCGAGCGTTGCACGGCACTCATCGGTGAACAAAACAGTTTGGAAGTCAGTCTTCATGTATCGTTTGGCCCACTGGAGCCGTTTCTGCTTGTGTGCAGTGGATAGAGGTAGTCCATGAGCCAAGAACCAAATTTGACGATATCGGTACCAAGCGGAGTGACTAATTCTCTTTGGTATTTTTAGGTAGATGCATGTCTGTAGTTTATTTTTTGATATGATAGCCCTTACATATACGTAGCTTATTAACCCCTTCAGCCCTAGGCCTATTTGTACCCAAGTGCCTAAGCCAATCTGACCTGTGCCACTTCATGGGCTAATAACTTTGGAACGCTTTCACCTATCCAAGCCATTCTGAGATTGTTTTCTCGTGACATATTGTACTTCACGTCAGTGCTAAATGGGAGTCAATATATTTTACCTTTCTATATAAAAAAATGCTAAATATTCGGAAATTTTGGAAAAATCGGCAATTTTTTAACTTTGAAATTCTCTGCTTTTTACAAAAATACTGATACCCCCCATAATAGTTATTAATTTACACTCCCCACATGTTTACTTCATATTGGCATCATTTTGAAAATGAAACCTTATTGTTTTACGACGTAATAGGGCTTATAGTTTTATGCGCAATTTTTCACATTTACAGCAAAACCCACTTTTCAAAGGACCAAGTCACTTCTGAAGTCACTTTAAGGGGCTTACATAACAGAAACCACCCATAAATTACCCCATTTTGCAAACTACACCCCTCAAGCTGTTCAAAACTCATTTTTAAAAACTGTTAACCCTTTAGGTGTTCCACAGGAATTTTAGCATGAGCCAAGAACCAAATATGACGATATCGGTACCACCCGGAGTGACTAGATGTAGTATTTGTAACAAAATTTAATCCAAGTTATGTAAATACACACTGAACATGTCATGTGCATATATATATATATATATATATATATATATATATATATATATATATATATATATATATATATATATATATATATATATATATATATATGTTACTCCATAATATCTTCAACATCGGACTCTGAATCTGACTGTTGTTCTACTGGCTCGTCTTCAGTACCCTTTTTCTGGCATGTCTGTAATCTGCACATGTCTGTGCACTTCAGGCCATTGCTGAGGCAAGTACACTGAGGAAGTTCACATGACCGCACACACTTGCAGGACAGTAGCTGTATAATAGCTTCTGGTGCTGGTGCCCCTTGCATCCACTTGACAACAAGCTTTCCGTCGTTATCTATCATCCAACCGCAGTCTGTTGGGTTTGCAACCCATGGCTGGCTCTGCAGACTTCTCCTCCAGATCGCAGCCTGGTAGTTTGCACGCAGTGCATGCATGAAAAGGCAGTCCTGGCAAGGAGGGAGTTGACTTGACTCTACCACTCCACGTCTGGCACAGAACAGCTGATAACGGAGCCTGTTTACCTCAGTTGTTTGGGTAGTTGGCAGGTACATGTGGCAGGTGATTTCCTGTAACTTCTCAAAAAGTTCGGTAGACACTTCCCATGAACGACCAACTTCCTGAAAGGCATCCTGGTATGTCTTGTTCATCTTCAACTGCTTGAGTGTCGTCATCTTCCCACGGCCAGCGAATGCACTGACGGTGTCACAGCCTGTAAATGCATGCATACCAATCAATGAATCACATACGCTGCCTCCCAATGTTCGGCTCAGAGTGGTGATATCCAGGAATCTTGTCCGGTTCTGTGTACCGCATTTCTGGAACAGGTGGGATGGGATTTTGTGGCACATGCCCAGACACAGGACCATGACATCAGTATCCTCCGAAGTGATGATGACCGACTTGTAACCAGATTCTGCTGCATGAAGAGCATGGAGAAGGAGGCGTGTGTCTGCTTCTTCTTGATTTGACTTAAGGTCAGCAGCCTCTTCCCACTGTTCTTTGGTGATCTTAAAGCAGAGCTGCTCACATGTGACATACAGCTCCTTCTCCTCAAGCTTCTCCCTGTGGTGTTTCGCCTTCCATTCTTCTACCAGAAACTTTATGAGACTTGCCTTGTTGGAGGAACTACTTAGAAGCTTTTTCCACTGCTGGATGTTGTGCCCATGTTGAATGTTCTTGAAATGGATCCCTGTGCCTTCATATCTGTTGACTCTTTCTGTATCTTTGATGGATGTCTCCTTGTAGACGTCAAAGACAATATCAATGCGCTTGCTCTTAGCACCCTCATGGATAGCGCGACTCATTGCTGTGCCTGCTAGCTGGCCAAATGTTGCATTGTTTCCCTTCAGTTTCTGAACCAGGCTCATCCCATCAATGATGGTTGCAGAGGGCTCGGGGATCACTTCTGCAGGACGAGCATTCCTCTCCAACTCCCTTGCGAGGGCAGCCTTGTTGGTCTTGCGGATAGACCCATCACCATTGGCAAGTGCCCATGGCAATGGACCCAGGGGATGAGTCAAGACATCACTCATTTGTAGCTTTCTGTTCTCAGCTACAAGTATCATCTGGCCAAATAGGTTTCTGTCAGCCTTCAAAATTACCTCCTTGCCAAGACCTTGTCTGCGTGTCTTCATTTGGATGTTAGAGAACGTTTTAAGTTTGTTCTTCGTCATCTTGTCATGAAACAATGTAGTTGGCTTATCGGTACCCAAACGCTCATCCTTGAATGTTTGATATGCATCCTCTCCTATACTGTATGCCCCTTGAAGGTCTTTGGCTACATCTGGTGGTGCTACAGTCGCTGTTGACAAACTGATAAGTTCACCATTATGCTCTTTGTTGAAGGGGTTCACCCAACCTGTCTCCAGCAGTTGAACGAAAGATTGGACATCGGCTTCATCTCTTCTAATCCTAGACACCTGTAGGTCTGAATGGCTGAAGTCAGTATATTGTTGGCCTACCAGGGCCCTCAGCTGCCTCAAGTACATACTGCGGTACTCTGATGTCAGGTAGAACCTGGAAACAGCTCCAACTTTGAGGCTGAAGCCTTTTGTGCCCCCTGGTGTCTGGGTGTCTTTGTTGATTGTCTCTTCAATGGTCTGGTCCACAGGAATTCGTCCAAAAGGATTCTTGCTACCGATCTGGACCGAAAAGCCACCTTGCATGAAGTATTCATGGACCTCTGGGTGTTCTATGGGCAGCCGAGACATTGTGGCATAGTAATAGGTTAGGTATCGGGCATAGTTGACCTTGTCATAGGCAAAACACCATGGTATCATCTGTCGGATTGCTCCTAGGTGAAGCATCCAGTTGCCTTCTCTTGAAGCTCGAACCAGGGCCAGCATGGTCTCGACCATGTCCAAGTATGACATCCAGAATGCTGAGAGTTGTTCATTTCTGAGGGTCTCAAGATAAACTTGAAAGAGCTTCAGGGTAAGTGTGCAAGATTCATTATCCAAGAGCTTTTCGAAGGATCCCTGCGACACACTGATGCGAAAGTTTGTGATGTTCTTCAGTGTTTCATCCAGATGGTGAAGGTCCCTTGCATGGTTTTCTTCTAGCCATGGAAGGAAGTTTTTCCATGCAAGCCTCATAAGTGCTTCATAGACCAGCTTGTGTAGTCTCACTGCTCTGAGAAGACCGGAGAGTCCTGTTCAGCACAGAACGTGTATGTGTCAGTGTGTGTGCGTGTGTTGGGGCACCTCAGGGTGTCTTCAAATGTGACATAGCCCCCTAGATTTCTTCCAGTAAAATTTGCACTCCAAAAGTCATTTGGCGCTCCTTCCCTTCCGAGGCCTGCCGTTCCCCAATACTGCAGTGTACGACAACATATCGGGTGTTGTTGTGTTCGGGAGAGATTGGTGAACAAATAGTGGGGTGCATTTTTTGCTGGTACACCTCTTAAAAATAAAAAAATGAGCCTAAAATGACACCTTCATGTAAAAAATGCACTTTTTCCATTTTCTCAACCAAGTGTTTCCAACTACTGTGAAACACTGGTTGGGTCAAAGTGGTCACTATACCCCCTAAAAGATTCCTTGGGGGTGTAGTTTCCAAAATAGGGTCACTTTTTGGGGTTTCCACTGTGGGGGTACCTCAGGCAGCCTTCAAATGTGACATGGCCCCCTAGATTTCTTCCAGTGAATCCGCCACCCAAAAACCACATAGCGCTCCTTCCGTGTTGAGCTGTGCTGTGTGCCCATACTTTAGTTTACGAGTACATGTGGGGTGTTTCTATAAACTGCAGAATTAGGGTAACCAAGTTTGGGTTTGCCGTTAACCCTTGCTAGGTTGCAGGTAAAATTGGATTACAATGTAATATCTGGAAAAAAAATGAAATTTTGAAATTTCGCCTTCATTCTGCTAAAATTCCTGTGGAACACCTAAAGGGTTAACAGTTTTTAAAAATGAGTTTTGAACAGCTTGAGGGGTGTAGTTTGCAAAATGGGGTAATTTATGGGTGGTTTCTGTTATGTAAGCCCCTTAAAGTGACTTCAGAAGTGACTTGGTCCTTTGAAAAGTGGGTTTTGCTGTAAATGTGAAAAATTGCGCATAAAACTATAAGCCCTATTACGTCGTAAAACAATAAGGTTTCATTTTCAAAATGATGCCAATATGAAGTAAACATGTGGGGAGTGTAAATTAATAACTATTATGGGGGGTATCAGTATTTTTGTAAAAAGCAGAGAATTTCAAAGTTAAAAAATTGCCGATTTTTCCAAAATTTCCGAATATTTAGCATTTTTTTATATAGAAAGGTAAAATATATTGACTCCCATTTAGCACTGACGTGAAGTACAATATGTCACGAGAAAACAATCTCAGAATGGCTTGGATAGGTGAAAGCGTTCCAAAGTTATTAGCCCATGAAGTGGCACAGGTCAGATTGGCTTAGGCACTTGGGTACAAATAGGCCTAGGGCTGAAGGGGTTAATAAGCTACGTATATGTAAGGGCTATCATATCAAAAAATAAACTACAGACATGCATCTACCTAAAAATACCAAAGAAAATTAGTCACTCCGGGTGGTACCGATATCTGGCCCGGCTCATGGACTAAGGTGGTCGACAGGATGACTTACGTACAGCTGCAAACCTCTGAAGGACCCTGCATCTTTTTGTTCTGGGGACGTTGGAGGCACCAGCAGCTTCAAAAACTTGTCTGCTGCTATGACAAGGCATTTTTGCAGCTGCTCTTTTAACCTTACGCAATTGCCTGTTGGAAAGAGTCCTCACTTTTTCCTTATCAGCACGCACACGTGTGTGCTGGGAATCAGCTACATACTTCTTGATTGTGCGATGATCACGATGAAGTGTCTTGGCAATGTTGATTGTAGTCATGCCTTGACCTAAATACTCCACAATTTGTTGCTTCTCAGTAGCCGACACATCCTTTTTCTTTCCCATTTTGGCCAAAAATGTAGGCTGCTTAATAATGTGGAAGAGCCTTCTTAAGTAGTCTTGCCTTTATTTGGGCACACCGGCCAAACTAATGTGCACAGGTCTCTGCAATTGCTTTCAGTGATATAAAGAGCCCTGACACACATCACCATCAATGAGCTTAAATGACAAACAAAAAAATTCTAACCTTATCACTCCTAAACTCTTTGTGCAGAATCATTTGGAACACAGTGTATAATGTTCTCACATTACTGCCATACCCCCACACACAGTATAATGTTCTCATAGTACCCCCACACAGTATAATGTTCTCATAGTACCACCATACCCCCACACACAGTATAATGTTCTCATAGTACCCCCACACAGTATAATGTTCTCATAGTACCACCATACCCCCACACACAGTATAATGTTCTCATAGTACCCCCATACCCCCACACACAGTATAATGTTCTCATAGTACAGCCATACCCCCACACACAGTATAATGTTCTCATAGTACCGCCATACCCCCACACACAGTATAATGTTCTCGTAGTACCGCCATACCCCCACACACAGTATAATGTTCTCATAGTACCCCCACACAGTATAATGTTCTCATAGTACCACCATACCCCCACACACAGTATAATGTTCTCATAGTACCCCCATACCCCCACACACAGTATAATGTTCTCATAGTACAGCCATACCCCCACACACAGTATAATGTTCTCATAGTACCGCCATACCCCCACACACAGTATAATGTTCTCATAGTACCGCCATACCCACACACACAGTATAATGTTCTCATAGTACCGCCATACCCTCACACAGTATAATGTTCTCATAGTACCCCCACACAGTATAATGTTCTCATAGTACCGCCATACCACCACACAGTATAATGTTCCTACAGTACCGCCATACCCCCACACACAGTATAATGTTCTCATAGTACCGCCATACCCCCACACAGTATAATGTTCTCATAGTACCGCCATACCCTCACACAGTATAATGTTCTCATAGTACCGCCATACCCGCCACACAGTATTATGTTCTCATAGTACCGCCATACCCCCACACACAGTATAATGTTCTCATAGTTCCGCCATACCCCCACACACAGTATAATGTTCTCATAGTACCGCCATACCCCCACACACAGTATAATGTTCTCATAGTACCGCCATACCCCCACACACAGTATAATGTTCTCATAGTACCCCCACACAGTATAATGTTCTCATAGTACCGCCATACCCCCACACACAGTATAATGTTCCTACAGTACCGCCATACCCCCACACACAGTATAATGTTCTCATAGTACCGCCACACCCCCACACAGTATAATGTTCTCATAGTACCGCCATACACCCACACACAGTATAATGTTCTCATAGTACTGCCATCCCACCACACAGTATAATGTTCTCATAGTACCGCAATACCCCCACACAGTATAATGTTCTCACAGTACCTCCATCCCACCACACACAGTATAATGTTCTCATAGTACTGCCATACCCCCCACACAGTATAATGTTCTCATAGTACCGCCATACCCCCACACACAGTATAATGTTCTCATAGTACCCCCACACAGTATAATGTTCTCATAGTACCGCCATACCACCACACAGTATAATGTTCCTACAGTACCGCCATACCCCCACACACAGTATAATGTTCTCATAGTACCGCCATACCCCCACACACAGTATAATGTTCTCATAGTACCGCCATACCCCCACACAGTATAATGTTCTCATAGTACCGCCATACCCCCACACAGTATAATGTTCTCATAGTACCGCCATACCCTCACACAGTATAATGTTCTCATAGTACCCCCACACAGTATATTGTTCTCATAGTACCACCATACCACCACACAGTATAATGTTCCTACAGTACCGCCATACCCGCACACACAGTATAATGTTCTCATAGTACCGCCATACCCTCACACAGTATAATGTTCTCATAGTACCGCCATACCCCCCACACAGTATAATGTTCTCATAGTACCGCCATACCCCCACACAGTATAATGTTCTCATAGTACCGCCATACCCTCACACAGTATAATGTTCTCATAGTACCGCCTGTTGTGAATTTGGATTCTGGGCTCCCCCGGTGGCTACTGGTGGAATTGAACTTGTGACATCATCTTCCCTGTTCACCTGTTCTGATTAGTTCTGGGTGTCGCTATATAACCTGGCTTCTCTGTTAGATGCTTGCCGGTCAACAATGTTATCAGAAGCCTCTCTGTGCTTGTTCCTGCTCCCAGACATCTACTAGATAAGTTGGACATTCGTCCATGTTTTGTTTTTGTATTTTGGTTCCAGTTCACAGCTGCAGTTTCGTTACTGTGTCTGGAAAGCTCTTGTTGATCAGGAATTGCCACTCTGGTATTATGAGTTAATGCCAGAGTCCTAAAGTAATTTCTGGATGTGTTTTGTTAGGGTTTTCTACTGACCATGAAAGTATGCTTTCTGTCTTCTGCTATCTAGAAAGCGGACCTCAAATTTGCTAAAACTATTTTCCTGCTGCGTTTGTTGTTTCATCTCATATCACCGTCAATATATGTGGGGGGCTTCTGTCTCCTTTTTGGGCATTTCTCTAGAGGTGAGTCAGGTCTTATATTTCCCTCTGCTAGCATTATTTAGTTCTCCGGCCGGCGCTGGGCATATAGGGATAAAAAGTAGGACATGCTACCTGGCTACTTCTAGATGATGCGGTAGGTTTAGTTCATGGTCAGTACAGTTACATCTTCCAAGAGCTTGTTCCTATTGAGGCTTATGCTAGTTCTCTGGCCATGGAGATCATGACAGTTTGACCGGCCCACTAAAGGGTTAAAATCCTTGGCTGAGAAAGGAGAGAAATAAGAAGTCTGCTGAAAATTTTTATTTTTTTTTTTTTTTCTCTAGTAGTTAGTGTGCTCTTAATTGGATCACTTGCCAGTCTGTCTATGCTGCAGTCTTTCTTTTTTTTCTCTCTCCTTCTAATCTTTGAATGGCTCTATGTTCACCTGTCTATAATGGATCTACAGAGTGTAACTGCAGGTTTGAATAATCTCGCCACGAAAGTACAAAGTTTGCAAGATTTTGTGGTTCATGCTCCGGTATCAGAGCCGAGAATTCCTTTGCCGGAATTCTTCTCAGGGAATAGATCTAGCTTTCAGAATTTTAGAAATAATTGTAAGTTATTTTTGTCCCTGAAATCTCGTTCTGCTGGAGACCCTGCACAGCAGGTTGGGATTGTGATTTCCTTGCTCCGCGGCGACCCTCAAGATTGGGCTTTTGCATTGGCACCAGGGGATCCTGCGTTGCGCAATGTGGATGCGTTTTTTCTGGCCTTGGGGTTGCTTTATGAGGAACCTCATTTGGAACTTCAGGCAGAAAAAACCTTGATGTCCCTATCGCAGGGGCAAGATGAAGCTGAAATTTACTGCCAAAGATTCCGTAAATGGTCTGTGCTTACTCAGTGGAATGAGTGTGCCTTGGCGGCTACTTTCAGAGAGGGTCTTTCTGATGCCATTAAGGATGTTATGGTGGGGTTCCCTGTGCCTGCAAGTCTGAATGAGTCCATGACAATGGCCATTCAGATCGATAGGCGTCTGCGGGAGCGCAAACCAGTGCACCATCTGGCGGTGTCCACTGAGAAGACGCCAGAAAACATGCAGTGTGATAGAATTCTGTCCAGAAGCGAGCGGCAGAATTTTAGACGGAAAAATGGGTTGTGTTTCTATTGTGGTGATTCTACTCATGTTATATCAGCATGCTCTAAGCGTACTAAAAAGCTTGATAAATCCGTTCCCATTGGCACTTTACAGTCTAAATTTATTTTGTCTGTGACCCTGATTTGCTCTTTGTCATCTATTACTACGGACGCCTATATCGACTCTGGCGCCGCTTTGAGTCTTATGGATTGGTCCTTTGCCAATCGTTGTGGGTATGATTTAGAGCCTTTGGAGACTCTTATTCCTCTGAAGGGGATTGACTCCACCCCATTGGCTAATAATAAACCACAATTCTGGACACAAGTGACTATGTGTATTAATCCGGATCACCAGGAGACTATTCGTTTTCTGGTGCTGTATAATCTACATGATGATTTGGTGCTAGGATTGCCATGGCTGCAGTCTCACAACCCAGTCCTTGACTGGAGAGCTATGTCTGTGTTGAGCTGGGGATGTAAGGGGACTCATGGGGACGTACCTTTGGTGTCCATTTCATCATCTATTCCCTCTGAAATCCCTGAGTTCCTGTCTGATTATCGTGACGTCTTTGAAGAACCCAAGCTGGGTTCGCTACCTCCGCACCGTGAGTGCGATTGTGCTATAGATTTAATTCCGGGTAGTAAATACCCAAAGGGTCGTTTATTTAATCTGTCTGTGCCTGAACATACTGCTATGCGAGAATATATAAAGGAGTCCTTGGAAAAGGGACATATTCGTCCATCGTCATCTCCCTTAGGAGCCGGTTTTTTCTTTGTGTCAAAAAAAGACGGCTCTTTGAGACCATGTATTGATTATCGGCTTTTGAATAAAATCACGGTTAAATATCAATACCCATTGCCGTTGCTGACTGATTTGTTTGCTCGCATAAAGGGGGCCAAGTGGTTCTCTAAGATTGATCTCCGTGGGGCGTATAATTTGGTGCGGATCAGGCAGGGGGATGAGTGGAAAACCGCATTTAATACGCCCGAGGGCCACTTTGAGTATTTGGTGATGCCTTTTGGTCTTTCTAATGCCCCTTCAGTCTTCCAGTCCTTTATGCATGATATTTTCCGCGATTTTTTGGATAAATTTATGATAGTGTATCTGGATGATATTCTGATTTTTTCGGATGATTGGGACTCTCATGTCCGGCAAGTTAAGAGGGTTTTTCAGGTTTTGCGGTCTAATTCTCTGTGTGTCAAGGGTTCTAAGTGCGTTTTTGGGGTTCAGAGAATTTCCTTTTTGGGATATATTTTTTCTCTCTCTTCCATTGAGATGGATCCTGTCAAGGTTCAAGCTATTTGTGATTGGACGCAGCCCTCTTCTCTTAAAAGTCTTCAGAAATTTTTGGGCTTTGCCAACTTTTATCGTCGATTTATTTCTGGTTTTTCGGATGTCGTTAAGCCATTGACCGATTTGACTAGACAGGGTGCTGATGTTGCTAATTGGTCCCCTGATGCTGTGGAGGCCTTTCAGGAGCTTAAGCGCCGTTTTTCTTCTGCCCCTGTGTTGCGTCAGCCTGATGTGACTCTTCCTTTTCAGGTTGAGGTCGACGCTTCTGAGATCGGGGCTGGGGCAGTGTTGTCGCAGAAAAGTTCTGACTGCGCCGTGATGAGGCCTTGTGCCTTCTTTTCCCGTAAATTTTCGCCCGCTGAGCGGAATTATGATGTTGGGAATCGGGAGCTTTTGGCCATGAAGTGGGCGTTTGAGGAGTGGCGCCATTGGCTCGAGGGGGCCAGACATCAGGTGGTGGTATTGACTGACCACAAAAATTTGATCTATCTTGAGACCGCCAGGCGCCTGAATCCTAGACAGGCGCGCTGGTCATTGTTTTTCTCTCGGTTTAATTTTGTGGTATCGTACCTACCGGGTTCTAAGAATGTTAAGGCGGATGCCCTTTCTAGGAGTTTTGAGCCTGATTCACCCGGCAACTCTGACCCCACAGGTATTCTTAAGGAGGGAGTTATCTTGTCAGCCGTTTCTCCAGACCTGCGGCGGGCCTTGCAGGAGTTTCAGGCGGATAGACCGGATCGTTGTCCGCCTGATAGGTTGTTTGTTCCTGATGATTGGACCAGTAGAGTCATCTCTGAGGTACATTCTTCTGCATTGGCAGGTCATCCTGGAATTTTTGGTACCAGGGATTTGGTGGCAAGATCCTTCTGGTGGCCTTCCCTGTCACGAGATGTGCGAGGCTTTGTGCAGTCTTGTGACGTTTGTGCTCGGGCCAAGCCTTGTTGTTCTCGGGCTAGTGGATTATTGTTGCCCTTGCCTATTCCTAAGAGGCCTTGGACACACATCTCGATGGATTTTATTTCAGATCTGCCTGTTTCTCAGAAGATGTCTGTCATCTGGGTGGTGTGTGACCGTTTTTCTAAGATGGTCCATTTGGTTCCCCTGCCCAAATTGCCTTCTTCTTCCGAGTTGGTGCCCCTGTTTTTTCAAAATGTTGTTCGTTTGCATGGTATTCCTGAGAATATCGTTTCTGACAGAGGAACCCAATTTGTGTCTAGATTTTGGCGGGCATTCTGTGCTAGGATGGGCATAGATTTGTCTTTTTCGTCTGCTTTTCACCCTCAGACTAATGGCCAGACCGAGCGGACTAATCAGACCCTGGAGACATATCTGAGGTGTTTTGTGTCTGCTGACCAGGATGATTGGGTTGCTTTTTTGCCATTGGCGGAGTTCGCCCTCAATAATCGGGCCAGCTCTGCCACTTTGGTGTCCCCGTTTTTCTGTAATTCGGGGTTCCACCCTCGATTTTCCTCCGGTCAGATGGAATCCTCGGATTGTCCTGGAGTGGATGCGGTGGTGGAGAGATTGCATCATATCTGGGGGCAGGTGATGGACAATTTAAAGTTGTCCCAGGAGAAGACTCAGCTTTTTGCCAACCGTCACCGTCGTGTTGGTCCTCGGCTTTGTGTTGGAGATTTGGTGTGGTTGTCTTCTCGTTTTGTCCCTATGAGGGTCTCATCTCCTAAGTTTAAGCCTCGGTTCATCGGTCCGTATAAAATATTGGAGATTCTTAACCCTGTTTCCTTCCGTTTGGACCTCCCTGCATCCTTTTCTATTCATAACGTTTTTCATCGGTCGTTATTGCGCAGGTATGAGGCACCGGTTGTGCCTTCCGTTGAGCCTCCTGCTCCGGTGTTGGTTGAGGGTGAGTTGGAGTACGTTGTGGAAAAAATCCTAGACTCCCGTGTTTCCAGACGGAGACTCCAGTATCTGGTCAAGTGGAAGGGATACGGCCAGGAGGATAATTCTTGGGTCACTGCATCTGATGTTCATGCCTCTGATCTGGTTCGTGCCTTTCATAGGGCCCATCCTGATCGCCCTGGTGGTTCTGGTGAGGGTTCGGTGCCCCCTCCTTGAGGGGGGGGTACTGTTGTGAATTTGGATTCTGGGCTCCCCCGGTGGCTACTGGTGGAATTGAACTTGTGACATCATCTTCCCTGTTCACCTGTTCTGATTAGTTCTGGGTGTCGCTATATAACCTGGCTTCTCTGTTAGATGCTTGCCGGTCAACAATGTTATCAGAAGCCTCTCTGTGCTTGTTCCTGCTCCCAGACATCTACTAGATAAGTTGGACATTCGTCCATGTTTTGTTTTTGTATTTTGGTTCCAGTTCACAGCTGCAGTTTCGTTACTGTGTCTGGAAAGCTCTTGTTGATCAGGAATTGCCACTCTGGTATTATGAGTTAATGCCAGAGTCCTAAAGTAATTTCTGGATGTGTTTTGTTAGGGTTTTCTACTGACCATGAAAGTATGCTTTCTGTCTTCTGCTATCTAGAAAGCGGACCTCAAATTTGCTAAAACTATTTTCCTGCTGCGTTTGTTGTTTCATCTCATATCACCGCCAATATATGTGGGGGGCTTCTGTCTCCTTTTTGGGCATTTCTCTAGAGGTGAGTCAGGTCTTATATTTCCCTCTGCTAGCATTATTTAGTTCTCCGGCCGGCGCTGGGCATATAGGGATAAAAAGTAGGACATGCTACCTGGCTACTTCTAGATGATGCGGTAGGTTTAGTTCATGGTCAGTACAGTTACATCTTCCAAGAGCTTGTTCCTATTGAGGCTTATGCTAGTTCTCTGGCCATGGAGATCATGACAACCGCCATACCCCCCACACAGTATAATGTTCTCATAGTACCGCCATACCCCCACACACAGTATAATGTTCTCATAGTTCCGCCATACCCCCACACACAGTATAATGTTCTCACAGTACCGCCATACCCCCACACACAGTATAATGTTCTCTCAGTACTGCCATACCCCCACACAGTATAATGTTCTCATAGTACCCCCACACAGTATAATGTTCTCATAGTACCGCCATACCCCCACACAGTATAATGTTCTCATAGTACCGCCATACCCTCACACAGTATAATGTTCTCATAGTACCGCCATACCCCCCACACAGTATAAGGTTCTCATAGTACCGCCATACCCCCACACACAGTATAATGTTCTCATACTACCGCCATACCCCCACACACAGTATAATGTTCTCATAGTACCCCCACACAGTATAATGTTCTCATAGTACCGCCATACCCCCACACACAGTATAATGTTCTCATAGTACCCCCACACAGTATAATGTTCTCATAGTACCCCCACACAGTATAATGTTCTCATAGTACCGCCATACCCCCACACACAGCATGTTCTCACAGTACCTCCATCCCACCACACACAGTATAATGTTCTCATAGTACCGCCATACCCCCACACACAGTATAATGTTCTCATAGTACCGCCATACCCCCACACACAGTATAATGTTCTCATAGTACCGCCATACCCCCACACACAGTATAATGTTGTCATAGTACCGCCATACCCCCACACACAGTATAATGTTCCTACAGTACCGCCATACCCCCACACACAGTATAATGTTCTCATAGTACCGCCATACCCCCACACACAGTATAATGTTGCTACAGTACCGCCATACCCTCACACACAGTATAATGTTCCTACAGTACCGCCATACCCTCACACACAGTATAATGTTCTCACAGTACTGCCATACCCCCACACAGTATAATGTTCCTACAGTACCGCCATACCCCCACACACAGTATGTTCTCACAGTACCTCCATCCCACCCCACACAGTATAATGTTCTCTTAGTACCACCATACCCCCACACACAGTATAATGTTCTCCTGGAACCGCCATACCCCCACACACAGTATAATGTTGCTACAGTACTGCCATACCCTCACACACAGTATAATGTTCCTACAGTACCGCATTACCCTCACACACAGTATAATGTTCTCACAGTACTGCCATACCCCCACACAGTATAATGTTCCTACAGTACCGCCATACCCCCACACACAGTATGTTCTCACAGTACCTCCATCCCACCCCACACAGTATAATGTTCTCTTAGTACCACCATACCCCCACACACAGTATAATGTTCTCATAGTACCACCATACCCCCACATAATAACATATAATGTTCTCATAGTAAGGCCGAAAAAAGACATTTGTCCATCCAGTTCAGCCTATATTCCATCATAATAAATCCCCAGATCTACTTCCTTCTACAGAACCTAATAATTGTATGATACAATATTGTTCTGCTCCAGGAAGACATCCAGGCCTCTCTTGAACCCCTCGACTGAGTTCGCCATCACCACCTCCTCAGGCAAGCAATTCCAGATTCTCACTGCCCTAACAGTAAAGAATCCTCTTCTATGTTGGTGGAAAAACCTTCTCTCCTCCAGACGCAAAGAATGCCCCCTTGTGCCCGTCACCTTCCTTGGTATAAACAGATCCTCAGCGAGATATTTGTATTGTCCCCTTATATACTTATACATGGTTATTAGATCGCCCCTCAGTCGTCTTTTTTCTAGACTAAATAATCCTAATTTCGCTAATCTATCTGGGTATTGTAGTTCTCCCATCCCCTTTATTAATTTTGTTGCCCTCCTTTGTACTCTCTCTAGTTCCATTATATCCTTCCTGAGCACCGGTGCCCAAAACTGGACACAGTACTCCATGTGCGGTCTAACTAGGGATTTGTACAGAGGCAGTATAATGCTCTCACCATGTGTATCCAGACCTCTTTTAACCCCTTCATGACCGTGGGATTTTTCCGTTTTCGTTTCTCACTCTCCTCCTTCCCAGAGCCATAACTTTTTTATTTTTCCGTCAATTTGGCCATGTGAGGGCTTATTTTTTGCGGGACGAGTTGTACTTTTGAATGACACCATTGGTTTTACCATGGCATGTACTAGAAAACAGGAAAAAAATTCCAAATGCGGTGAAATTGCAAAAAAAGTGCAATCCCACACTTGTTTTTTGCTTGGCTATTTTCCTAGCTTCACTAAATGCTAAAACTGACCTGCTATTATGATTCCCCAGGTCACTACGAGTTCATAGACACCTAACATGACTAGGTTAGTTTTCACCTAAGTGGTAAAAAAAAATTCCAAACTTTGCAAAAAAAAATAAAAATAAAATTGCGCCATTTTCCGATACTCGTAGCGTCTCCATTTTTCATGATCTGGGGTCGGTTGAGGGCTTATTTTTTGCGTGCCGAGATGGCGTTTTTAATGATACCAATTCAGTGCAGATGCGTTCTTTTGATCGCCCGTTATTGCATTTTAATGCAAATCACGGCGACCAAAAAAACGTAATTCTGGCGTTTCGATTTTTTTTCTCGTTAGGCCGTTTTGCGATCAGGTTAATGCTTTTTTTTTATTGATAGATCGGGCGATTCTGAACGCGGCGATACCAAATATGTGTAGGTTTGATTATTTTTTTATTGATTTATTTTGATTGGGGCGAAAGGGGGGGGATTTAAACTTTTATATTTTTTTTATTCTTTTCACATTTTTTATTTCTTTTTTTTTTAACTTTTACCTTGCTTCTATAGCCTCCATGGGAGGCTAGAAGCAGGCACAGCCCGATCGGCTCTGCTACATAACAGCGATCATCAGATCGCTGTTATGTAGGAGAATTGCGGGTGTGCTTTGAGCGCCGACCACAGGGGGGCGCTCACAGCCACCGGCGATCAGTAACCATAGAGGTCTCAAGGACCTCTATGGTTACTGTCCTGACACATCGCCGACCCCCGATCATGTGACGGGGGTCAGCGATGCGCTCATATCCGGCCGCCCGGCCGGATGCGGTAGTTAAATGCCGCTGTCCGCGTTTGACAGCGGCATTTAACTAGTTAATAGCGGCGGGTGATCGCGATTTCACCCGCCGCTATTGCGCGCACATGTCAGCTGTAAAAAACAGCTGACATGTCGCGACTTTGATGTGCGCTTACCGCCGGAGCGCACATCAAAGCAGGGGACCCGACATCGGACGGGATAGTACGTCCGATGTCGGGAAGGGGTTAATGCGCCCCATGATCCTGTTTGCCTTGGCAGCTGCTGCCTGGCACTGGCTGCTCCAGGTAAGTTTATCATTAACTAGGATCCCCAAGTCCTTCTCCCTGTCAGATTTACCCAGTGGTTTCCCGTTCAGTGTGTAATGGTGATATTGATTCCTTCTTCCCATGTGTATAACCTTACATTTATCATTGTTAAACCTCATCTGCCACCTTTCAGCCCAAGTTTCCAACTTATCCAGATCCATCTGTAGCAGAATACTATCTTCTCTTGTATTAACTGCTTTACATAGTTTTGTATCATCTGCAAATATCAATATTTTACTGTGTAAACCTTCTACCAGATCATTAATAAATATGTTGAAGAGAACAGGTCCCAATACCGACCCCTGCGGTCCCCACTGGTCACAGCGACCCAGTTAGAGACTATACCATTTATAACCACCCTCTGCTTTCTATCACTAAGCCAGTTACTAACCCATTTACACACATTTTCCCCCAGACCAAGCATTCTCATTTTGTGTACCAACCTCTTGTGCGGCACGGTATCAAACGCTTTGGAAAAATCAAGATATACCACGTCCAATGACTCACCGTGGTCCAGCCTATAGCTAACCTCTTCATAAAAACTGATTAGATTGGTTTGACAGGAGCGATTTTTTAGCGCTTCAATGGTGCCATCCGGCTTTAGTAGTGCAAATGCTTTCTTTTTACTGTTAATTGCCTGTCTTACTTCTTTGTTTAGCCACATTGGGTTTTTCCTATTTCTAGTCCTTTTATTCCCACAAGGTATAAACCGCTTACAGTGCCTATTTAGGATGTTCTTAAACATTTTCCATTTATTATCTGTATTCTTATTTCTGAGGATATTGTCCCAGTCTACCAGATTAAGGGCATCTCTAAGCTGGTCAAACTTTGCCTTCCTAAAGTTCAGTGTTTTTGTGACTCCCTGACAAGTCCCCCTAGTGAAAGACAGGTGAAACTGTACAATATTGTGGTCACTATTTCCTAGATGCCCGACCACCTGCAGACTTGTTATTCTGTCAGGTCTATTAGATAGGATTAGGTCTAAAAGTGCTGCTCCTCTGGTTGGATTCTGCACCAATTGTGAAATATACTTTTTCTTGGTTATTAGCAGAAACCTGTTGCCTTTATGGGTTTCACAGGTTTCTGTTTCCCAGTTAATATCCGGATAGTTAAAGTCCCCCATAACCAGGACCTCATTATGGGTTGCAGCTTCATCTATCTGCTTTAGAAGTAGACTTTCCATGATTTCTGTTATATTTGGGGGTTTGTAACAGACCCCAATGAGAATTTCGTTACCATTTTTCCCTCCATGAATTTCGACCCATATGGACTCGACATCCTCATTCCCTTCGCTAATATCCTCCCATAAAGTGGACTTTAGACAAGACTTTACATAGAGACAAACCCCTCCTCCTCTCCAATTTTTACGATCCTTTCTAAACAGACTGTAACCCTGTAAGTTAACTGCCCAGTCATAGCTTTCATCTAACCATGTCTCGGTTATTTCCACTGTGTTACAGTTACCTGTAGATATTTCTGCTTCTAGTTCTTCCATCTTGTCAGGCTTCTGGCGTTTGCGAGCATGCAGTTTAGAGGATTTTGTTTTGTTCCAATCTCCTCGCTGTGGATTGTTTTAGAAATGTCCTTACCTCCCTTCTGAGTATGTTTTCCTGGGTCTTCTTTGTTCGAGTCCAAACAAGGAAGAGCACATTACTGTCTGTGAATAAGGAGCTATTTTATTTAGCCCATGATGGAGACATTTTTTTGGTTCAGTGTAGCTTGAAAAAGGTTAGCTTTAAATGTGCCAAGGTCAAAACCAAGAGATAACAAGGTAACCTAGGGGTAAGGTGGAGGGATAGTGAGAAAGGGAGCCAAAGGTCAGAAAGCCAACAGAACAAACAATTAGAGCAAAACAAGCAAATGCGAACTGAGCACACACTCAAGGGGTCAGACACACAGGCTAAACAAAAGTATAGCTGACAGGGAATCCTAGTCTGGAGTGTGTATAAATACCCTTCCAGATCCAAAGAGAGGCCAGCAATATTAACCCTGAGAGAGCAGGACATGAACCGCGTCCTGTACCATGACACGTAGTAGAAGATGAAGATGTCGTCCTCATCATGAAGTAGTTATTTCTCATGTCGCGTGTAATGAATATCTCCTGCAGTATTGCTAATGCCGATTCCAGGGTCGGTAAATGAGACGAGAATTAGTGTTATGAGAGATGAGTCTATGAGGAACGTATTCAGCTGCCGACTCCGAGGAGGAAACTGCTTGTTGTCTGTGGCCTAAATATGTAGGATTTATTAGTAGATGTAAAGAAGGAAACTAAATACTGTAAAATAATAAATCTCCTCATATGTTTCCTTATTATCTCCAGTAATTGTATTATTACACAGGATTCTTATGATGTTCCATCGGCTCATCTTCTCATTCAGGTCTCTACAATATCGGATCCTCTCAGTGAAGATCTTCTACAAAAGAGAATTTTCCTGATTTACCCATCACAGATGGATATGGACAGAGACAAGATGGCGGAGAGGATATTACACCTCACCCTAGAGATCCTCTTCCGGCTTACTGGAGAGGTGAGAGATTCTGATGACGTCACATTACATTATTCTTATCTATGGGAATAACAGATGGACAGAACTGGAGAGGTGAGGACTCTGGAAATGTCTGTAGTGAGATTTATTAATGTGTCTCTCCATTACCAGGATTACACAGTGGTGAAGAAGACCTCTAGTGATCGCTGTCAGGACCCTGTGTCTGAGGGATGGGGAAGACCCCTGAGCCCAATCACGGGGCCTCCACCTCACCCCCTGATCCATGAGGACATCAATGACCAGAAGATCCTAGAACTCACCTACAAGATGATTGAGCTGCTGACTGGAGAGGTGACACTGCTGGGAATGCTGGGATATTATACAGTAACACTATGAAGGGATCGGGGGGATGACGGTATCATTGTATGTGTCAGGTTCCTATAAGGTGTCAGGATGTCGCTGTCTATTTCTCCATGGAGGAGTGGGAGTATTTAGAAGGACACAGAGATCTGTACAAGAACGTCATAATGGAGGTTCCCCAGCCCCTCACGTCTCCAGGTAATAGACAGGACTAAATACACACGGCCTATAATTATCTGTATGTAAAGAATGAATTCACTCCCTGTATGTGTTTCCTCCAGATCTATCCAGTAAGAGGACAACACCAGAGAGATGTCCCCGTCCTCTTCTTCCACAGGACTGTAACCAAGAAGATCCCAATGCTCCTCAGGATCATCAGGTAGATGGAGAGAAGGTGTCAGGAGATCTCCCCTATGATGTGTAGACGCCGGTGAAGGTCTTGTGCTCGGTCTTGTTTTATCCACCAGTATTATATGTTTTATACTTGTGTAATGAGAACGGTGGAGATGGCAGGATTAGAGATGATCATAGATGGGACTTCTCCATCTGTCAGTGACTTTTACATTATTTGTTTCAGGGTGAAGATCTGACCCATATTAATACTACAGAGACATATATGAGAGGGGATGAGCGGTGTAAAGAGGAGATTCCCACATATGTCTACCCAGGTGAGTAGTAACCACTAAATGCAGAGAGGTCACAGATTCTTCTCATCACCTGCTGTGGCTGCTTTATCGGTGGTGTAGTCCGGCCGTATTACCATGATCACCATTTTGCCTCTAGACCACAACATTCTCCTCCTCCCAAAACTGTTCAAATGACTTTGGGCAGTGAAAGCCCTTTTCTATAGAACTTACAACCTGGTAGATCCACCTACCCCCTGGGTTTAGGAGACGCTGTTACCTGCCCAGATCTGTGAACTATAAAGCCAAATGACAGCGTACGGAGAATGTGCTGACAAGATAGAAAATCACGTGAAGAAAAATATTCTGATGGGCCTGTAAGAGAAAGCGGAGGGTAATGATGCTGTTGGCTTCCTAGAACCCTGAGATCTTATCGGAGGAATCTCCCTTCTCTCCCTTCTGTGCTGCTGAATGTGATCATATGGTCCCTACAAGACCAGGTCCAGTCTTTCTGGCCAAACTTCACTTTTATGATGGACAACATAAAATGTGCAGTGAGGCCAAGTGTGAATTTCTGGACAATAACAGAGTTTCCCTTTATCCGGACTTTTCACTTTGTATTAAAACCGACTAACTTCCAGGAGGATTGTGATAATCTACATAAACCCATCACACCGGTGCCATGATATATCTCTGAGCTGTGCGTGGCTGATGGCTGTAATATACATTTATTCCCGCCTGCAGGACATGTGTTGGCTCCAGCCCTGGTTTCATGGAATCACTCCACCTGATAAATTACATTGTTTTATCCTAAGAAATTCAGATTACTGCACAATCTCTCCTGAAATGGGAGCAATATTATTTCCTCTAATCTTCTGGTCAGGATTCATAGTAGCTCCAATGGTCCACCATAAATGAATGCAGCTCTGGTTTACTGTTGGAGTTCTCCCATCATAGATGCATTGTTGTTGGGGATGTAACATAGAATAAAAAAAATGTCTTTTTTCACCTGTTCGTTCTGTATGATAGTTGGATTGTGGTGGGATCGGCCTGCCTCACTTATGAGTCTGTAACTCCCTGATAGTCTTAAAAAAAACCTCTCCATCGCCTCTTCCAAATGCCTAAGATCCAAATTTAAAGTGAACCTGTCAGCAGGATTGTGCTCAGTGACTACAGACACTGTCAGGTCGGAGCCGTTATACTGATTACACTGATACCTGGTGATGAAATCTGTCTTGTGGTTGTTGTGTAATCTGTATTTGTAGTTTTATTATGAGGCTTAAAAAAATAATTACATCCATCAAAATGACACCAGCGGCGCCTGTCCAGTAGCATCTATCTCTTGCTTATAGACTGCGCAGGCTCCGCCATCGTATGTAACAATTTGCTGGATGTAATTTTTTTTCTAAGCCTCACAATATCCACAATATTATAGGCATTATCAACAATAATATCAACATTATTATATGCATTATGTAAAAATGGGGGGCAGGTCAGTGAGGGATCAGCGACCTGTCATAGGCCAATACAGATGCATATGTAATCAGAGCACCACATAAAGCCCCGCCCACAGCCCCATCCCAGAGCACCACATAAAGCCCCGCCCACAGCCCCGCCCCAGAGCACCACATAAAGCCCCGCCCACAGCCCCGCCCCAGAGCACGAGAATCTCCTGAACTGAAAACTACAAACACAGACTAAACAACAACCACAAGACGGATTTCATCACCAGGTATCAGTGTAATCAGTATAACGGCACCGACCTCACAGTGTCTGTAGTCACTGAGCACAATCCTGCTGACAGGTTCCCTATAAGACATCTCCGCTCTGCACTATTATACACAGTTCTCTATAAATGTGTAATATTTCTTCTTGAAACTCATCTGACAGAAAATATTGGAGCTTCCGATAGTTTAGATTGTGAAGTCACCGAGCCCCGTGCTCTAATTACCCCAGAGAGGTTTCACCACTAGCTCCTCATTTATTACTGACTAGATGGTGGCCCGATTCTAACGCATCGGGTATTCTAGAATATGTATGTAGTTTATTTATGAAGATATCAGAATAATGCAATGAATACACAGGATTCGGCTGGCCGGGCGTGACCAATTATCAAAGCGTGGTTGAAATCCCGCTCGAATTTGTGGCCGGACTGCGTCTGTTGCTGATTGTTCGCTGCCGGACGGGGGCGACCAATGAGTGAAGCCAGTGCCAGCTCCAGGTTTTTGAGGGCCCGGGCGAAAGAGTCTTGACAGCCCATGTAGTATATAACACAGCCCACGTAGTATATAACACAGCCCACGTAGTATATAACACAGCCCACGTAGTATATAACACAGCCCACGTAGTATATAACACAGCCCACGTAGTATATAACACAGCCCACGTAGTATATAACACAGCCCACGTAGTATATAGCACAGCCCAGTAGTATATAGCACAGCCACGTAGTATATAGCACAGCCCACGCAGAATATAAAGCCCCAATGTCGCTGATTGGTCACGCCCGGCCGCTCGCGACCAATCAGCGAAGCGTGGTTCAAATCGCTGATTAGTCGCGCCCAGCCTACCGCGACCAATCAGTGATACGGGAGACCCTCTGTTCCCAGTAATGCCTTTGCGGCAATAACTCGCTATGATGTAGCGGTCTCGTGATCTGGGGTCGTTGCCGCAATGCATTCTTGGGACTGGAGCGTCGCGAGGAGTGGGAAAGGCTGCCGCGGACGCCGGAAGGTGAGAATATAATACTGTTATAATTAATATAATGTAATATTTTAACATCATATGTTTTTACTATTGATGCTGCATAGGCAGCATCAATAGTAAAAAGTTGGTCACACTTACAGGGGTAATGGCAGCTGACTGGAGGGGAGTATGGAGGGGGCACTGACTGGAGGGGATTAGGGAGGGGCCAATTTGTGGCCGGACTGTGCCTGTCACTGATAGGTCGCACCCAGCCAGCCAAGATCAATCAGTGATGCGCGATTTCCGTGACAGAGAAACAGACAGACAGACAGACAGACAAACAGACGGTGCACTTGGCCCAAGTAAAGATGGTGACTACACAGGTGTGGCACACCAGTGCAAATAAATAATCTGCAGCAGTGTTCACACAGAGTATGCACAGCAACTGGATCATAGCCTATTAGTAACACCCAGTGGAGGGTTGCCCAGTGCTAACTGTAATGCGTCCTGTGTGAACAGAGGCCAGAACTTATAAAACCACAGGGTGTTACTAATAGGCCATGGTCCAGTTGCTGTGCATACTCTGTGTGAACACTGCTGCAGATTATTTATTTGCACTGATGAGCCAAGCGGCCAATCCCTGATTGTAGGCTGGCTGTCTCATTTTGTATTACCGCACCTGTGCCATCTTTACTTGGGCCTGCTGCACCATGATTTCAGGCCTAGACAGGTAAGCACCTTTGTCTGTTTTTCTGTGGTGTTTTTCTAGAATACTGGATGTTTTTTCCTCCCATTTTTTTCCTCCTGTTGTGGTTCATGCTTTGAGCTTTAGTGGGGTGTGGTACTTTCCAATTGGCTGAAGTAGGGAGCAGATGACTCCAGCTGGACAGCAGGAACAGATCCCAGATGAGATTGGACACACGATATACAGAAGCCCTAATATGACTAAATGGCAGAAATCCAGAATAGTCGAAATCCCCATAAAGTGATTCCATTTTATAAATTAATTCACTCAGGGTTATAATGTATAGGAGTGACTATTTTGACTCCACTTTTCGGAAATGAACACGCAGTGGATGTTGGAGAGTGAAAATTACACATTTGCCATTTTATTACCCAGCACATAGTGCCCAGATTGTGCTCCAGGAGACACACACCGCAGATTAAGTGGATTCTTCTCACTATAATATTGATTAAATACAGGGATCCTAAATGTTGTTTGAGCACAAGACTCAGAAGTGAGAGCGGATTTTTCTCAATCGGTTTATGGAAATCTTGTTGCTTTTCAACAGCCTTTGAGCCACTAATAGTGTGGGAACCTCTGTTTTTCCACTGACGGATGATGGACCTGAGTGGGGACTTGTTTTTGTGAGATGAGACTTGATATTATTTTCGCCTACATAGCAATAAGCAAGGAATGTATATGCACACAAAACAGGGATCACTAAAAAAATAAACAATTCTTTATTATGGATATTTCACGTCCTATATTAAAATTTACCTTATGATACACAGTAAAATCTTCCAAAAGCGACCACTGAATTTTCAGCAGATAGGATCTGGTTGGAAACAGATATATGCTAAGGAATATGGTTATATTATGGAGTGTCTTTCAATAATATACAAATACATTTATATTAGAACATACTAAGAACCTTAAACCTTCAGGGGGATTTCTTAGAGGAGAATTTTCGGTGTCGCTAAGAATTCTTTACCTCTTGTGGCTCAGTTAGCTCCTCCGTCCCTCAGCTTTTCAGTAATTCCCCATGCAGCGAATCTGGGTATTAGATCGGTGTTCTTGAAAGCCGATGTATTCACGATGAGAGTGCGGGTAGTAAGCACTGCCCCGGCCGGCGGCAGAACTCACCAGAGCCGGCACTTATTCCTGTCAGTGTGGAGTAAATGCGCGCTGTAGAAAATAGCCGTTCGGTTCACTGGCAGTGCAGGACCTTACGTGACGTCACGGTCATGTGATAGCACACGTGACTGGCTATGGGTAGTGCACAGGACTCTGGTGAGTTCTGCTAAACGGGTCCATGGACCCACGCGTATCGACACCTGAAGTGTCTATGCACAATTTGGTGCTGACATTGTATAGATTGCTTAGCTCACTGTGGCATGGTGCAGCTATTGTGCTGACAGCATCTATATATGGTAAATGGGGCATATTCCTCTGGTTGGTGTTACACATTGATGCCCTTTATTCCAGGGGTATTGCTTGATACGCGGACTGTCATTTATTAGGCTAACGGGTTCTCGAGTATTATACTCCTTATTTTGGAACTTGATTTTTTTCAGTCCATGTTGTGGACTATTTTAATTGTTTTTAAATAGTATGTGTTCTCTAATAAAACAGGGATCACTAAAAAATAAACAATTCTTTGTGTGCATATACTTTCCTTGCTTGTTGCTATGTTTACTATTGATATGCATTAGGTAATCCCGATTTATTTTGAGGTGGTGCCTGCTCATACATATTTACTTTATTTTCACCTATATAACATTGATTGGTTTCTTTTTATTCGATATTTGGGAGGCAGAATGAACAAACAGTTGAACACCACACACTACTGGTTCATCCTGTAAGGTTTTCTATTAGACTGTGAACTGTCATTGTCTTGGTAAATGATTAGTTTTTTACATAACTTTCCATTTTTATGGACAGTTTAAGTAGAAATGTTCAATAATATAAAACTCAAGGATATTTTGTTAAAAAAAATTGTTTATCTTAGCAGATCACTATACCAGGAGATCAGAAGGACAGCTGACATCTTCAATTTATAAATCTGATGATCTTGAGATCCTACAAGATACAACTGAAGTGATTGCTGTTACTCCAGATATATCATCATCCATTCACAGCAAAGATCTGTTATCTGATCCTATGAAACAGGTCCCATCTTCTGATTCATTACCGACTACTAAAGAAAATCAAAGTCACAAAAGAGGCATTAAAAAACAAACTGCTCCTAAAGCAAAGAAATCATTTTCATGTTCAGAATGTGGGAAATGTTTTAACCACAAATCACATTTGGTTACTCACCATAGAACTCACACAGGGGAGAAGCCTTTTTCCTGTTCAGAATGTGGGAAATGTTTTATTCAGAAATCACATTTTGTTACTCACCATAGAACTCACACAGGGGAGAAGCCTTTTTCCTGTTCAGAATGTGGGAAATGTTTTAATCAGAAATCACTTCTTGATATCCACCAGAGAACTCACACAGGGGAGAAGCCTTTCTCCTGTTCAGAATGTGGGAAATGTTTTATATGGAAATCGTCTCTTAATATCCACCAGAGGGCTCACACAGGGGAGAAGCCTTTTTCCTGTTCAGAATGTGGGAAATGTTTTAATCAGAAATCACTTCTTGATATCCACCAGAGAACTCACACAGGGGAGAAGCCTTTCTCCTGTTCAGAATGTGGGAAATGTTTTAATCAGAAATCGGTTCTTGATATCCACCAGAAAGCTCACACAGGGGAGAAGCCTTTTTCCTGTTCAGAATGTGGGAAATGTTTTATATGGAAATCGTCTCTTAATATCCACCAGAGGGCTCACACAGGGGAGAAGCCTTTTTCCTGTTCAGAATGTGGGAAATGTTTTATATGGAAATCGTCTCATGATAGCCACCAGAGGGCTCACGCAGGGAAAAAGCATTTTTCCTGTTCAGAGTGTGGGAAATGCTTTAACCAGAAATCGGTTCTTGCTAGACACCAGAGAACCCACACAGGGGAAAAGCCTTTTTCCTGTTCAGAATGTGGGAAATGTTTTACAGAGAAATCGGTTCTTGCTAGACACCAGATAACCCATACAGGGGAGAAGGCTTTTTCCTGTTTCGAATGTGGGAAATGTTTTAACAAGAAAGCTCATCTTGTTAGTCACCAGAGAACTCACACAGGACAGAAGCCTTTTTCATTTTCTTAATGTGGGAAATATTTTATTTGGAAATCAACTGTTAATAAACATCAGAGATGTCACATAGGGAAGAAGCCTTTTTTATATTCAGAATGTTGAAATTGTTTTAACCAAAATTGGATCTTATAAACGAGATCCCAATTCACCGCGCTATGCTGTGATAATAGAAAGAAAAAAAATAATACTCACTCTGTGATTGTGTTAATATGGAGCATATATCAGGAAACTCATAAGAATGAAATCCTTTTGGTGGTCACTGCCAATAAAAAATAGTATAGATCATATACGGAAATGGATAGAATTACCAGTAGTACTGCTGGCTAAAAAAATTTCAGTACTTACTACTTGATGCGAATGTCCATGAGAGACTTCTTGAACCTGGTACTGGGTTCTAGCGTCAAGGGGTTCTGCTAGTAGTGTGCTTTAATTGTGCGTATTTAGTACTTCAGGGAATAACAATATGTTATAGGATTAATGGATGTGTTCCCTATACCTAAATACTAGCCTCTGAGTATTTGAGGCTTACTGCGGTATAGGCAGAGGCAGCAATTGACACTTGAAGGTGAAGGCAGTCCAACCAGTGAGATACTGATAGAAAGCACTAGGTAAATGAGAGCGGTAATTAGAGGAAATTGCTCGTGCAGCTGAGTGCTCGAATAACCTGTGCTTATATGTGTAAGATTAGTATGAGCCCATAAGACCTTACTGCGATATAAGATACCGGCAGGGGCAGCGTGTAATAATTGTAGGTGATGACAGCCCAACTAGTAGAAACGCTGATAGCAAGCACTAAATAAATTATCTAAGATAGCGGTGATTAGAGAAATACTCGCATAGAGTTAAAGGCGTAGGATTGAGTCTATCGCGCACCCGTCCTGCTTCTACGTGACGTCACAGAAGTTTTTTTCCACGCCGCAACCGTTGGCGCTGCTTGCGGCCGGAGCACGCAAGGAATCAGCGCGTCCTCAGACTGCACTGTCACTGCCAGCAAGCACCACCACGCTTAGCAGCAGCACCCAGCCGGCCCACGCAAGGAATTAGGCTCTACAAGTAAGCGCATTATAATTGCAATTCTATAACTAGCATTTAACTCTATGCGAGTATTTCACTACTAGCAGAAACCCTGACGCTAGAACCCAGTACCAGGTTCAAGAAGTCTCTCATGGACATTCGCACCAAGTAGTAAGTACTGAACATTGTTTAGCCAGCAGTACTACTGGTAATTCTATCCATTTCCGTATATGATCTATACTATTTATTATTGGCAGTGACCACCAAAAGGATTTCTTTCTTATGAGTTTCCTGATATATGCTCCATATTAACACAATCACAGAGTGAGTATTATTTTTCTCTCTCTATTATCTCAGCATAGCGCGGTGAACTGGTATCTTGTTAATTAGCCCCAAATGTTTTACAGGAACTGGCACAGAGCCTGTCACTTTCACCAGCTGCATCTGAGATTTATCAACAATCTATTTCTGAGTGGTAAGCGCCAGTGTGCACTTCTTTATTCCAAAATTGGATCTTCTTAGAAGGGTTGTCTCTTGTCATTCCTCATGTTTGCTGACAAAAGGATAAAACTAAACTTTATCAATTCCAAATGTAAAACTAAATCCATAATTCACCCCCTGAAGGTTAGTTAGGAGGTGACTAATAGAAAACATATATACCCCACATCTTAGTATATAGGGTGAGGTGACGTATAAACACTCAGGCTGGAGTCACACGCGATTTTAAAATCAGTCCGATTTTGATGCAGGAGAGTCAGACGAGTGTAATGCGTTTTTCTCTAGTCACCTTCCACGACAGCATAGGATGTTGTCTCCACGCTCTAATGGGGGACAGGAAGCACAGAGAGGTTAAAAGACCCTCCCTCCATCCAATTGCCAGTGTCTGTCCTGTCCCCTATGGGGCACGGAGAGGTTCTGGTATGCTGCGTGGCCGGCGACTGCAGTTACCTGGTATTTGTAGAGCTGGGCAGTGGTGGTCGGGGCTCTGCTTCCCTCCTCCATTCTGCTCCTGTCTCCCCTCGTGTGGATTCTGGGACCCTCCCCTGGCCCTCCTGCACCCCCGTGAGGGTAAAACGGGACGAGGACCCCCATGCCAGAGACCTCCCTGAGATCTCTGGTCTTCCTCTCGCACGCGCGCGCTGTTCTGTGACCCGGAAGTGATGTCATCAAAGGGCATGTGTCACTCCTGGGTCTTGCGTTCCACCGCTGGAACGCATGTACTTCCAGGTTTCGGCCCTCTTCCGCATCTGGACCTCCGAACGGCGTACAAAGTACGTGAAAGTCAGTGGACGCCTGCTCTGGACCCAGGGAGGGAGAGGGGGAATGATTGTGGTGCAGTGGGCAGGGTTTATTCTTATGTAAACCTGCCAGAAGACACCCTCAGGTAAGGCTTATCCCCTACACTATGGAGGGTGCTTCCGCCTCTGGCACTGCTTCTGCAGAACTCAGCGCTGCCCCAGTAAGTCCTGGAAGTGGGGGGGTCCTAATCGGGTTCCTCTTTTCTTGTATTACTCTCCCCTCTGTAAGGCAGTGACCAGTGTCATATGCGAGGGTCGCTATGTATCCCCCAGGATGTGCTTAGAAGCATATTAGATCCGCTGGCGTGCCCTCTGCACACAGCAGGTTTGCCTGTGAGACACACAGGGAAGAATAAAAGTGAGTGTGAACTGGATCAAGTTATTTGACCCAGAAATTAATCAGGAAAACCCGGTATGGGCTTTTATTTTTGAAACGGACTGCAGGAAGGTAGTGGGGCCGGTCCGATTCCTCCAGCCCAGATCTTATAATAATAATAATAATAATAATCTTTATTTATATAGCGCCAACATATTCAGCAGCACTTTACAATTAAGCGGGGACATGTACAGACAAATTCAGTACAAGTTAAGACAATTTAAACAGTGACATTAGGAGTGAGGTCCCTGCTCGCAAGCTTACAATCTACAAGGAAATGGGGGGACACAATAGGTGAAAAGTGCTTGTTATTTCAGGTCTGGCAATTATAATTAGTGTTGAGCATTCCGATACCGCAAGTATCGGGTATCGGCCGATATTTGCTCTATCGGAATTCCGATACCGAGATCCGATACTTTTGTGGTATCGGGAATCGGAAGTTCCCAGTGTATGGTTCCCAGGGTCTGAAGGAGAGGAAACTCTCCTTCAGGCCCTGGGATCCATATTACTGTGTAAAATAAAGAATTAAAATAAAAAATATTGATATACTCACCTCTCCGGAGGCCCCTGGACATCACCACTGGTAACCGGCAGCCTTCTTTGCTTAAAATGAGCGCGTTCAGCACCTTGCATGACGTCACGGCTTCTGATTGGTCGCGTGCCGCTCATGTGACCGCCACACGACCAATCACAAGCCGTGACGTAATTCTCAGGTCCTAAATTCCTAATTCTAGGAATTCCAGGATTTCCAAGCTAAAAGGTGAGATCCTTGCCCGACAGGGGGTTAACCCCTTAGTGACTGAGCCAAATTTTTGAAATCTGTCCAGTGTCACTTTATGTGGTAATAACTCTGCAATGCTTCAACATATCCCAGTGATTTTGAGATTGTTTTTTCATGACACTTTACACTTTATAATAATTGTAAATTTAGGTCAATATGTTTTGTGTTTATTCATAAAAAATCTCAAAAATCTGAGAAAAATGTTAAAAAATTAGCAATTTTCTAAGTTTGAATGATTATCCCTTTAATCCAGATGGTCATACCACAGCAAACCATTAATAAATAACATTTCCCACATGTCGGCTTTACATCAGCACCATTTGTAAAATGTTATTTTATTTTGTTAGCATTTTAGGAGGTTTAAAATGTAGCACCAATTTTTCATTTTTTCAAGGAAATTTACAAAAATTTTTTTTTTTAGGGACTTATCCATGTTTGAAGTGACTTTAGGGGTCCCATATATTGGGAAACCCCCAAAGGTGATACAATTTTAAAAACAGCATTCCCTGACATATTGAAAACTGCTGTCAGGTAGTTTATTAACCCTTCAGGTGCTTTACAGGAATTAATGCAACGTGGTATGACAGAAATGAAAATGTGTATTTTTACCACCTACCATTTTTACCATGCCTTTAACTTCTGAACAGATTATTAGAGCTGTCAGACTGTAAGGCCGCTATTTGGTCGTGAATTACCATGGCAAACATCAGGACCACAAAATCATGATCTGAGGGCACCAGTTTGGATAAAGAGGAGCCCCCACACTCTGGTAACCATTTATAATGATGTAGTCACTATTGACAACAGCATCTAAGGGGTTAAACAGATTTGGAAGGTGCAAATACTGATCGTGGCTGATGCAGCAAGTTGTCAGCTATAGTGCACAACCAACAGCTGCAGGATTGTCACCTGTATGGTGATGCTATTCTCTTACATCTCAGGTCAGTTAAAAGACGTATTGGCTGTCATTAAGGGGTTAATACTTACATGAGAGCCCAACGGGTGTTTTCTTGGACTTTTGTGGAAACCCAGCCTGCCCAGTCTCAGGTTAGTTAGAGGTGCCTCCTTTGCTAAATCCTAATTTCAGTCTGTGTATGTTATTTCCCTCTCCTCTCACAGTCAATATTTGTGGGGGGCTGTCTATCCTTTTGGGATTTTCTCTGAGGCAAGTTAGTTTTCCATTTCTATCTTTAGGGGTATTTAGTCCTCCGGCTGTGTCGAGGTGTCTAGGGAGTGTCAGGTACATCCCACAGCTACTTCTAGTTGCGGTGTTAAGTTCAGGGTCTGCGGTCAGTACAGGTACCACCTTCTCCAGAGTACGTCTCATGCTGCTCCTAGGCCACCAGATCATAACAGTGGTGGTCGACCGACTGGTGAGGGCTCTGCCAGCAGCCATACAACGTTGGGTGGGTCAAGGGGATCCGGGTACCCTAGACCAGGTTGTAGGTCTAATAGAGCGATATAAGGCCACCCAGGACTTTATACGGGACACTGCTCTGCTTCGGCTGTCACGTAAGGCTCCGCCAGCTCAGGGGTCTGAGAAAAGTCCACGACCCTCCACTGGGACAAAACTGGACCGAGCCCGTGCTGAGGGGAGGTCTCGGAAAGAGAGTGACCACAGACCTGTGTCCCCTAAACTGGCCCCAAGGTTACCTCGTGCCACAGTCATTACGTGTTGGCGATGCCAACAACCTGGACATGTGGTTGCCAATTGCCCCCTAAAACAACCCATGGACTGCGGGTATACCCGCCGGGTGTCTATGTATGCCCAGCCAGTCTGCATTGCCACTACAGACCCTGCCGGTACCGAACCTCAGCTGTGCAGAGTACTCGTTAACGGGTACCAGACGGATGCTCTCTTGGACTCGGAGCTTGGTGACCCTGGTACACGGGTCCCTGGTTGCTGGGGACAGTCCTAATGGACGGAAGATGGGGTAGTGTGCATACATGGGGACCTCTGAGAGTACCCGACTGCGGAGGTCACGTTCTCCACCCCATGAGTAGACAAAACGTGGTGGGAGTGGTAAAGACTCTTCTGTATGGGACTGTGATGGGTAGAGACTTGCCCCTGTTCTGGTCCCTCTGGGAGACCAAAGTTAACCCTCTCAGGGTAAAAATCATTCCGGGTGCAGAACCCGAAGATCCCGAGTCAGGGATACCAGCCATAGGGGTCGCCACCATAGGGACAGTGTGTAATCCCGACAGGTTTCCCCTAGAGGTATTGGCAGGAGAAGTGGAGGAGAATCCACCAATTCCTGAGCTGGAGGTGTCACCTGGTAAGTTCGGGACTGCCCAGCTCCAGGATCCCACTCTGACCCGGGCAAGGGAAAGAGTAATTGAGGTGAATGGGGTGGCACAACAACCTGGTGCAGAAAAGGAGTTTCCCCGGATGATGATCAACCAGGAGTTACTGTACAGGGTTGATAAAATCCGGGATGAGGTGGTGGAACAACTGGTAGTGCCCCAACCCTATCGTCGGTCGGTGCTCGACATGGCTCACACTCACATGTTGGGGGGGCACATGTGAGTTGTGATTCCTTGCTTGTGCTCTCTGTGCGGTACTGCGACCCTGTGACGTAACAGGGTTCGCTTTCTTCATACAGGGTGAAGTTAACCCATGTGTGTATCCTCATTGTACCGCCATATAGTCCGTCATTACTTAGCAGCAGGTTCCATCTCTGTACGGTGGACCCCGGGCTGCGAACGCACCTTATTCTATCTATTTAATTATTTGGTGCATTCCGCTAGCCCTAACAATAAGTAGATGGACAGTATTATAATTAGAAATACATAAGTCTCATATATATAGTTATGCGATTGTTGATAGCGTCATCAGCCACTTGAATAGGTGATCAGATAAAAGATGAGTCCATACTTCCAACGTCCATAGTAGATGTAAAGTGGACCACAAAATAAGTCCCACTGCAAACATTATAAGCAAAATAAAAAAATATATATATTAAAAACAATTAAAATATAACTAAAACAAAAACAACAACCACCATAATTGGGAACACATAATAGGAATCCCAGGAGAGCGGAAACACATTAGGGGTTAATCCCATATTACAATAAATCATAAAAAGGATGCAAATGACAATGACTCATTTAGACCCCTAGGGGTCACGGTATCCAATAACACAATCCATTTGGCTTCTACTTGGGCCAGAGTTTTTTTTAAATAATCACCCCCCGATCCCTAAATGGATGATATCAATCCCTCTCACCCTGAACGAAGATGGTTCACTATTATGGTGCTGTCTAAAATGACGTGGGATCGTTTTGAGGAGGGTAATATCGGTCGCTGTCTTGGCCGCACAAATGTCCTGCACTTGCTCACGCACACGTACTCTCAATTCTCTCGATGTAAGTCCTATGTAGATTTTAGAACACCCGCAAGTCGCATAATAGATGACATCCGTGCTACTGCACGATATCCGATGTCTGATATTAAATTGTTTCTTACCATCGGAAGAGCTAAACGTGGTACAACGTAGGACATTTGTGCAGGCAAGACAGCGACCGCATGGTATGGAACCAAGTGTTGGACCTCTGGAGCCAAATGGATGGTTAGAAGTAGGAATATAATGACTACTCACTAGGAGGTCTTTCGAGATTTTTCGATCTCCTTGCAGTCATAGAGGGATAATCGCCAAGAGTTACTCCCAGGGAGGGTTCAGTACTCAAAATAGGCCAATGTTTTTTTAAGGATCTGCCTCATATCCTCCCATTCATTGTTCAACGTAGATATAAACCTTATAGGTCAGTGTTTCACTATACTTGGTCGAGCTCTGGAAGGTTTCAAAAGATTGCCCCGTGGAGTTGCCCTCGCTCTCTGATATCCCTCCCTGATGCACCGGTTAGAATAACCACATGCAGCAAACCGGGATTTTAAATCAGAGGTCCGTTTTTCAAATTTGGCATCAGATGAACAGATCCACCTCATCCTAAGGAACTGTCTGACCGGGACACCCTAATTGTGGAAGGATTGTGAGCAGAGGACGCATAAATCAGTGCGTTCACAGATGTCGGTTTACGATATGTCCAGCATGGTCAACCTCAAAACTAATGTCCAAAAAGTTGACCTTCCTGACATCATATGTATATGTACGATGGATGTTTAAAGAGTTCTGATTCAGCGTCCTCTATTAAACATTTGTTAACATATCCAATAAAATTTAGGTATATTTTTATTTATTTTTCAATTTTTAAAATGACCAATACCACATAAAGGGGACAAATACCACCGCACCATGACCAGACACCATATTACCACCACATAGTGACCACATAATAGCATATACAAGGAACAAATACCACCACACCATGTCCAGATCACATATTACCACCATAAGATCACCAATAATACCACATACAGGGAACAAACACCACCACACCATGACCAGACCACATATTACCACCACATAGTGACCAAATAATAGCACATACAAGGAACAAATACCACCACACCATGGCCAGACCACATATTACCACTACATAGTGACCAAATAATAGCACATACAAAGAACAAATACGGCCGACGTTCCCGACGCTAGTGTGGTCTCCGCCGCACAACGGGGGCAGCGGATGCATTTTTCCCACGCATCCGCTGCCCCATTGTGAGGTGCGGGGAGGTGGGGGCGGAGTTCCGGCCGCGCATGCGCGGTCGGAAAAAGTGGACCGTCGGGAGCAAAAAACGTTACATGTAAGGTTTTTTTCTCCCGACGGTCCACTACCACACGCCCAAGCATCGCAAAACGGACGCGACGTTTGGCAATGCGTCGCAAATGCGTCGCTAATGTTAGTCTATGACGAAAAAACGTATCCAGCAAGAACTTTTGCTGGATGCGTATTTTCGGCAAAATGACGCATTTGCAACGTATTGCAGTTAACGCTAGTGTGAAAGTAGCCTAAAGCGGCTCTGTCCCGCACCTCCCCCCTGCTCTCGCCTTCTGTCCCGGGGTTATTTTGGCTTTCTCTTAAAGGGAACCTGTCACCCCGTTTTTTCCGTATGAGATAAAAATACTGCTAAATAGGGCCTGAGCTGTGCATTGCAATAGTGTATTTTGTGGACCCCGATTCCCCACCTATGCTGCCGAAATACGTTACCAAAGTAGTCGTTTTCGCCTGTCAATCAGGCTGGTCTGGTCAGATGGGCGTGGTGTCTTCCCCCAGATCTTGCTTAGTTTTCCGTTGGTGGCGTAGTGGTGTGCGCATGCCCAAGGTCCCGAATCCACTGCACAGGGGAGTGAAAATAGCGTGATGTGCGACATTTCATTGGTGATCGGTGGGGGCGGCCATCTTCCTTTGGCCGCGCGTGCGCAGAAGCGGCGCTCTGCTGGCCGCGGCTTCAGGAAAATGACCGCAGGATGCCGCGCGTGCCCAGATGGAGATCGCGGCGGCCATTTTCCTGAAGCAGAGATGCGACACCTCGTACACACACGACTCCGCTCCGTACACCTCATGCACACCCGGCTCCGCTCCGTACACCTCATGCACACCCGGCTCCGCTCCGTACACCTCATGCACACCCGGCTCCGCTCCGTACACCTCATGCACACCCGGCTCCGCTCCGTACACCTCATGCACACCCGGCTCCGCTCCGTACACCTCATACACACCCGGCTCCGCTCCGTACACCTCATACACACCCGGCTCCGCTCCGTACACCTCATACACACCCGGCTCCGCTCCGTACACCTCATACACACCCGGCTCCGCTCCGTACACCTCATACACACCCGGCTCCGCTCCATACACCTCATGCACACCCAGCTCTGCTCCGTACACCTCATGCACACCCAGCTCTGCTCCGTACACCTCATACACACACGGCTCCGCTCCGTACACCTCATACACACCCGGCTCCGCTCCGTACACCTCATACACACATGGCTCCGCTCTGTACACCTCATACACACACTGCTCTGCTACATCCACCCAAACCCCTCCTGACCTCACACAAAAGCTTACCCTCCTCCAGCATGATGACAACCAGCACTGCACTACTGTCCTGCACTACACGGAAGCCCTTGATCATGTGACTCCGACTCCTCCCCTCCTGTGACCTCATCACAGGTCCTGTGCGCACAGAGCAGTGGCAGCTATAGTAGTGGTGTGCGGCTCTCTGCGGTGGAGGGGCTCTGCTGCGGGTCAAGTGCAGTCCCACCCGTGATCGCGAGTGCACGCGCAGCAGGGCCTGTAAGGAAGAATTATTTAAAGGGCCGGCGGCCCATTTTGTAGCTTAGAGTTCTTAGGAGCCCGCCCAGTCTGCTGGACTGGGTGGGCCCCTAAGCACTGCGGGCCCCGTCGCAATTGCGACCCCTGCGACCGCGGTAGTTACGCCCCTGGCTGTCAGCCTCCAACTGGCTGGTGGCTTTAACCACTGACGGGCGTGCCCGCACGGCTGCAATAGAGTAACTGAACTTGCGACTCGGATGCAGATTCAGTTACCGACAGAAGCCTGAAACTGGGGCCCGGGCACGATGAGCAGAAGAGACAGGGCCTGATGTGGGCCTCCTCTGCCCACTGGGCCCCATATGCCAGTCAGGGCAGTAGTGCCCCGATGGCGGCCCTGCTGCTGTACCACAAATTGTCATTTCTCCAGGTTAGCAAATAAATAGTTGTCACGTAGAACCTGGAGAACCTGTCTGACATGGTCACCATGCTCCTCCAGAGTACGTGAGGAACTCAATATATCATCCAGGAAAATTACCACAAATCCACCAGTGAGAAAATATAGCCCTCCATCCTATTACCAAACCCCACAGCGACTGGAGAGGAGCATGGCCGTATATGACCCTTAGCCGGACACTGGAAGGGGGTAAATAAGCGAGATTTCGGCCTTTTAGCTCCCGGTGTGGAGGCGATAGCACAATCATATGCCGCCATATACTAGACGTCCGGTAACCGGTGATAATCCCCTCATGTGTGGGGTCTATTTGTCTCCAGAGAAATCACACGTTACATTCCACACAGAACATTGTGTAGAAAAGGCGGCGCGAGGTGATTGTGCCAGTAGTGAGGGCGAATAATGGCGGGAATGTCACTGACTGAGGAGAAGTCTCCATGTAGCGTCTTCACTGCGGATCACGTGACCCCTGACTCCTCCCCTGTGACCTCATCACAGGTCCTGTGCGCACAGAGCAGCCATATCTGTGGAGTGCGGCTCTGCAGGTGGAGGTATGTGGAGGTTCCCCAGTACTGAGCGCAGCCGGGGACATTAACCCCTTCTGCACGGAGGAGACTCTTTATAAGAACCATAACGTTGTTGTTTCCTGTAATAGATACATACGAGCCAACTACGGAGGACAGGAAGTGAGGAGCGGAGTGTTCTCCTAGTACAGGGCCCCTTTCTTGGCCCCACACAGTGTAATGCTCCGAGTCATTATGTAGTATGTATGATGCCCCCCCACAGTCTAATGTTCTCATAGTACCACCATACCCCCACAGAATAATGTTCCCACAGTACTGCCATCCCCCACAGAATAATGTTCCCACAATACCGCCATCCCCCTCACAGTGTAATGTTCCCACAGTACCGCCATCCCCCCCACAGAATAATGTTCCCACAGTACCGCCATCCCCCTCACAGTGTAATGTTCCTACAGTACCGCCATCCCCCCCACAGAATAATGTTCCCACAGTACTGCCATCCCCCACAGAATAATGTTCCCACAGTACTGCCATCCCCCTCACAGTGTAATGTTCCCACAGTACCGCCATCCCCCCCACAGAATAATGTTCCCACAGTACCGCCATCCCCCTCACAGTGTAATGTTCCCACAGTACCGCCATCCCCCTCACAGTGTAATGCCCCCATTATGTCCCTGTATTGAGTGATCAGATACAACAAAACAACACAAGGCAGAAGTAACCAATATCATTATTTATTTCCCTGATAATGGTGGAATTGTGATAACTATAGCAACAGTGAATAATATAAAACATGGTGATTACGAGGTGAAATATACAATATCATAAATACACTGTTCAAAAAAATATAGGGAACACTAAAATGCCACATCCTAGATATCACTGAATGAAATGTTCCATTTGTAAATCTTTATTCATTACATAGTGGAATGCATTGAGAACAAAAAAAACCTAAAAATGAACAACATAAATCACAACTAATATCCCACGGAGGTCTGGAGTTGGAATGATGCTCAAAACCAAAGTGGAAAATGAAGTTACAGGCAGATCCAACTTCAGTGGAAATGCCTCAAGACATGGAAATGATGCTCAGTATTGTGTGTGGCCTCCACGTGCCTGTATGATCTCCCTACAACACCTGGACATGCTCCTGATGAGGCGGCGGATGGTCTCCTGAGGGATCTCCTCCTAGACCTGGACTAAAGCATCCACCAACTCCTGGACAGTCTGTGGTGCAACTTAACGTTGGTGGAAGGAGCAAGACATGTCCCAGATATATATCGGATTTAGGTTGGCGAAACTGGCGGTTCAGTCCATAGCTTCAATGCCTTCATCTTGCAGGAACTGCTGATACATTCCAGCCACATGAGGTCTGGCATTGTCCTGCATTAGGAGGAACCCAGGGACAACTGCACCAGCATATGGTCTCACAAGGGTCTGAGGATCTCATCTCGGTACCTAATGTCAGTCAGGCTACCTCTGGCGAGTACATGGAGGGCTGTGCGGACCTCCAAAGAAATGCCACCCCACACCATTACTGACCCACTGCCAAACCAGTCATGCTGAAGGATCTTGCAGGCAGCAGATCGCTCTCCACGGCGTCTCCACACTCTGTCACGTCTGTCACATGTGCTCAGTGTGAACCTGCTTTCATCTGTGAAGAGCACAGGGCCCCAGTGGTGAATTTGCCAATCCTGGTGTTCTGTGGCAAATGCAAAGCGTCCTGCACGGTGTTGGGCTGTGAGCACAACCCCATCTATGGACTTCAGGCACTCAGACCATCCTCATGGAGTCAGTTTCTAACCTGTTTGTGCAGACACATGCACATTTGTGGCCTGCAGCTGGAGGTCATTTTGCAGGGCTCTGGCAGTGCTCCTCCTGTTCCTCCTTGCACAAAGCCTGAGGTAGCGGTCCTGCTGTTGGGTTGTTGCCCTCCTACGGCCCCTTCCACATCTCCTGGTGTACTGGCCTGTCTCCTGGTAGCGCCTCCAGCCTCTGGACACTACGCTGACAGACACAGCAAACCTTCTTGCCACAGCTCGCATTGATGTGCCATCCTGGATGAGCTGCACTAGCTGAGCCACTTGGGTGGGTTGTAGAGTCCATACCATGCTACCACAAGTGCAAAAGCACAACCAACATTCAAAAGTGACCAAAACATAAGCCAGAAAGCATTGGTACTGAGATGTGGTGTGTGGTCCCCACCTGCAGAACCTCTCCTTTATTGAGGGGGTCTTAATAATTACCAATAATTTCCATCTGTTGTCTATTCCATTTGCAGAACAGCATGTGACATTGATTGTCAATCAGTGTTGCTTCCTAAGTGGACAGTTTGGTTTCACAGAAGTTTGATTTACTTGGAGTTAGATTCTGTTGTTTAAGTGTTCCCTTTATTTTTGCGAACAGTGCATAAATAGATAGATAAAACAAATAGAAAAATAGAGCAGCACATGCAGCATGGAAAGAATCTGTGGGCAAAAGAGCTTCCACAGGCATATACCAAACCTTGCATGTAATAGTCCAAAAAAGGAAGCAGCACACCACTGTCTGTGAATAAGGAGCTATTTTATTTAGCCCATGATGGCGACGTTTCGGTTCAGTGTAACTTGAAAAAGGTTAGCTTTAAACGTGCCATGGTCAAAACCAAGAGATTACAAGGTAACCTAGGGGTAAGGTGGAGGGATAGTGAGAAAGGGAGCCAAAGGTCAGAAAGCCAACAGAACAAACAAGCAGAGCAAAACAAGCTAATGCAAACTGAGCACACACTCAAGGGGTCAGACACACAGGCGAAACAAAAGTATAGCTGACAGGGAATCCTGGTCTGGAGTGTGTATAAATACCCCTCCAAATCCAAAGAGAGGCCAGCAATATTAACCCTGAGAGAGCAGGACATGAACCGCGTCCTGTACCATGACACGGAGTAGAAGAGGAAGATGTCGTCCTCATCATGAAGTAGTTATTTCTCATGTCGCGTGTAATGAATATCTCCTGCAGTATTGCTAATGCCGATTCCAGGGTCGGTAAATGAGACGAGAATTAGCGTTATGGAAGATGAGTCTATGAGAAACGTATTCAGCTGCCGACTCCGAGGACGAAACTGCTTGTTGTCTGTGGCCTAAATATATAGGATTTATTAGTAGATGTAAAGAAGGAAACTAAATACTGTAAGATAATAAATCTCCTCATATGTTTCCCTTATTATCTCCAGTAATTGTATTATTACACAGGATTCTTATGATGTTCCATCGGCTCATCTTCTCATTCAGGTCTCTACAATATCGGATCCTCTCAGTGAAGATCTTCTACAAAAGAGAATTTTCCTGATTTACCCATCACAGATGGATATGGACAGAGACAAGATGGCGGAGAGGATATTACACCTCACCCTAGAGATCCTCTTCCGGCTTACTGGAGAGGTGAGAGATTCTGATGACGTCACATTACATCATTCTTATCTATGGGAATAACAGACGGACAGAACTGGAGAGGTGAGGACTCTGGAAATGTCTGTAGTGAGATTTATTAATGTGTCTCTCCATTACCAGGATTACACAGTGGTGAAGAAGACCTCTAGTGATCGCTGTCAGGACCCTGTGTCTGAGGGATGGGGAAGACCCCTGAGCCCAATCACGGGGCCTCCACCTCACCCCCTGATCCATGAGGACATCAATGACCAGAAGATCCTAGAACTCACCTACAAGATGATTGAGCTGCTGACTGGAGAGGTGACACTGCTGGGAATGCTGGGACATTATACAGTAACACTATGAAGGGATCGGGGGGATGACGGTATCATTGTATGTGTCAGGTTCCTATAAGGTGCCAGGATGTCGCTGTCTATTTCTCCATGGAGGAGTGGGAGTATTTAGAAGGACACAGAGATCTGTACAAGAACGTCATAATGGAGGTTCCCCAGCCCCTCACATCTCCAGGTAATAGACAGGACTAAATACACACGGCCTATAATTATCTGTATGTAAAGAATGAATTCACTCCCTGTATGTGTTTCCTCCAGATCTATCCAGTAAGAGGACAACACCAGAGAGATGTCCCCGTCCTCTTCTTCCACAGGACTGTAACCAAGAAGATCCCAGTGCTCCTCAGGACCATCAGGTAGATGGAGAGAAGGTGGCAGGAGATCTCCCCTATGATGTGTAGACGCCGGTGAAGGTCTTGTGCTCAGTCTTGTTTTATCCACCAGTATTATATGTTTTATACTTGTGTAATGAGAACGGTGGAGATGGCAGGATTAGAGCTGATCATAGATGGGACTTCTCCATCTGTCGGTGACTTTTATAATATTTGTTTCAGGGTGAAGATCTGACCCATATTAATACTACAGAGACATATGTGAGGGGGGATGAGTGGTGTAAAGAGGAGATACCCACATATGGCTACCCAGGTGAGTAGTAACCACTAAATGCAGAGAAGTCACAGATTCTTCTCATCACCGGCTGTGGCTGCTTTATCGGTGGTGTAGTCCGGCCGTATTACCATGATCACCATTTTACCTCTAGACCACAACATTCTCCTCCACCCAAAACTGTTCTAGTAACTTTGGGCATTGAAAGCTCTTTTCTATAGAACTTACAACCTGGTAGATCCACCTACCCCCTGGGTTTAGGAGACGCTGTTACCTGCCCAGATCTGTGACCTATAAAGCCAAATGACAGCGTACGTAGAATGTGCTGACAAGATAGAAAATCACGTGAAGAAAAATATGATGATGGGCCTGTAAGAGAAAGCGGAGGGTAATGATGCTGTTGGCTTCCTAGAACCCTGAGATCTTATCGGAGGAATCTCCCTTCTCTCCCTTCTGTGCTGCTGAATGTGATCATATGGTCCCTACAAGACCAGGTCCAGTCTTTCTGGCCAAACTTCACTTTTATGATGGACAACATTAAATGTGCAGTGAGGCCACGTGTGAATTTCTGGACAATAACAGAGTTTCCCTTTATCCGGACTTTTCACTTTGTATTAAAACCGACTAACTTCCAGGAGGATTGTGATAATCTACATAAACCCATCACACCGGTGCCATGATATATCTCTGAGCTGTGCGTGGCTGATGGCTGTGATATACATTTATTCCCGCCTGCAGGAGATGTGTTGGCTCCAGCCCTGGTTTCATGGATTCACTCCACCTCATAAATTACATTGTTTTATCCGAAGAAATTCAGATTACTGCACAATCTCTCCTGAATGGGGAGCAATATTATTTTCTGTAATCTTCTGGTCAGGACTCATAGTAGCTCCAATGGTCCACCATAAATGAATGCAGCTCTGGTTTACTGTTGGAGTTCTCCCGTCATAGATACGTTGTGGTTGGGGATGTAACATAGAATTAAAAAATGTATTTTTTCACCTGTCCGTTCTTTATGATAGTTTGATTGTGCTGGGATCGGCCTGCCTCACTTATGACTCTGTAACTCCCTGATAGTCTTAAAAAAAACCTCTCCATCGCCTCTTCCAAATGCCTAAGATCCAAATTTAAAGGGAACCTGTCAGCAGGATTGTGCTCAGTGACTACAGACACTGTCAGTTCGGTGCCGGTATACTGATTACACTGATACCTGGTGATGAAATCCGTCTTGTGGTTGTTGTGTAATCTGTATTTGTAGTTTTATTATGAGGCTTAAAAAAAAATAAAAAATTGCATCCATCAAAATGACACCAGCGGAGCCTGTCCAGTAGCATCTATCTCTTACTTATAGACTGCGCAGGTGTCGCCATCGCCTGTAACATTTTGCTGGATGTAATTTTTTTTCTAAGCCTCACAATATCCACAATATTATAGGCATTATCAACAATAATATCAACACTATTATATGTATTATGTAAAAATGGGGTCAGGTCAGTGAGGGATCAGCGACCTGTCATAAGCCAATACAGATGCATATGTAATCAGAGCACAACATAAAGCCCCGCCCACAGCCCCGCCCCAGAGCACCACATAAAGCCCCGCCCACAGCCCCGTCCCAGAGCAACAATAAAGCCCCACCCACAGCCCCGCCCCAGAGCACCACATAAAGCCCCGCCCACAGCCCCGCCCCAGAGCACGATCTCATGAACTGAAAACTACAAACACAGACTAAACAACAACCACAAGACGGATTTCATCACCAGGTATCGGTGTAATCAGTATAACGGCACCGACCTGACAGTGTCTGTAGTCACTGAGCACAATCCTGCTGACAGGTTCCCTTTAAGACCTCTCCACTCTGCACTATTATGCACAGTTCTCTATAAATGTGTAATATTTCTTCTAGAAACTCATCTGACAGAAATTATTGGAGCTTCCGATAGTTTAGATTGTGAAGTCCCCGAGCCCCGTGCTCTAATTACCCCAGAGAGGTTTCACCACTAGCTCCTCATTTATTAATGACTAGATGGTGGCCCGATTCTAACACATCGGGTATTCTAGAATATGTATGTAGTTTATTTATGAAGATTTCAGAATAATGCAATGAATACACAGGATTCGGCCGGCCGGGCGTGACCAATTAGCGAAGCGTGGATGAAATCCCGCTTGAGTTTGTGGCCGGACTGCGTCTGTTGCTGATTGTTCGCTGCTGGCCGGGGGCAACCAATTAGTGAAGCCAGTGCCAGCTCCAGGTTTTTGAGGGCCCCTGGCAAAAGAGTCTGACAGCCCACGTAGTATATAGCACAGCCCACGTAGTATATAGCACAGCCCACGTTGTATATAGCACAGCCCACGTAGTATATAGCATAGCCCACGTAGTATATAGCACAGCCCACGTAGTATATAGCACAGCCACGTAGTATATAGCACAGCCACGTAGTATATAGCACAGCTCACGTAGTATATAGCACAGCTCACGTAGTATATAGCACAGCTCACGTAGTATATAGCACAGCCCACGTAGTATATAGCACAGCCACGTAGTATATAGCATAGCCACGTAGTATATAGCACAGACACGAAGTATATAGCACAGCCTACGCAGTATATAGCACAGTCCACATAGTATATAGCACAGCCCACGTAGTATATAGCACAGCCCACGCAGTATATACCGCCCCAGTGACGCTGATTGGTTACGCCCGGCCGCCCGCGACCAATCAGCGAAGCGTGGTTCAAATCACTGATTAGTCGCGCCCAGCCGGCCGCGACCAATCAGCGATGCGGGAGACCCTCTGTTCCCAGTAATGCCTTTGTGGCAATAACCCGCGATGATGTAGCGGTCTTGCGAGACCGCTATGTGATCTGGGTTCATTGCCGCAGTGCATTTTTGGGACCGGAGCGTCGCGAGGAGCGGGAAAGGCTGCCGCGGACGCCGGAAGGTGAGCGTATAATGCTTTTTTTTTTTTTTTTTTTTTATTATTTTAACATTATATGTTTTTACTATTGATGCTGCTTAGGAAGCATCAATAGTAAAAAGTTGGTCACACTTACAGGGGTAATGGCAGCTGACTGGAGGGGAGTATGGAGGGGGCACTGACTGGAGGGGAGTAGGGAGGGGCCAATTTGTGGCTGGACTGTGCCTGTCGCTGATTGGGCGCGGCCGGCTGGGCACGACCAATCAGCGACACGCGATTTCCGTGACAGAGAAACAGACAGACAGACGGTGCACTTGGCCCAAGTAAAGATGGTGACTACACAGGTGTGGCACACCAGTGCAAATAAATAATCTGCAGCAGTGTTCACACAGAGTATGCACAGCAACTGGATCATAGCCTATTAGTAACTCCCTGTGGAGGGCTGCCCAGTGCTAACTGTAATGCGTCCTGTGTGAACAGAGGCCACAACTTATAAAACCACAGGGTGTTACTAATAGGCTATGATTCAGTTGCTGTGCATACTCTGTGTGAACACTGCTGCAGATTATTTATTTGCACTGATGAGCCAAGCGGCCAATCCCTGATTGTAGGCTGTCTGTCTCATTTTGTATTACCGCACCTGTGCAGTCTCCACCTTTACTTGGGCCTGCTGCACCATCATAGCGCATTTGATTTGAGGCCTAGACAGGTAAGCAGCTTTGTCTGTTTTTCTGTGGTGTTTTTTCTAGAATACTTGATGTTTTTTCCTCCCTTTTTTTCCTCCTGTTGTGGTTCATGCTTTGAGCTTTAGTGGGGTGTGGTACTTTCCAATTTGCTGAAGTAGGGAGCAGATGACTCCAGCTGGACAGCAGGAACAGATCCCAGATGAGATTGGACACACGATATACAGAAGCCCTAATATGACTAAATGACAGAAAGCCAGAAAAGTCGAAATCCCCATAAAGTGATTCCATTTTATAAATTAATTCACTCAGGGTTAGAATGTATAGGAGTGACTATTTTGACTCCACTTTTCGGAAATGAACACGCAGTGGATGTTGGAGAGTGAATATTACACACTTGCCATTTTATTACCCAGCACATAGTGCCCAGATTGTGCTCCAGGAGACGCACACCGCAGATTAAGTGGATTCTTCTCACTATAATATTGATAAATACAGGGATCCTAAATGTTGTTTGAGCACACTGCAAGACTCAGAAGTGAGAGCGGATTTTGCTCAATCAGTTTATGGAAATCTTGTTGCTTTTCAACAGCCTTTGAGCCACTAATAGTGTGGGAACCTCTGTTTTTCCACTGACAGATGATGGACCTGAGTGGGGACTTGTTTTTGTGAGATGAGAATTGATATTATTTTCTCCTACAAAGCAACAAGCAAGGAAAGTATATGCACGCAAAACAGGGATCACTGAGAAATAAACAATTCTTTATTAGAGAACACATACAATTTAAAAACACTTAAAATAGTCCACAACATGGACTGAAAAAAATCAAGATCCAAAATAAAGAGTATAATACTTGTGGACCCGTTAGCCTAATAAATGATAGTCAGAGTATCAAGCAGTATCCCTGGAATAAAGGGCATCAATGTGTAACACGTATCAACCAGAGGAATATGCCCCAATTACCATATATAGATGCTGTCAGCACAATAACTGCACCATGCCACAGTGAGAGCAAAGCAATCTATACAATGTCAGCACCAAAATGTGCATAATCACAGTGGCATGGTCAAATAAAAAACATGGGAACATAATAAAGAAAACACAAGGATATAGAAATGTGATACTCAGCCCTGACCAAGTCCTACAGTCTCCCCTGTGTACAAACAATCCGGCTAAGCAGGTCCATGGACCCACGCATATCGACACCTGAAGTGTCTATGCACACTTTGGTGCTGACATTGTATAGATTGCTTTGCTCTCACTGTGGCATGGTGCAGCTATTGTGCTGACAGCATCTATATATGGTAAATGGGGCATATTCCTCTGGTTGGTAAGTGTTACACATTGATGGCCTTTGTTCCAGGGGTATTGCTTGATACGCGGACTGTCATTTATTAGGCTAACGGGATCTCGAGTATTATACTCCTTATTTTGGATCTTGATTTTTTACCCTTCGCCACGACAGCACCCCACATGAGAGAGAGGGATCCGCCCCATAGGAACAGGAAACCTACAGAATAAAAGGAGGCGGTCCCCTCTCCTCCTCAGTTTAGGTTTCCTGTTCCTACAGGGACCCAGCTTACCTACAGATGAAGAGGATCCCTGGGCCATGCACCCGCCTGCGTCGGTCTCTGTGGGAACGGCAGGGGCTGCGGTTCCAGAAGCAGCGGCGGGGGAGCCCCTGCTTGCAGCCTCCCCCCTCGTCTGGCCAAGCATCCACGGTCCGGGTCCGGTCACCGTGGGTCCGCCCGGCACCGTGAGGACGCGCGCGCTGCTGCTGCGGCCGGCTTAATATCCCTAGCCGCCGCATGGTGAGTGAGAGCGGCGCGTCTAACCCGGAAGTCGCTGGAGCACTTCCGGGTTGGTCCGGGGAGGCAGGAGAATGGGCGGCAAATTTAAAAATGCAGCGCTAGCGTCGGGCCGGTGTGTGTAAGATGGCTTCACCGGCCGACGATGCGCACTTGCCCGCAGTGCAACAGCGTTCTCCCAGCAAGGAGAGAAGCGCTAGGAGCAGCACAAAGAGTGGTGGTCGACCTCCAGAGAAGGGTTCTACCACCAAACGAAATCCGCCTCCAGAACCGGTACCTGTCAGCTTCACTGGGTGAGTTTTTGAAAGAGTCTCTACCTATATGCTGATATATGTTCCTCCTGTATCTTTCCTAGACTAAGAAAAGGACACACAAATCCAAGCACAAAGAATGTGCTTTATGTACGCAGCCCCTCCCGGATGATTATGTTAAAAAACTGTGTTCGGAGTGTATCATGCAAACCTTACGGCAGGAAAACATAATGACTCCATCAGATGTCAGAGCTATGATCTGGGAAGAAATGCAGGGGTTGGCGCAGACTAGTACCACCAGTACCCGTCAGCTTAGTAGGTCCAAATCTCCGGTCAGTTCACAGTCAGAGGACGTATGTATATCCTCAGGCGAAGCGGAATCCCAGCCGAGCTCATCCGAGACTGAAGGGGGACTTTGTCTTCCCAACAGCAGTGTGGACAATTTAATAAAATCTGTCAGAAGCACGATGGGGTGCTCAGATGAGAAAGAAAGTAAATCGGCTCAGGACATCATGTTCGCGGGGTTAGGACAGAGGAAACGTAGGTCCTTCCCCGTCATAAAAACTATTAAAGAAATAGTAAAAAAAGAGTGGGATAAGCAAAATAGAGGTTTTCTACCATCATCCTCTAAAAGACGCTATCCCTTCAGCGACGAGGAACTAAATACCTGGTCGAAGGTGCCGAAGGTGGATGCCGCTGTAGCCTCCACAACCAAACAGTCGGTCTTACCGGTGGAGGATTCAGGAGTCCTGACAGACCCGCTGGACCGTAAAGCGGAAGCTTTACTAAAAAGGTCGTGGGAAGCCAACACGGGGGCGTTCAGGCCCGCCATATCTAGCACCTGCACTGCGAGGTCACTACTAGTGTGGATGGAGCAACTGGAGGAACAGATTAGAGGTAGAACTTCGAGAGACTCAATCCTGCCGAAATTCCCTCTAATCAAAGAAGCAGTAGCATTCCTGGCTGATGCCTCTGTGGATTCGCTACGCCTAGCAGCCAGGTCAGCCGGCCTAGTGAACACAGCCCGGCGAGCACTCTGGCTAAAGAACTGGAAAGGGGACGCACAGGCCAAAGCAAAACTTTGTGCGATCCCCTGCCAGGGTGAGTTTCTTTTCGGAAAAGCGCTGGATGAGCTCCTGAGTAAAGCAGGAGAAAGGAAAAAAGGCTTCCCTAACCAGTATCTTCCATCCTACAGGAGAGCCTTCAAAAGACGTCCCTTTACCAGGAACAAGCCGTTCGAACAAAGGGAGCGATGGGAGTCGAAGGACCCGAAGCAAAAAGGTGCCTTTTTTAGCGGGTCCCATAACCCGAAACGCAAATACCGCTAACCAGGAGGTAGGCGGCAGATTAAAATTCTTCCTCCCCAGATGGGAACAAATAACATCCAGCCAGTGGATTCTGGACATTGTACAATACGGCCTAAAATTGGATTTTGACCGAATCCCTTGGGATTCCTTTATAGTAACATCTCCAAAAGGTCATGACCAACAAAGGGCTCTGGAATCAGAGATCCTATCTCTTCTGTCTAAAAAAGTTCTGATAGAAGTTCCCCAGGGTCAAGAAGGGAAGGGGTTCTATTCCCCTTTATTCTTGATCAATAAGCCTGATGGTTCATTTAGAACCATCATAAACCTCAAGAGATTAAACGCCTTCCTGCGTAATCATACCTTCAAAATGGAATCCATTAGTTCAACCATAAAACTCTTGTTTCCTAGGTGTGTCATGGCCGGAATAGACTTAAAGGATGCCTATTATCATCTTCCCATACATGCCGAACATCAAAAGTATCTAAGGGTAGCAGTCATCCTGGAAGGACAGGTTCGTCACTTTCAGTATGTTGCAATGCCATTTGGGCTTTCTATGGCTCCCCGCGTCTTCACTAAGGTGATATTAGAAGTGATGGCTCATCTACGTCAACGAGATACCTTGATAATACCCTACCTAGATGACTTTCTAGTGGTGGGAAACTCTATGCTCCAGTGTAAAACCCGTCTATCTAATACGATCTCGTCCCTACAGGAGTTAGGTTGGATCGTCAACTTCGAAAAATCCCGGCTGAATCCAGAAACTGTCCAGACATTTCTAGGAATCCAGCTAGACTCCGTAAGTCAGAGATGCTTCCTCCCCCAGGCAAAGAAACTGACTATACAGTCAAGGGTATCAGACGCAATACGCAACCCCTACATGACACTAAGGAAGGGCATGTCTTTACGGGGGTCGTTATCATCATGTATCCCTGCTGTACCATGGGCACAATTTCATACTCGTCAATTACAGTATGAGGTATTGTCGTCTCAGGGAAAAGACGGACATCTAGAAAGCAGAATAACTCTTTCCAAAGATGTCTTAGAATCACTATCCTGGTGGCTAGACATGGACCACCTCTCAGAGGGTGTGCCATGGATAATAGACCCGTCTAAAATAATTACCACCGACGCCAGCCCTATTGGGTGGGGAGCACATATGAAAGACAGTCTGGCCCAAGATACTTGGGACCAGGCAGAATTGTCATGTTCCTCCAATTGGAAGGAGTTAAAAGCGGTAGAATATGCCTTAAATCACTTTCTTCCGCAGATTCAAGGAGCAAATGTAAGAATTTACTCGGACAATTCCACCACAGTGGCATATGTGAACCGTCAGGGTGGTACAAGGTCAGGAAGTCTAATGACCATAGCTGCAGACATCTTCCAGCTGGCAGAGACTCATCTAACATCCCTAACAGCCCTGCACATCAGAGGTGTAGAGAACATCAGGGCAGACTACCTCAGCCGAAACGAGTTACGTCAAGGGGAATGGACCTTAAACAGATCCATATTCAGTATGATAACAGAATCATGGGGGATACCACAAATCGACCTATTTGCCACAAGAGACAACCGGCAAGTAAGAAGGTTCGCTTCCCTGAACGCCATGGATCACCCAGATATGTTGGACTCTCTCCACCATCCTTGGAGGTTCCAGCTGGCATACGCCTTTCCTCCGATGTCTCTGATTCCACTAGTGATCAGAAAAATCAGGAGGGAACAAGCAAGAGTGATCCTCATTGCACCATTCTGGCCGAAAAGACCATGGTTCTCTTGTCTCCAGACCATGTGCCTATGCGATCCATGGATTCTCCCATCAGACAAGAAACTGCTGTCCCAAGGCCCCTTTTTCCACCCGCAAGTGAAAGGTCTTCACTTGACGGCGTGGAATTTGAGAGGCAACTACTAAGATCAAGAGGGTTCTCAGCAGAACTAGTAAACACCCTCTTATTGAGCAGGAAAAGATCTACCACCCTGATATATAGTAGGGTATGGAATAAATTCTTAGACTTTTACACGGTACCGTTCACTAAGCAAGTTCCAGTCACACCTATTCTAGAGTTCTTGCAAAAAGGCCGAGAGTTGGGGTTATCTGTAAATACCTTAAGAGTTCAGGTCTCGGCATTAGGAGCCCTATATGGATGCAATATAGCAGCTAATAGGTGGATCTCCAGATTCATAAAATCTTGTGAACGTAGTAAACCGGTCCATATTCCCCGTCTACCTCCGTGGGATTTAAATCTAGTGCTAGAGGCCTTAACCAGCTCCCCATTTGAGCCACTAGATTCAATACCTTTAAAAGTCCTGACATATAAAGTAGCCCTATTGGTAGCCCTAACCTCAGCTAGACGGGTTAGCGACATCCAGGCCCTATCAGTAGACCCACCCTTCTTACTGATATTCCATGATCGGATAGTCCTAAAACCAGACCCCTCATACCTCCCTAAGGTAGCGTCCACCTACCACAGGTCCCAAGAGATATTTCTCCCTTCCTTTTTTGATTCACCTGTAACTCCAGAACAGCATAAATTCCACACCTTAGATGTCAGAAGAGCCATCCTGACCTATATAGAAAGGTGTCAGACATGGAGGGAGAGTAGGGCTCTGTTTATCTCCTTTCAGGGCCACAAGAAAGGACATGGGGTCACGAGAGCTACCATATCTCGATGGATCAGAGATGCTATCTGCTTGGCCTATACGTCAAAAGGCGAGATTCCTCCAGCGGGTATTAAAGCGCACTCAACACGAGCCATGGCTTCCTCCTGGGCGGAACAAGCGGATGTATCGATCCATTTAATATGTAAGGCCGCAACTTGGTCTACACCTTCTACCTTTTACAACCATTATAGACTTGATCTATCTACATCTTCGGATCTGACCTTTGGTAGAGCTGTTCTTAATACAGTAATCCCACCCAAATAATGAATCTCTGAAAATCTCTCATGTGGGGTGCTGTCGTGGCGAAGGGTAAAAAGCCGGATTACTCACCGGTAATGCTCTTTTAATGAGTCCACGACAGCACCCATTTACTACCCTCCCTAAGTTATGCACAGCTCTAACTTTTAAATTCACAAATAATGGTTGTATAGAGTTTAAGATATTTTGCTGAATAAGAATTAATACTAAAGCTTTTGCGGTTCCCTTTTTATACTCTGTAAACTAAACTGAGGAGGAGAGGGGACCGCCTCCTTTTATCCTGTAGGTTTCCTGTTCCTATGGGCGGATCCCTCTCTCTCATGTGGGGTGCTGTCGTGGACTCATTAAAAGAGCATTACCGGTGAGTAATCCGGCTTTTTCAGTCCATGATGTGGACTATTTTAATTGTTTTTAAATTGTATGTGTTCTCTAATAAAGAATTGTTTATTTTTTAGTGATCCCTGTTTTGTGTGCATATACTTTCCTTGCTTGTTGCTATGTTTACTATTGATATGCATTAGGTGATCCCGATTTATTTTGAGGTGGTGCCTGCTCATACATATTTACTTTATTTTCGCCTACATAACATTGATTGGTTTCTTTTTATTCGATATTTGGGAGGCAGAATGAACAAACAGTTGAACACCACACACTACTGGTTCATCCTGTAAGGTTTTCTATTAGACTGTGAACTCATTGTCTTGGTAAATAATTAGTTTTTTACATAACTTTCCATTTTATGGACAGTTTAAGTAAAAATGTTCAATAATATAAAACTCAAGGATATTTTGTTAAAAAAAATTGTTTATCTTAGCAGATGTCTGTACCAGGAGATCAGAGGGACAGCTGGCATCTTCAATTTTTAAATCTGATGATCTTGAGATCCTACAAGATACAACTGAAGTGATTGCTGTTACTCCAGATATATCATCATCCATTCACAGCAAAGATCTGTCATCTGATCCTATGAAACAGGTCCCATCTTCTGATTCATTACCGACTACTAAAGAAAATCAAAGTCACAAAAGAAGCATTAAAAAACAAACTGCTCCTAAAGCAAAGAAGTCATTTTCATGTTCAGAATGTGGGAAAGGTTTCATCCAGAAATGTAATTTTATTATACATCTAAGAATTCATACAGGGGAGAAGCCGTTTTCCTGTTCAGAATGTGGAAAATGTTTTAATCGGAAATCCGTTCTTGATATCCACCAGAGAGCTCACACAGGGAAGGAGCCTTTTTCCTGTTCAGAATGTGGGAAATGTTTTAATCGGAAATCTGTTCTTGATATCCACCAGAGAGCTCACACAGGGGCAAAGCCTTTTTCCTGTTCAGAATGTGGGAAATGTTTTAATCGGAAATCTGTTCTTGATATCCACCAGAGAGCTCACACAGGGGAGAAGCCTTTTTCCTGTTCAGAATGTGGGAAATGTTTTATATGGAAATCGTCTCTTGATAGCCACCAGAGGGCTCACACAGGGGAGAAGCCTTTTTCCTGTTCAGAATGTGGGAAATGTTTTAACCAGAAAGCGAATCTTGATCGCCACCAGAGAGCTCACACAGGGGAGAAGCCTTTCTCCTGTTCAGAATGTGGGAAATGTTTTATATGGAAATCGTCTCTTGATAGCCACCAGAGAGATCACACAGGGATACCTTTTTCCTGTTCAGAATGTGGGGAATGTTTTACACAGAAATCGGTTTTTAATAGACACCAGAGAACCCACACAGGGGAGAAGACTTTCTCCTGTTCCGAATGTGGGAAATGTTTTAACCAGAAAGCTCATCTTGTTAGTCACCAGAGAACTCACACAGGGGGGAAACCTTTTTCCTGTTCAGAATGTGGGAAATGTTTTACACAGAAATCGGTTCTTAATAGACACCAGAGAACTCACACAGGGGAGAAGCCTTTTTCCTGTTCAGAGTGTGGGAAATGCTTTAACGAGAAATCGTTTCTTGCTAGACACCAGAGAACCCACACAGGGGAGAAACCTTTTTCCTGTTCAGAATGTGGGAAATGTTTTAACCAGAAATCTTCTCTTGCCAGACACCAGAGAAGCCATACAGGTTAGAAGGCTTTTTCCTTTTCCGAATGTGGGAAATGTTTTAACCACAAAGCTCATCTTGTTAGTCACCAGAGAACTCACACAGGACAGAAGCCTTTTTCATTTTCTTAATGTGGGAAATATTTTATTTGGAAATCAACTGTTAATAAACATCAGAGATGTCGCATAGGGAAGAAGCCTTTTTTATATTCAGAATGTTGAAATTGTTTTAACCAAAATTGGATCTTATAAACGAGATTCCAATTCACCGCGCTATGCTGAGATAATAGAAAGAGAAAGAAAAAAAATACTCACTCTGTGATTGTGTTAATATGGAGCATATATCAGGAAACTCATAAGAATTAAATCTTTCTGGTGGTCACTGCCAATAAAAAATAGTATAGATCATATACGGAAATGGATAGAATTACCAGTAGTACTGCTGGCTAAAAAATTTTCAGTGCTTACTACTTGGTGCGAATGTCCATGAGAGACTTCTTGAACCTGGTACTGGGTTCTAGCGTCAGGGTTTCTGCTAGTAGTGTGCTTTAATTGTGCGTATTTAGTACTTCAGGGAATAACAATATGTTATATCATTAATGGATGTGTTCCCTATACCTAACTACTAGCCTCTGAGTATTTGAGGCTTAAGGTACCGTTACACTAAACGACTTACCAACGATCACGACCAGCGATACGACCTGGCCTTGATGGTTGGTAAGTCGTTGTGTGGTCGCTGGGGAGCTGTCACACAGACCGCTCTCTCCAGCGACCAACGATCAGGGGAACGACTTCGGCATCGTTGAAACTGTCTTCAACGATGCTGAAGTCCTGGATAACCAGGGTAAACATCAAACATCAGGTTACTAAGCGCAGGACCGCGCTACCCGATATTTACCCTGGTTACCATTGTAAAAGTAAAAAAAAAAAAAAAAAAACAGTACATACTCACATTCTGATGTCTGTCACGTCCCCCACCGGCGTCCACAGGGTTAAAACTGCTCTCGGCAAGAGCGCTGCTAAATGCACGCGCTGCTGCCAAGAGCTTCCCTGCACTGAATGTGTCAGCGCCAGCAGTCAGCTCTGCTTTACGGCCGGCGCTGACACAGTCAGTGCAGGGAAGCTCTCGGCAGCGCGGCATTAGCAGCGCTCCTTCCGAAAGCAGTTTTAACCCTGTGGACGCCGGTGGGACGTGACAGACATCAGAATGTGAGTATGTACTGGTTTTTTTTTTTTACTTTTACAATGGTAACCAGGGTAAATATCGGGTTACTAAGCGCGGCCCTGCGCTTAGTAACCCGATATTTACCCTGGTTACAAGTGAACACATCGCTGGATTGGCGTCACACACGCCGATCCAGCGATGACAGCGGGTCATCAGCGACGAAATAAAGTTCTGGACTTCTAGCTCCGACCAGCGATATCACAGCGGGATCTAGATCGCTGCTGCGTGTCAAACACAACGAGATCGCTATCCAGGACGCTGCAATGTCACGGATCGTTGTCGTTCTCGTTGTAAAGTAGCTGAGTGTGAAGGTACCTTTACTGCGGTATAGGCAGAGGCAGCAATTGACACTTGTAGGTGAAGGCAGTCCAACCAGTGAGATACTGATAGAAAGCACTAGGTAAATGAGAGCGTAATTAGAGGAAATCGCTCGTGCAGCTGAGTGCTCGAATAACCTGTGCTTATATGTGTAAGATTAGTATGAGCCCATAAGACCTTACTGCGATATAAGATACGGGCAGAGGCAGCGTGTAATAATTGTAGGTGATGACAGCCCAACTAGTAGAAACACTGATAGCAAGCACTAAATAAATGATATAAGATAGCGGTGATTAGAGAAATACACCCGTCCTGCTTCTACGTGACGTCACAGAAGTTTTTTTCCACTCCGCAACCGTTAGTGCTGCTTGTGGCCGGAGCACGCAAGGAGTCAGCGCGTCCTCAGACCGCACTGTCACTGCCAGCAAGCACCACCACGCTTAGCAGCAGCACCCAGCCGGCACCCGCAAGGAATTAGGCTCTACAGGTTAGCGCATTATAATTGCAACTAGATGGTGGCCCGATTCTAACGCATCAGGTATTCTAGAATATGCATATCCACGTAGTATATTGCACAGCCCACGTAGTATATTACCCAGTGACGTAGTATATTGCCCATTGACGTAGTATATTGCCCAGTTAAGTAGTATACAGCACAGAGCTACACGTATGTCACAGGTTAAAAAATAAACATACTCACCTTCCGAGGGCCCCTTGTAGTTCTGTTGCCTGTGCGCGGTACAGGCGGCAGCTTCCGGTCCCAGGGTGTGATGATGTCGCGGTCACATGACCGTGACGTCATGGCAGGTCCTTCTCACCCAGGGCCTGTGATGACGTCGCGGTCACATGACCGTGACGTCATGGAAGGTCCATCTCGCATACCATCCTTGGCACCGGAACCTGCCGCTTGCATGGAGCGGTGACCGGAGCATCGTGAGGAGCGGGAAAAGCGGCGGAAGGTGAGTATATAATGATTTGTTATTTTTTAAATTATTTTTAACATTAGATGTTTTTACTATTGACGCTGCATAGGCAGCATCAATGGTAAAAACTTGGTCACACAGGGTTAATAGCGGCGGTAACGGAGTGAGTTACCCGCGGCATAATGCGCTCCGTTACCGCTGGCATTAACCCTGTGAGTGGTGACTGTGGGGAGTATGGAACGGGCGCCGGGCACTGACTGCAGGGGAGTAGGGAGGGACTAATCGGACTGTGGCTGTCGCTGATTGGTCGCGGCATCCATGACAGGCAGCTGGCAAGACCAATCAGCGACTTGGTTTCCATGACAGAGGCCGCGACCAATGAATATCCGTGACAGACAGACAAAAAGACGGAAGTACCCCTTAGACAATTATATAGTAGATTCTATCTCTAGCATTTAACTCTATGCGAGTATTTCACTACTAGCAGAACCCCTTGACGCTAGAACCCAGTACCAAGTTCAAGAAGTCTCTCATGGACATTCGCACCAAGTAGTAAGTACTGAACATTGTTTAGCCAGCAGTACTACTGGTAATTCTATCCATTTCCGTATATGATCTTTACTATTTTTTATTGGCAGTGACCACCAGAAAGATTTAATTCTTATGAGTTTCCTGATATATGCTCCATATTAATACAATCACAGTGAGTATTTTTTTTTTCTTTCTCTCTCTATTATCTCAGCATAGCACGGTGAACTGGTATGTGGTTAATTAGCCCCAAATGTTTTTTGCATCTGAGATTTATCAACAATCTATTTCTGAGTGGTAAACGCCAGTGTGCACTTCTTTATTCCAAAATTGGATCTTCTTAGAAGGGTTGTCTCTTGTCATTCCTCATGTTTGCTGACAAAAGGATAAAACTAAACTTTATCAATTCCAAATGTAAAACTAAATCCATAATTCACCCCCTGAATATTACAAAAGGCGACAGACAAAAAGAAAACCATTCCGGAGCAGAAACCTGCTAAGAAAAAGTTTTTTCGTCCCTCTATGCCTCAGACCTCTCAAGCCAGAGGCAAGGGAAAGATGGGAAGATGGAGCTACGCTAAGGGGAAAGGCAGAAAAACCCTTGTTGCCCAGCAGCAGAATCAGGATAAACAATTACTCCGATGCCGTGGATGGGAGGCTCAAGATTTTTTTCATCAGTGGCTGATGATTTCCAATTGCCAGTGGGTCCTCAATATCATCAAAGAGGGCCTCCTTATAGAGTTTGAGTCCTCCCCCGGGGTCTGATAGCCACCTCCCTACCGTCCAATGGAGCTCAAGACCTCTTGATATTGGGTCTTTTTGGTGCGGTTTTTGATGCGGTTTTTAGTGCGTTTTTTTTTTTTTGTTAAATTCGTTTATTAGTTGAGAATAAACAAACATTGCACACATTTGCAATTATCATCATTAATTATACCATGGAATACAAATAGTTGCAAAATATCGTCATACCAGAGGTTACAAAAGGTATTAGAGTGTGAATGTTAAATCATTAGTTCCTTATAAGAAAATACCTATTATACAACTTTAACAACTTTAACCATTAATAGTAAGTCGCCAAAAGAAAAACAGATTTAAATCCTGCTCTATAAGTGATGCCCCCGAAAACCACAGGCCCACCTTCCTATGTAGATGTCTAGTCAGTGCAGACTATAGAGTACGATAAGAGGAATTCCATCCGCCCCATATCTTTTCGAATTTACCTGGACAACCTCTATTTTGATACATTGTTCTTTCATATGGGATAATCGAATTCACCAGATCAATCCAAACTCTAAGGGTCGGGGCGGAGCCACCCATCCATCTTAACGCCAATACCTTCTGTGCCAAAAAGAGCGTCTCTCGGAGAAAGATCCCAGTATAATGATCCCAAGTCTCCGTATCCCACACCCCGAACAAACAGGTCAATGGTTCAAGCGGCACAGGGATCGACAGTAAGATGTTAGTAATGTCGTTACCTCTCTCCAGTAATTGAACAAACAATTCACACACATAAGCAGCATGGCAAATAGACCACAATGGGAAAATAATAATATGCAGTGAAAAAAATCCCTAGCCTGCTATGGACATGAAAACGGACCAGTCGCAAACCGAACATATATAGAAGAAGGGCAAAAGAGCCAGAACAAAACGACCAAAAAGTCCATATGTAAATAAATGCATTAATTGCTTTATTAAAGATAGTACAAAGAACAATATAAGATCCGGATTCAAAAAATGGTGCAGGGAAAAGCATCCATAGCAAAAAAGTGCAAACAGACAGCAAGTGTGAATGGCCCCATAGAAACCCCACATCAACACAAATAGTGCTGTGGAATATGGGTCAATGCCCGATAGACAAAGTTGGCCCTATGTAGATCTAAGTATCAGACCAACCACTAAAACACCATAAATCAGTGTGTTGGAGTATGTAAAGTATAACAGCAACCTATTAAACTCAAACAGGTATAAGGGAAAATTCCCAGTCTATCCTAGTGTAGCAAAGACATCATGAAACTTTACATACCGCAATAGGATGATGTGAGGGTTCACAGGGGCCGTCCACACACCCCGACGACCGTTTCGTCAGGGGGCGTGTTCATAAGCGTCTGAAACCGGAGTTATATAGTAACCATAACCGGAAGTGAAATCGTTTGATCCCGGAAGTAACAGCGTAACCAGGGAGACCAGCATATAAAAAACATCTATGCGAAAATCTATACGGCACAACACAAAATGTCCCCCCCAACCAGCGGTACACGCCCTGCGCTACAACACGCCGGGCGAAAACACGGGGCCCCGTGTATCACACCGGTGTGCGGGCAGAGGGACGAGCGCACAAGAGGTGGGGGGTGGAGCCGTAACCGCGCATGCACAAACGGAACATCAGGACAGGAGACCGCCATACAAACTAATGGCAACCAGTAGGGAACCAGGTAACATAGAAAATAATAATAACCATATGAGGTAAAAAAACGGCCGCAGTGGTGTTAGACAGTACGTGCCAAGAAACTGAACATTATTATTCATTAAAAATAGACCGGTTTCCTCAAATGATCGTCACAGCCTAATTAACTAGAGTGCTGAAAAAAGGGGGACAGGGTCAAAGTCTCACTAAACCGGGAAGAATGAAAAAAGGCCACCATATAAGATATAAACACCAGGTAAAAACCTGAGTAATGGTAATCCAATAAGTCACAGATGGAACAACCAAATAGCCACAAGAGATATCTAATCAAAACCTGGGGATACATATATATTATAAGTGAAACAAGAAGATACCATATTTAAGAGCACAGTGGCCCAATAACTGTGCTCTGATACCGAATTTAAACCTACCCACAAAGGCATAAAAAAAGTTAGAGGGTATGTCCCAGTCCAAGATTTGAATAGACTGTGAAAATAACGATTGACAATTATCAAGGGGAAAAAAACAGTCATAGTAAAAATATAACAATACACGCGTAGTTAAATTGTATAAGGATTGCCCTGTGAAAATTCACAATAAATATACCGCTGTAGGCCACTATAGTTATGATACATCTTATATGAACGATAGCATCCCCCTATATGCGGATATCAAAAGTCCATAGTCTCCACAACGTTGAAAAAAAGCACCAAACAGATGACTTGATGGTCGATCCTGATATCCGTCCGGACACGTGGGATGTTCTTTATATTGTCCATTTGAGGTACTGACTTCACATCAAATTGTTAGCTGGTCACACTAGAGAACGTCATACTTGAACAGACGAGAATAGGATCCATGAAGAATCGGATCCAAGCAGTGAACACCAAACGCCAAAATATAGAAGAAACTATAAAACAATTAAAAACCAAGTTAAAAACAATAATACAAAAGAGCAATGGAATGCCGAAAGATGACACAAAGATGCAGTGCATAGCAATCACAGAAAGGGAGCGAAACTGAGGCTCTCATTCAGACCATGCGGGTGGACAGTATTTAAAGTCCAAATCCAGCGGGACTAAAGCTGTGCTAGCCGCTGTGAGATTTTTCCCCCGCGAATTCCTGGATCAATAGTGTCAATGCCCTTCACCCTTAATTCCTTGCCATTACAATTGTGAAATAACTTGAAATGCCTTGGTATTGTCTTTAATGACGCTATGTCATCCTGTTCCTTCGCAGCATATATACCACGTACATGCTCCCTGACACGAACCTTCAACTGTCGTGTCGTTAGTCCCACGTAGATCAGGGAGCATGGACAAACCGCAAAATAGATCACATTTCTGGTATTACAGGTAATAGATCTTTTAATTTTAAATATTTTTTGACCAGAAGAATCACAGAAATTGTCACTGCGATCGACATTGCTGCACGCAACGCAATGGCCACATGGGGAACACCCATATCGAGTTCTAAACGAGTTCAGAAATGTGTGAGGGGGTGTAGAGGCGTAATGACTCCTGACCAAATGGTCACGTAAGTTCTTAGCACGCCTGAATGTAATCAATGGCCGTTCAGGCAACAATTTAGCGATCTTTTTATCCACCATGAGGATAGGCCAGGATTTCAAGAGTGAAGAACGGATTAAGTCAGACTGAGAATTGAAATTTGTTATAAATCTAATTGTGTTTGAATCCTTATTATTCCTATCACTATTGTATAAGAGACCATTTCTATCGGACCATTTGGCCCGATGATAAGCCCTCTTGATGGCGCGGTTACTATAGCCGCGCTCACGAAACCGCATCTTTAGGTTCTCCGATTCCTGTTCAAAGGCCGACAAGGTAGAACAAATAATATGGCGAAGGCGGAGAAACTGTCCCACGGGCACAGCCTGAATCATATGTTGAGGGTGTGCTGACGTGGCATGCAAAAGTGCATTAGTGGCAGTGGGTTTCCTGAAGATGCTGGTACAGATATTATCCGTATCCCCTCTCCTCAGGGTCACATCCAAAAACTCAACCTCACTAGGATGATGATGGGTAGTGAGGCGTATATTGAAAGGATTAGCATTGAGCTCATTGATCAGCTCAGTAAGGGCTGAAACTGAACCCTGCCAGACCAGAAATATGTCATCAATGTACCGCGTCCACATAAGGACGCGGTCCATTGACGACGATCGCTGGTCTGACAGGAAGAGGTCCCTCTCCCACAGCCCCAGGAACAGGTTGGCATACGAGGGGGCAAAAGCTGCCCCCATAGCCGTTCCTTGGAGCTGCAGGAAGAAGGACCCCTTAAAAACAAAAAAATTATGTGTAAGGGTAAACTCGAGGAGCTGAAGCACAAGGGCCCTCAAATTAGATGAATGATCCGATGATTCCAGAAAGAATTTAACCGCATTAAGGCCATCTATATGCCTAATACTTGTGTATAACGATTCTATGTCAGCGGTAAATAAGAGTATCAGGATCAAACGATTTCACTTCCGGTTATGGTTACTATATAACTCCGGTTTCAGACGCTTATGAACACGCCCCCTGAGGAAGGTGTTTGTCCGAAACGGTCGTCGGGGTGTGTGGACGGCCCCTGTGAACCCTCACATCATCCTATTGCGGTATGTAAAGTTTCATGATGTCTTTGCTACACTAGGATAGACTGGGAATTTTCCCTTATACCTGTTTGAGTTTAATAGGTTGCTGTTATACTTTACATACTCCAACACACTGATTTATGGTGTTTTAGTGGTTGGTCTGATACTTAGATCTACATAGGGCCAACTTTGTCTATCGGGCATTGACCCATATTCCGCAGCACTATTTGTGTTGATGTGGGGTTTCTATGGGGCCATTCACACTTGCTGTCTGCTTGCACTTTTTTGCTATGGATGCTTTTCCCTGCACCATTTTTTGAATCCGGATCTTATATTGTTCTTTGTACTATCTTTAATAAAGCAATTAATGCATTTATTTACATATGGACTTTTTGGTTGTTTTGTTCTGGCTCTTTTGCCCTTCTTCTATATACTCTCTCCAGTAATGAAGAACTACAGGGCACCTCCAAATCATATGGACAAAATCTGCATCAGGCATATGACACCGTAAGCAATCTGACGAATGTAAGCGGCCCATTTTAAAGAGTCGCGTCGGGGTCAAATAGGTCTGATATATGATATATAACTGGGTCATCCTATTATTGACTGAAGGGGAAACTTTAGTTGGAGATTCTAGAATATCTTCCCATTCCTCTCCCAGTACATCGGGAAGGAGTTCCTCCCACTTCCCCTTGACAGAATTGATGACAGACCCATCTCCCACGGATAGTAGATATGTATATAGAGAGGAAATGAGTCCTTGAGGACCCTGTGATTTGAGGATACCTATCAAAGGTAAAGAAGAGATCAACCGAACCGTATCTACATTCCGTATGTGCGATTGGAAAGCTGACCTTAATTGTAAATACCGGAAGAATTGAGACCTCGGGATGTTGTAATTATTCTGTAGTTGTTCAAAAGTTACAAAAACCCCCTGGTCATGTATATCGCTCACCGAGAGAACACCACGGGAGATCCAGAAATCAGTGGATGGGTGATTTAGTAATTCTGGTAGATAACCATTATTCCACAGTGGCATTTCAGCTATGACATCTAGGGTTGAGCGAAACGGGTCGATCATTTTCAAAAGTCGCCGACTTTTGGCTAAGTCGGCGTCTCATGAAACCCGATCCGACCCCTGTGCTTGTCGGCCATGCGGTACGCGACTTTCGCGCCAAAGTCGCGTTTCAATGACGCGAAAAGCGCCATTTCTCAGCCAATGAAGGTGAACGCAGAGTGTGGGCAGCGTGATGACATAGATCCTGGTCCCCACCATCTTAGAGAAGGGCATTGCAGTGATTGGCTTGCTGTCTGCGGCGTCACAGGGGCTATAAAGGGGCGTTCCCGCCGACCGCCATCTTACTGCTGCTGATCTGAGCTTAGGGACAGGTTGCTGCCGCTTCATCAGAAGCAGGGAGAGCGTTAGGCAGGGTCCACTAACCACCAAACCGCTTGTGCTGCAGCGATTTCCACTGTCCAACACCACCTTCGGTGTGCAGGAACAGTGGAAGCTATTTTTTTTTTTTTTTCCCCTCAGCGCTGTAGCTCATTGGGCTGCCCTAGAAGGCTCCGTGATAGCTGTATTGCTGTGTGTACGCCACTGTGGACACCAACTGCTTTTTTCAAAGCACATATCCTCTTGTTCCTTCCTTTCTGCACAGCTATCTTTTTTGTTTGTCCACACTTTTTATTTAATTTGTGCATCAGTCCACTCCTATTGCTGCCTGCCATACCTGGCTTACATTACTGCAGGGAGATAGTAATTGTAGGACAGTTTTTTTTTTTTTTTTGTTTTTTTTTTGTGGGAGATTAAGATTGGCATTTCTGCTACAGTGCCATCCCTGTGTGTGCCATCTCTCACTGAGTGGGCCATAGAAAGCCTATTTATTTTTTCCGTGATTTGTGTTCTAAAATCTACCTCAACACAGAAACACTACATCAATCAGTGGGAGAAAAATATTGGCCTCAGTCAGGGCTTGTGTGCCACTGCTGTGTGTGCGCTATCTCTCATTCAGTGGGCTATAGCAAGCCTATATTTTTTTTTTTTTTTTTTTTTTAATATTATTTGGTTTCAAAAGTCTCCCTGAAAAAAAAAAAAAACCTAAAAAAACAGTGGGAGAGTAATATTGCCCTTTCAGCTTGTGTGCCAGTCTTGACTCCTGGGTGTGCCACCTCTCTCCCTCTCATTCAGTGGGCCATAGAAAGCCTATTTATTTTTTTTTTTAAATATTATTGGGTTTCTAAAGTCTCCCTGAAAAAACAAAAAATACATAAAAAAACAGTGGGAGAGTAATATTGCCCTTTCAGCTTGTGTGCCAGTCTTGACTCCTGGGTGTGCCACCTCTCTCCCTTTCATTCAGTGGGCCATAGAAAGCCTATTTTTTTTTTTTTTAATATTATTTGGTTTCTAATTCTCCCTGAAAAAAAAAAAAAAACCTAAAAAAACAGTGGGAGAGTAATATTGCCCTTTCAGCTTGTGTGCCAGTCTTGACTCCTGGGTGTGCCACCTCTCTCCCTCTCATTCAGTGGGCCATAGAAAGCCTATTTATTTTTTTTTTTAAATATTATTGGGTTTCTAAAGTCTCCCTGAAAAAACAAAAAATACATAAAAAAACAGTGGGAGAGTAATATTGCCCTTTCAGCTTGTGTGCCAGTCTTGACTCCTGGGTGTGCCACCTCTCTCCCTTTCATTCAGTGGGCCATAGAAAGCCTATTTTTTTTTTTTTTAATATTATTTGGTTTCTAATTCTCCCTGAAAAAAAAAAAAAAACCTAAAAAAACAGTGGGAGAGTAATATTGCCCTTTCAGCTTGTGTGCCAGTCTTGACTCCTGGGTGTGCCACCTCTCTCCCTCTCATTCAGTGGGCCATAGAAAGCCTATTTATTTTTTTTTTTAAATATTATTGGGTTTCTAAAGTCTCCCTGAAAAAACAAAAAATACATAAAAAAACAGTGGGAGAGTAATATTGCCCTTTCAGCTTGTGTGCCAGTCTTGACTCCTGGGTGTGCCACCTCTCTCCCTTTCATTCAGTGGGCCATAGAAAGCCTATTTTTTTTTTTTTTTTAATATTATTTGGTTTCTAATTCTCCCTGAAAAAAAAAAAAAAACCTAAAAAAACAGTGGGAGAGTAATATTGCCCTTTCAGCTTGTGTGCCAGTCTTGACTCCTGGGTGTGTCACCTCTCTCCCTCTCATTCAGTGGGCCATAGAAAGCCTATTTATTTATTTTTTTAAATATTATTGGGTTTCTAAAGTCTCCCTGAAAAAACAAAAAATACATAAAAAAACAGTGGGAGAGTAATATTGCCCTTTCAGCTTGTGTGCCAGTCTTGACTCCTGGGTGTGCCACCTCTCTCCCTTTCATTCAGTGGGCCATAGAAAGCCTATTTTTTTTTTTTTTAATATTATTTGGTTTCTAATTCTCCCTGAAAAAAAAAAAAAAACCTAAAAAAACAGTGGGAGAGTAATATTGCCCTTTCAGCTTGTGTGCCAGTCTTGACTCCTGGGTGTGCCACCTCTCTCCCTCTCATTCAGTGGGCCATAGAAAGCCTATTTATTTTTTTTTTTAAATATTATTGGGTTTCTAAAGTCTCCCTGAAAAAACAAAAAATACATAAAAAAACAGTGGGAGAGTAATATTGCCCTTTCAGCTTGTGTGCCAGTCTTGACTCCTGGGTGTGCCACCTCTCTCCCTTTCATTCAGTGGGCCATAGAAAGCCTATTTTTTTTTTTTTTTTAATATTATTTGGTTTCTAATTCTCCCTGAAAAAAAAAAAAAAACCTAAAAAAACAGTGGGAGAGTAATATTGCCCTTTCAGCTTGTGTGCCAGTCTTGACTCCTGGGTGTGTCACCTCTCTCCCTCTCATTCAGTGGGCCATAGAAAGCCTATTTATTTTTTTTTTTAAATATTATTGGGTTTCTAAAGTCTCCCTGAAAAAACAAAAAATACATAAAAAAACAGTGGGAGAGTAATATTGCCCTTTCAGCTTGTGTGCCAGTCTTGACTCCTGGGTGTGCCACCTCTCTCCCTCTCATTCAGTGGGCCATAGAAAGCCTTTTTTTTTTTTGGTTTTTTTAATATTATTTGGTTTCTAAAGTCTCCCTGAAAAAAACAAAAAAAACATAAAAAACAGTGGGAGAGTAATATTGCCCTTTCAGCTTGTGCGCCAGTCTTGACTCCTGGTTGTGCCACCTCTCTCTCTCTAATTGTGGGCCATAGAAAGCCTTTTTTTTTTTTTTTTTTAATATTATTTGGTTTCTAAAGTCTCCCTGAGAAAAAAAAATAAATAAATTAGGTGGGAGATTAATATTGACATTAGTGCTTGAGTGACAGTCCTGCGTGTGTGTCATCTCTGTGATTTTGTGCCACAGAAAACAGAGTGTGTAACATTGTGCCTGATTTTCCTTGTGGTCTCACCAACCTGTTAAGGGATATTGAAATCATACTGAAGTTATAGCTCACCGTGTAAGTTGTTTGATAGCAACAAATAAAGTTACTTTGGTTAAGATTTTAAAACAATGAGGAAGTCTGGTGCAAGAGGTCGTCGTGGGCGTTCATTGTCAGCTGGTAATGATGGTAGTGGTAGTGGAGCATCAGGTGGTCGTGGGGATAAAAATATTCCACCTAAGTCTGGAGCTGTGGAGCCAGTTTCGTCGTCAGGCTACACAAGGCCTCGAACGCTCTCTTTTCTGGGAGTAGGAAAACCGCTTTTAAAGGCGGAGCAGCAACAGCAAGTTTTGGCTTACATTGCAGACTCAGCCTCTAGCTCTTTTGCCTCCTCTTCCGAAACTGGTAAATGTAAAAGCAGCGCGTCGCTTGTGGATGTTCACGGTCAGGGACAAGTCGCTTCCTTGTCCTCCTCAGCAAAAACTACAACAAGAGAGAAGGATGCAGCAGGCGACACAACGGGTCACTCCATGGAGCTCTTTACACATACCGTCCCTGGCTTAGAAAGTGAAACATTTAACAGGCCATGCCCATTACAAGTATATTCTGACATGGAGTGCACTGATGCACAGCCACAGCCAGAGTACTATGCTGCTCCTTTGACTCAGACCACCACATTGCCCTCTCAGGGTACAGATCCACAATCAGACCCTGATGAGACTATGTTGCCCCGCCACGAACGCTATACCACCGACCGACACAGTGACACAGACGAAGTTGCACACGAGCTCGAAGAGGAGGTAATAGATGACCCAGTTATTGACCCCGATTGGCAGCCATTGGGGGAACAGGGTGCAGGCGGCAGTAGTTCAGAAGCGGAGGTGGAGGAGGGGCCGCAGCAGGCATCAACATCGCAACAGGTTCCATCTGCCGGGCCCGTATCTGGACCAAAACGCGTGTCAAAGCCAAAACCTGTTGGAGCACAGCGTTGCCATCCGGTTAAAGCTCAGTCTGCAATCCCTGAAAAGGGATCAGAGTCTAGGAAGAGTGCAGTCTGGCATTTTTTTAAACAACATCCAACTGATCAGCGCAAAGTCATCTGTCAAAAATGTTCAACTAGCTTAAGCAGAGGTCAGAATCTGAAAAGTCTAAATACTAGTTGCATGCATAGACACTTAACCACCATGCATTCTCAAGCCTGGACTAACTACCAAACGTCCCTCAAGGTTGTAGCACCCTCGGCCAATGAAGCTAGTCAGCAACGCAACATCCCTTCCGTCACTGTAAGGCCACCATTTTCCGCACCACCGGCAGTATCTGTGCAGGTTTCTTTGCCAGCCAAAAGCAGTCAGGGTCAGGGAATCACCAGTTTTGTAGGAGGAAATATTGCATGTAGGGCACCGGCGGAAACAATACCGTCTCCAACCGTCTCTCAGTCTGCCATGTCCACCGGCACACCCGAAAGTTCCACGATCTACAGCTCTCCAGTCCAGCTCACCCTACATGAGACTCTGGTTAGAAAAAGGAAGTACTTATCCTCGCATCCGCGTACACAGGGTTTTAACGCCCACATAGCTAGACTAATCTCGTTAGAGATGATGCCCTACCGGTTAGTTGAAAGCGAAGCTTTCAAAGCCCTGATGGAGTACGCTGAACCACGATACGAGCTACCCAGTCGACACTTTTTTTCCAGAAAAGCCATCCCAGCCCTGCACCAGCATGTTAAACAGCGCATCGTCCATGCACTCAGGCAATCTGTGAGTACAAAGGTGCACCTGACTACAGATGCATGGACCAGTAGGCATGGCCAGGGACGTTATGTGTCCATCACGGCACACTGGGTGAATGTGGTGGATGCAGGGTCCACAGGCGACATCAATTTAGGGACAGTTGTGCCTAGCCCACGGTCTAGGAAACAGTTGGCTGTAGGCGTTCGCACCCCCTCCTCCTCCTCCTCGTCCTCCTGCAGAAGCTACAGCTCTTCCACAGAACGCAGTCGGCCAACCACTCCATCGGCAGATGACACTGTTGCACACCAGTTGTCCCATTATGGGCCAGCTACTGCCAAGCGTCAGCAGGCTGTATTGGCTATGAAGTGTTTGGGCGACAACAGACACACCGCGGAAGTTCTGTCCGAGTTCTTGCAACAAGAAACGCAGTCGTGGCTGGGCACAGTAGATCTTGAGGCAGGCAAGGTAGTGAGTGATAACGGAAGGAATTTCATGGCTGCCATCTCCCTTTCCCAACTGAAACACATTCCTTGCCTGGCTCACACCTTAAACCTGGTGGTGCAGTGCTTATTGAAAACTTATCCTGGGTTCTCCGACCTGCTCCTCAAAGTGCGTGCACTTTGCTCACATATCCGACGTTCGCCTGTACACGCCAGCCGTATGCAGACCTATCAGCGGTCTTTGAACCTTCCCCAGCATCGCCTAATCATAGACGTTGCAACAAGGTGGAACTCAACACTGCACATGCTTCAGAGACTGTGCGAACAGAGGCGTGCTGTTATTTATTTGTGGGAGGATACACGGGCAGGCAGTAGGATGGCAGACATGGAGTTGTCAGGTGTGCAGTGGTCGAAGATACAAGACATGTGTCAAGTCCTTCAGTGTTTTGAGGAATGCACACGGCTGGTTAGTGCAGACAACGCCGTAATAAGCATGAGCATCCCCCTAATGCGTCTGCTGATGCAAAGTTTGACGCACATAAAGGAGCAGGCGTCTGCACCAGAGGAAGAGGGAAGCCTTGATGACAGTCAGCCATTGTCTGGTCAGGGCAGTGTACAGGACGAGGTAGCGGGCGAAGAGGAGGTGGAGGACGAGGAGGATGATGGGGATGAGTATATTTTTAATGCGGAAACTTTCACGGGGGCACAGGAAATTGGTTGCGTGTCACGGCCGGGTTCTGGTTTTTTGAGGGACACAAGTGACGTAGATTTGCCTGCAACTGCCCCTCAACCAATCACAACCGGAGATTTGACAAGTGGAACTTTGGCCCACATGGCGGATTATGCCTTACGTATCCTACAAAGGGACACACGCATTACGAAAATGATGAACGATGACGATTACTGGTTGGCCTGCCTCCTTGATCCACGCTATAAAGGCAAATTGCAAAATATTATGCCACATGAGAACTTGGAACTAATATTAGCAACCAAACAATCAACTCTTGTTGACCGTTTGCTTCAGGCATTCCCAGCACACAGCGCACGTGATCGTTCTCACACGAGCTCCAGGGGGCAGCAGACTAGGAGTGTTAGGGGTGCACACATCAGAAGTGGCGTTGGACAGAGGGGTTTTCTGACCAGGTTGTGGAGTGATTTTGCTATGACCGCAGACAGGACAGGTACTGCTGCATCAATTGAAAGTGACAGGAGACAACATTTGTCCAGTATGGTTACTAACTATTTTTCATCCCTTATCGATGTTCTCCCTCAACCGTCATTCCCATTTGATTACTGGGCCTCCAAATTAGACACCTGGCCAGAATTGGCAGAATATGCATTGCAGGAGCTTGCTTGCCCGGCAGCAAGTGTCCTATCAGAAAGAGTATTCAGTGCTGCAGGGTCAATATTAACCGAAAAAAGGACTCGTCTGGCTACCCAAAATGTTGACGATCTAACATTCATTAAAATGAACCACAACTGGATTTCAAAATCTTTTGCCCCACCTTGCCCGGCCGACACCTAGCTTTCCTATGAAAAGCTCTTGCCTGTGAATTACTTTTCTAATGTCTAATTTGCTGCTGCAGATTGTACAGCATACGACATGTTTACACCTCCCTAAATGGCCAAACTCCCCACACGGGGCCGTGGTATCGCGACTTGGCGCAAGCACCCGTGAGACTGCTGTTTGTCTGAAGAGGTGGGTGTGCTCGCTTTTGGTTGACGGCATTGCTACTGGGTCCCTCATAGTACAATGTAGTGTCTCTGGCGGTGGTGGTGCGCACCCAACGTCAGACACACCGTTGTAACATGAGTGGCCCTGGGGCGGTCCCGCCGGCCTCAAGAGAGTTCCCCCCTACCCCAGCTCAAACTGGGCTCTACTACGTGCAAAATTATGTCGCACAGCTCCACCAATCTTTAGTCTATTCGCTGACATCATTCAATGTCTGGCACTGACAATACAAATTTGTAGACATCTATGATGCAACTTAAAGTAGTCTGTGTCTGTGTCCTATATTGGCACCATTAAATAGTTACTGCCAAATTACTATGTCAGAAACACAGCAGATGAGCCCACCCCTGTACCTAAGTATGCCATCTTTTTTTTTGTTTTGGTTGTTTTGCGAGACATTAACATCTATTTATATTTTGGGAGTACTGGGACAGACACTCCTTGCACTACTCCTCCACTCAGCACCAAGCTGCCTGCCCGTGTATCCATGTAACCGCTGTAAAACTGCCATGAGCCTATTGTTTGTTATTTTAGGCCTTTGATAGCCTGTCTGCGGTCCCTACTCCTCCACTGACCACCAAGCTGCCTGCCCGTGTATCCATGTAACCGCTGTAAAACTGCCATGAGCCTATTGTTTGTTATTTTAGGCCTTTGAAGCCTTTCTGCGCTCCCTCCTTCCACTAGTCCTCCACTGACCAGACCACTGCTGCCCGTGTACCCCTGGAACCAATTTTAAAGTGCCTACAGCCAGCCCATTTTATTGTGTTAGGCCTTCGAAGCCTGTCTGCGGTCCATACTTCCACTAGTCCTCCACTGACCAGACCACTGCTGCCCGTGTACCCCTGGAACCAATTTTAAAGTGCCTACAGCCAGCCCATTTTATTGTGTTAGGCCTTCGAAGCCTGTCTGCGGTCCATACTTCCACTAGTCCTCCACTGACCAGACCACTGCTGCCCGTGTACCCCTGGAACCAATTTTAAAGTGCCTACAGCCAGCCCATTTTATTGTGTTAGGCCTTCGAAGCCTGTCTGCGGTCCATACTTTAAATACTCCTCCACTCAGCACCAAGCTGCCTGCCCGTGTATCCATGTAACCGCTGTAAAACTGCCATGAGCCTATTGTTTGTTATTTTAGGCCTTTGATAGCCTGTCTGCGGTCCCTACTCCTCCACTGACCACCAAGCTGCCTGCCCGTGTATCCATGTAACCGCTGTAAAACTGCCATGAGCCTATTGTTTGTTATTTTAGGCCTTTGAAGCCTTTCTGCGCTCCCTCCTTCCACTAGTCCTCCACTGACCAGACCACTGCTGCCCGTGTACCCCTGGAACCAATTTTAAAGTGCCTACAGCCAGCCCATTTTATTGTGTTAGGCCTTCGAAGCCTGTCTGCGGTCCATACTTCCACTAGTCCTCCACTGACCAGACCACTGCTGCCCGTGTACCCCTGGAACCAATTTTAAAGTGCCTACAGCCAGCCCATTTTATTGTGTTAGGCCTTCGAAGCCTGTCTGCGGTCCATACTTCCACTAGGCCTCCACTGACCAGACCACTGCTGCCCGTGTACCCCTGGAACCAATTTTAAAGTGCCTACAGCCAGCCCATTTTATTGTGTTAGGCCTTCGAAGCCTGTCTGCGGTCCCTCCTTCCACTAGGCCTCCACTGACCAGACCACTGCTGCCCGTGTACCCCTGGAACCAATTTTAAAGTGCCTACAGCCAGCCCATTTTATTGTGTTAGGCCTTCGAAGCCTGTCTGCGGTCCATACTTTAAATACTCCTCCACTCAGCACCAAGCTGCCTGCCCGTGTATCCATGTAACCGCTGTAAAACTGCCATGAGCCTATTGTTTGTTATTTTAGGCCTTTGATAGCCTGTCTGCGGTCCCTACTCCTCCACTGACCACCAAGCTGCCTGCCCGTGTATCCATGTAACCGCTGTAAAACTGCCATGAGCCTATTGTTTGTTATTTTAGGCCTTTGAAGCCTTTCTGCGCTCCCTCCTTCCACTAGTCCTCCACTGACCAGACCACTGCTGCCCGTGTACCCCTGGAACCAATTTTAAAGTGCCTACAGCCAGCCCATTTTATTGTGTTAGGCCTTCGAAGCCTGTCTGCGGTCCATACTTCCACTAGTCCTCCACTGACCAGACCACTGCTGCCCGTGTACCCCTGGAACCAATTTTAAAGTGCCTACAGTCAGCCCATTTTATTGTGTTAGGCCTTCGAAGCCTGTCTGCGGTCCATACTTCCACTAGGCCTCCACTGACCAGACCACTGCTGCCCGTGTACCCCTGGAACCAATTTTAAAGTGCCTACAGCCAGCCCATTTTATTGTGTTAGGCCTTCGAAGCCTGTCTGCGGTCCATACTTCCACTAGTCCTCCACTGACCAGACCACTGCTGCCCGTGTACCCCTGGAACCAATTTTAAAGTGCCTACAGCCAGCCCATTTTATTGTGTTAGGCCTTCGAAGCCTGTCTGCGGTCCATACTTCCACTAGGCCTCCACTGACCAGACCACTGCTGCCCGTGTACCCCTGGAACCAATTTTAAAGTGCCTACAGCCAGCCCATTTTATTGTGTTAGGCCTTCGAAGCCTGTCTGCGGTCCCTCCTTCCACTAGGCCTCCACTGACCAGACCACTGCTGCCCGTGTACCCCTGGAACCAATTTTAAAGTGCCTACAGCCAGCCCATTTTATTGTGTTAGGCCTTCGAAGCCTGTCTGCGGTCCATACTTTAAATACTCCTCCACTCAGCACCAAGCTGCCTGCCCGTGTATCCATGTAACCGCTGTAAAACTGCCATGAGCCTATTGTTTGTTATTTTAGGCCTTTGATAGCCTGTCTGCGGTCCCTACTCCTCCACTGACCACCAAGCTGCCTGCCCGTGTATCCATGTAACCGCTGTAAAACTGCCATGAGCCTATTGTTTGTTATTTTAGGCCTTTGAAGCCTTTCTGCGCTCCCTCCTTCCACTAGTCCTCCACTGACCAGACCACTGCTGCCCGTGTACCCCTGGAACCAATTTTAAAGTGCCTACAGCCAGCCCATTTTATTGTGTTAGGCCTTCGAAGCCTGTCTGCGGTCCATACTTCCACTAGTCCTCCACTGACCAGACCACTGCTGCCCGTGTACCCCTGGAACCAATTTTAAAGTGCCTACAGTCAGCCCATTTTATTGTGTTAGGCCTTCGAAGCCTGTCTGCGGTCCATACTTCCACTAGGCCTCCACTGACCAGACCACTGCTGCCCGTGTACCCCTGGAACCAATTTTAAAGTGCCTACAGCCAGCCCATTTTATTGTGTTAGGCCTTCGAAGCCTGTCTGCGGTCCATACTTCCACTAGTCCTCCACTGACCAGACCACTGCTGCCCGTGTACCCCTGGAACCAATTTTAAAGTGCCTACAGCCAGCCCATTTTATTGTGTTAGGCCTTCGAAGCCTGTCTGCGGTCCATACTTCCACTAGGCCTCCACTGACCAGACCACTGCTGCCCGTGTACCCCTGGAACCAATTTTAAAGTGCCTACAGCCAGCCCATTTTATTGTGTTAGGCCTTCGAAGCCTGTCTGCGGTCCATACTTCCACTAGTCCTCCACTGACCAGACCACTGCTGCCCGTGTACCCCTGGAACCAATTTTAAAGTGCCTACAGCCAGCCCATTTTATTGTGTTAGGCCTTCGAAGCCTGTCTGCGGTCCATACTTCCACTAGGCCTCCACTGACCAGACCACTGCTGCCCGTGTACCCCTGGAACCAATTTTAAAGTGCCTACAGCCAGCCCATTTTATTGTGTTAGGCCTTCGAAGCCTGTCTGCGGTCCATACTTTAAATACTCCTCCACTCACCACCAAGCTGCCTGCCCGTGTATCCATGTAACCGCTGTAAAACTGCCATGAGCCTATTGTTTGTTATGTTAGGCCTTTGATAGCCTGTCTGCGGTCCTTACTTTAAATACTCCTCCACTCACCACCTAGCTGCCTGTGTATCCATGTAACCGATGTAAAACTGCCATGACTGCCTACTGTTTGTTATTTTAGGCCTTTGATAGCCTGTCTGCGGCCCCTACTTGCAATACTCCTCCACTGACCACAATGCTGCCTGGAGTGCCTGCCTGTGTATCCATGTAACCGATGTAAAACTGCCATGACTGCCTACTGTTTGTTATTTTAGGCCTTTGATAGCCTGTCTGCGGCCCCTACTTGCAATACTCCTCCACTGAGCACAATGCTGCCTGGAGTGCCTGCCTGTGTATCCATGTAACCGATGTAAAACTGCCATGACTGCCTACTGTTTGTTATTTTAGGCCTTTGATAGCCTGTCTGCAGCCCCTACTTGCAATACTCCTCCACTGACCACACCAATGCTGCCCGTGTACCCCTGGAACCTATTTAAAAGTTCATAGAGCCTAGTTATATATTTTATTTACTATTAATAAGGCCATGATGGACTACGCTGTACCACGCTACAAGCTAACCAGTCGACACTTCTTTTGCGAGAAAAGCCATCCCAACCCTCCACCAGCATGTAGAAGACCGCATTGTCCATGCACTCTGGCAATCTGTGAGTACAAAGGTGCACCTGACAACAGACGCATGGACCTGTAGGCATGGCCACGGAAGATTACGTGTCCATTACGGCGCAATGGGTTAATGTGGTGGATGCATGGTCCACAGGGGACAGCCTACTAAGTCTGTCTGCAGTCCCTAATTCAAATTGTCCTCCACTGTCTAAATCGGAACTTCCACCTTCTGGCTTTCGGCCTATAGTATCAGAAATTAAACTGCATTTGGCCTTCAACTTTGGTTAGGGCCTACTAACGGCTTCTGCCCCTCCCTGGTGTTGTCCTCAACTAAATAAAGCTGAGCTTCAACCTTCCGGCTCTCATTATGTGGTTTAAAAAAAAAAAATGGTGGTTAGGGCCTACTAACGGCTTCTGCCCCTCCCTGGTGTTGTCCTCAACTAAATAAAGCTGAGCTTCAACCTTCCGGCTCTCATTAAGTGGTTTTAAAAAAAAAAAAAATGGTGGTTAGGGCCTACTAACGGCTTCTGCCCCTCCCTGGTGTTGTCCTCAACTAAATAAAGCTGAGCTTCAACCTTCCGGCTCTCATTAAGTGGTTTTAAAAAAAAAAAAAATGGTGGTTAGGGCCTACTAACGGCTTCTGCCCCTCCCTGGTGTTGTCCTCAACTAAATAAAGCTGAGCTTCAACCTTCCGGCTCTCATTATGTGGTTTTAAAAAAAAAAATGGTGGTTAGGGCCTACTAACGGCTTCTGCCCCTCCCTGGTGTTGTCCTCAACTAAATAAAGCTGAGCTTCAACCTTCCGGCTCTCATTAAGTGGTTTTTAAAAAAAAATGGTGGTTAGGGCCTACTAACGGCTTCTGCCCCTCCCTGGTGTTGTCCTCAACTAAATAAAGCTGAGCTTCAACCTTCCGGCTCTCATTAAGTGGTTTTAAAAAAAAAAAAATTGGTGGTTAGGGCCTACTAACGGCTTCTGCCCCTCCCTGGTGTTGTCCTCAACTAAATAAAGCTGAGCTTCAACCTTCCGGCTCTCATTATGTGGTTTAAAAAAAAAAAATGGTGGTTAGGGCCTACTAACGGCTTCTGCCCCTCCCTGGTGTTGTCCTCAACTAAATAAAGCTGAGCTTCAACCTTCCGGCTCTCATTAAGTGGTTTTAAAAAAAAAATGGTGGTTAGGGCCTACTAACGGCTTCTGCCCCTCCCTGGTGTTGTCCTCAACTAAATAAAGCTGAGCTTCAACCTTCCGGCTCTCATTAAGTGGTTTTAAAAAAAAAATGGTGGTTAGGGCCTACTAACGGCTTCTGCCCCTCCCTGGTGTTGTCCTCAACTAAATAAAGCTGAGCTTCAACCTTCCGGCTCTCATTATGTGGTTTTAAAAAAAAAATGGTGGTTAGGGCCTACTAACGGCTTCTGCCCCTCCCTGGTGTTGTCCTCAACTAAATAAAGCTGAGCTTCAACCTTCCGGCTCTCATTAAGTGGTTTTAAAAAAAAAATGGTGGTTAGGGCCTACTAACGGCTTCTGCCCCTCCCTGGTGTTGTCCTCAACTAAATAAAGCTGAGCTTCAACCTTCCGGCTCTCATTATGTGGTTTTAAAAAAAAAAAAAATGGTGGTTAGGGCCTACTAACGGCTTCTGCCCCTCCCTGGTGTTGTCCTCAACTAAATAAAGCTGAGCTTCAACCTTCCGGCTCTCATTAAGTGGTTTTAAAAAAAAAATGGTGGTTAGGGCCTACTAACGGCTTCTGCCCCTCCCTGGTGTTGTCCTCAACTAAATAAAGCTGAGCTTCAACCTTCCGGCTCTCATTATGTGGTTTTAAAAAAAAAATGGTGGTTAGGGCCTACTAACGGCTTCTGCCCCTCCCTGGTGTTGTCCTCAACTAAATAAAGCTGAGCTTCAACCTTCCGGCTCTCATTAAGTGGTTTTAAAAAAAAAAAAAATGGTGGTTAGGGCCTACTAACGGCTTCTGCCCCTCCCTGGTGTTGCCCTCAACTAAATAAAGCTGAGCTTCAACCTTCTGCTCCAAATTACCATTTTAAAAAATGCAATAGGCTTTTCCGGCCTACTAAAGGTGTCTGCCCCTCCCTGGTGTTGTCCTCAACTGAACAAAGCTGAGCTTCCACATTCTGGCTTTCGCCCTATACTATCAGATATTAAACTGCATTTGGCCTACTAGTGTGGTTAGGCCCTTGAAACAGTGTCTGCTGCTCTTGGGTTTGCTACTCCACTGAACAAAGCAATGCCGCCTGTTTAGTCCTGTTACCAATTTTGAACTGCATGTAGCCTACTTTATTCTTTGGCCCTATATCTGTTTCCTCCTCATCCTGCCCATTGCCCAGCCACTGCTAAATGAGTCTGCTGGTACATTGACCTAGACCACTACATTCCCCTTGTACTCTACACAGCCAGAATCTGTCCCTGCTGAAAGTAAGGTTCCCCTTCCCGCATGTTATACCACCTTACACAGGGACAAAGAGGAAGGTGCAGATGAAAGTGCAGGTTCCTTCATCAGGTGGGGGGGCATACTCGTTGGCGACGTCACTGGCACAGGGCCCCTCAGAGTACGCAAAAGTGTCGCTGCTGGTGGGAGGCGCCCCCGCCATGCAAACACACCGCCGTACTTTGAGGGGCCCTGTGCCAGTGGCAATGCGAACGAGTGGGCCCCCCCTGCTTGCTCAGGATCACAGCACTTGCAACTTTTAAATACTTACCTTTCCCTGCAACACCGCCGTGACGTAGTCCGCATTTCCTGGGCCCACGAAAAACTTGAGCCAGCCCTACTCCCCCCACAACTTTCCCCCAATTCCCTATGCCCAACTATTATTATACAGTTAATTAAGATTGGCAAGCTTCAGAAACAAGAATGGATGTTTTTGGCATTAAAATGGGCACTGTAGGTGTTTTCCTGGCCTCCACTCACTGCCGACTATGCTTCCCCATTGACTTGCATTGGGTTTCGTGTTTCGGTCGATCCCCGACTTTTAGCGATAATCGGCCGACTGCACTCGACTCGACTCTGGACAAAATCGGGTTTCCCAAAACCCTACTCGATCTTAAAAAAATGAAAGTCGCTCAACCCTAATGACATCCACAAATTTAATAACTCTTTTTATTTGTCTCCATACCAATCTGGCAGCCGGAGCATAGGCAACAGACAACAAGCACCAACTTTCTCCATCTCCAAAAATCCCAGTGGGCAATCAATCCGGGCAGAATGAATTAAATGACTCTCAGAATTAGGTAGGGAGCTATTAAGTATCCACTTACTTATCGCCTTAGCCTGCCCAGGAAGGTAATACAGATAGATGTCTGGTAGGGCCGCCCCACCTCCCTTTTTTGGTCTCTGTAGAATAGATAGTTTGAGTTTGGGCCTGGTCTTCCCCCATATAAAGGATGTGATTAAGGAGTTTAAATTTGCGAAAAATTACTTGGGTATTGGTACAGCACTATGTTGAAAGCAGTAATTGAGTTTGGGGAGCAGTATCATTTTAATTAGGTTAATGCGGCCTGCGACAGAGAGGGGGAGTCTACTGCAGGTTATAAATTTAGATTTGACCAAATCCAACAGTGGATAAATGTTAAGTTGTAGGTCTAACCGACTATATTGAGACATATGAATACCCAGATATTTGAAGTTAGAAACCACAGGTAGCGACGTGAGAGTCCCGAGACAGGGAGCTGAAGTATGAGATAAAGGCATTAGGGCAGATTTATCCCAGTTTATATATAGACCGGAGAATTTACTAAATTTATCTATGGTCGCTATCACTTGTGGTAGAGTTTCTTCTATTTTATCCATAAATATTATCATGTCATCAGCATAAAGGCCAATGGTATCCACACGATCCGCAATATTTATTCCCTTGATATCCGTAGAGGATCTTATGCGTATTGCTAAAGCCTCTATCGCAAGGGCGAAGAGAGCTGGGGACAGAGGACATCCCTGACGGGTTCCCCTGTGTAAGGTAAAAGAATCAGAGGTGGAGTTATTTACAATTACACGCGCCCTGGGATTCCTGTACAGTGTGTCTATCCCCCTAATAAATTTCTCTCCAAAACCATATTTCTGCAGACACGCAGAGAGGAAAGGCCACTCGAGAGAGTCGAACGCCTTGGCCGTATCCAGCGATGCCAGCGCCCAACTATTATCCAGCTCTAGAGAGCTATATTGAATCACCAATTGGACCCACCTGATATTGATAGAAGTACTTTTCCCAGGCATAAAGCCGGTTTGATCTGGGTGTATAAGGTCTAATATGAGCGTATTTAGTCTAGTGGCCAATATTTTAGTGAAAATTTTGTAATCTACGTTTACTAGTGATATGGGGCGATACGATCCACATTCCAGAGGATCCTTCCCTTCTTTTTTAAGTACAATAATGTTTGCATCATAAAATGTTTTGGGCATGAATTCTCCCTCCCATATACTCCGAAGTACCTTCAATAAAAGTGGTGCCAGTTGACCCCGATATTTCTTATACAGCTCAAAAGGAAACCCATCAGGTCCAGGGGCCTTCCCGGTGGCCAAATCCATTATAGCTTGCTCCACCTCCTCCAAAGTGAACTCAGCCTCCATAAAGGCTTGCTGAGCTGGACTCAATGAGGGGAATGCTATGTCCGATAAAAAGTCTACACATTCAGGAACACCAAAACCACTATGAGACTTGTATAAAGATTTATAGTATTCGTAGAAACACTGGAGGATCTCCTCAGTAGAGGATACCAATGAACCATCAAATGCCCGGATCTGTAATACTGTATTAGATGTGTTGTGTTGGCGTACTAAAAAAGCCAATAGTTTACTGGCTTGGTTCCCCAATTCGAAATCGGATTAACGGGTAAAAAACAATTTGCGTTTTGATTTTGTGTCTATATGTTGGGTATATAACCTTTGGGAAGTAAGCCATGCCACCCTGTTGCCACTAGTTTGGTTGGTTACATAAGCGGTCTCGTATTCCTTCAGCCGTCGCTCCATCTCGTCATCCTCTCCCGCCGTCATCCTTTTAATATAGGAAATTGTGGAAGACAGACATCCCCTTTGATATGCTTTTAGAGTATCCCAAAACAGACTAAGATTTGAGGGGTCTGGGTGGGTAAAGATAAAGCAGTTCAGCTGATCCACCGTTCTATCACTAGAATCTATTAGTTTCAGCCAGAAGGGATTCAATTTCCAGGGTATAGTATTATTTAACTGACCATATTTAAGTTTAAGAATAACTGGACTGTGGTCCGATATCCCCCTATTGCCATGCTCAACACTATCCACCTATAATGCCAGGTCACTAGATCCAAATATATAGTCTATACGAGACAGAGACCGCCTAGTTGACGAATGGCAAGTGTAATCCCTTATCTCAGGGTGACGTATTCTCCATAGGTCCAGCCATCCGCTACCGTTCATAAACAGTGCCAATTGAGAAGAGGATTGAGTAGAAGGGCCCCCAGACATCCCGTCGTCCAGTCTCAATCTATCTAAGGAACTATCCATGACTAAGTTAAAATCTCCCATACAAATAATACTAGCATCAGGATAATTTAGGGAGAATCCCATTGCCATGCGGAGAACCGATATATTAGCTGGGGGTGGGTTATAGACGCACAGTATCACGTATTCCCGCGTGTTAATAAAGGCGTGTACAAAAACAAAGCGACCTTCGGGATCTCGTCTTGCTTCCCTGGCCTCCCATCTAACACTTCTATGGATTAGCAGAGAGACCCCTCTTGAATAGCTGGTATGGAATGCGTGAAGGGACCACTGCACCCATGGCTTTTGTGTACATTTAGCTGTGTCCCTGGTCAGATGTGTCTCTACAAGTGCTACCGTGTGAATTAGGGCTGACAAGCGGTGGATACCGCGTCGCCAGGATACGCTCATGTACCGCAGCTTCTTCTCTCAGGTCACTGATGACCCATTCTTGCCTTTCCTGAGCCGGACACAGCGAGTTTACCCATAGTGATATTCCATGATCACCACCATTGGCAATTTACATTGCCCTACTTACTACAAGCCTTACAGGCATACGTTGACTGAAGAAGGCCAGATTGGCTGAAACGTTTCTTTATTAAATCCCATGAGATTTACCCTAAGTTGAGTGCCGGGTTCTACTTTATTTCTACAAGTGCTACAACATGGGGATGATACCGCTTAATCTGTGAAAATACCTTGATTTTTTTACGGGGAGTCTTAATACCCCGTACATTCCAAGTCATACATATAATCTCAGACCCCATAGCTACACTTGAGAAAAGGAATATTATACACCATAGCTCGTGTAGAGATCAGGAACACCACGCAGAGCACAGAATTATCAATGGCGATTATCAAACATATCAAACAGTCAAAACTGGTGTAAAAACCCAAACAAAACAAAGCTCTAACGGTGGAGGAGTATAATCCTACACTCCTACAGTCAAATAGAAAAGGGGATACCCTCACTGGAATCAGCGTTCGTATTGTTGATAAGCTCAACACCTGTACGGGGAGCTCCATTTTGTGTTGCCATTGGATAAGGAAGATTGCTCAGGAGTCCGGCACATTAGACACCTTGTATGTTCGTAACCATTCGGTTACCTCCGCCGGATCTGTAAAAAACAGGGAAGAGCCTTCATGGACAACGCGGAGCCGAGCTGGGTAAAGCATGGAATAAATTATGTTTTTATCCCTGAGCCGCTTCTTAACTTCCACAAATCGAACTCGCTGTTTTTGGAGCTCCATGGAGAAATCTGGGAAAATTGATATAGCAGCGTTATTGAATTTAATAGGGCCCTTCTGCCTCGCCAGGCGGAGTATCGCATCTCTGTCTCTGCAGTTGAGAAGACGCGCCAAGAAGGGCTGGGGCGGAGCTCCGGGGGGGAGAGGCCTCGTCGGTACTCTATGGGCCCTCTCCACAGAAAATGTTGAGGAGAATCCATCTCCCAGGGAGGTTTTAAGCCAATCCTCTAGGAATTGCTCAGGTTGCTGACCCTCCAAGCGCTCCGGCAAGCCAATAATTCGAATGTTATTACGGCGCAGTCTATTTTCCAGGTCGTCTGCTTTTTGTTTACAGGCATTCACAGACCCGGCAGCTTTTGACAATTTAGTTTCCATAGGAGTGATGGTGTCCTCTATCTGAGACACTCTTGTTTCAACCTCCGAGATGCGTCCCCTCATAGCTTGCATATCATGTCGCAGACGGCCCACTTCAGTATGTACGTCTTCTATTTTCTCAGTAAGAGAAGATCTGTGAGGGATATAGCCTGCATCAGTTGCTCAGATGCTTGTTTAAGAGTCAGTTCGCCCTGTTCTCCCTCTTCATTACTGTCAGAAGGACGATTTTTGCGTTGGTTCTGCGTGGGATTATTTCTGAGAGTGCGTACAGTATCAGAGGCATCTTCTCTGGTATATTTCTTTAATTTCTCAGCAGCCCCCGCTCCTTTTGAGTGCTGCATGGCGGTTAGCAGAAGGACCCTTCAGAAGGATCACACATATAGTTATAGCTGGTCTATTCTCCAATAGCTGATCTGGCTGAGTTAAGTTCTGGAATAGATCCTAGGGAGACCACCAGCCAGATAAGGGGATTGTCAGACATTCTTAGAAGCGGCAACTCAGGATTCACTAGGCACTATGCCCCAGAGCAGCCCACAGCCTCCACAGGCAGCAAAGCAGGGAGGGAGGGGTTAATCCCTCCAAAGTTTATGGCACAAACAGGAGCTTGTCAGGTAAGGGCCCAATCTTCCAGGGCACACACCACACTACCCCTTTATTATTACAGTGATGTATTCACCTCCTGGGTTATACCACGGTCATGCTCTATAGCGCCGCTCTCCTTACTGCTGGAGAGCGCGCTGCAGTGATGGCTGCCATCTCCCCATGCGCCGCTGCCGCCCCAGACCCGCTGTATCTCAGCGTTCCACAGCGCTCCCGCTTCAGCGTAGGTGTCTGCCTCCTCCAGGGGAGATGTACCCGGCTCCGGTAACCGCCGACGCCGTGTCCTGTGTGCTGGAACACGCGCCCCAAGATGGCCGCCTTTTCCCAGGGATTTTGCCGCCCGTCCAGGCCACTTCACCTCCCGGTGTCTCTGGGCTCCAAAATTGCCGCTTCCGGGGGTCACCGGTCTCCTGGGGTCCTAAGAGCACCTTTCCAGCCGGTGCAGTCGGTAAGTCAGGGGATTTATGGCAGGATTAAGTTCAGGATGACCGGAGCTCTTCCGAGGTGCGTCCTCTCTCCTGGACTACATAGCCACGCCCCCCCTTTTAGTGCGGTTTTTAATGCGTTTTTTAATTCAGTTTTCTCTGCAGACGGATGGTAATGAGGGGTTAATGCCACCTTGCTATTGTAAGGTGGTATTAAGCCCAGTTAATCATGGAGAGGCGTCAATAAGACACCTATCCATTATTAATCCTATTAAAAAGATAAAAAAATATATATGGGGAACCCAAAAAAAATGACATAGGGTCCCCTATATTTTTAGGCCAGAAAGGCTAGGCAGACAGCTGTGGGCCAATATTTGTGGCCTGGGAAGGGGTTAAAATACCCATGGCTGTTACCAGGCTAGGAATATTAACCCACAGCTGTCTGCGTAGCCTTTCTGGCTCTAAAATATAGGGGGCCCCGAAAAAAAAATTGCGTAGGGTCCCCCTATATTTTTAGGCCAGAAAGGCTAGGCAGACAGCTGTGGGCCAATATTTGTGGCCTGAGAAGGGGTTAAAATACCCCTGGCTGTTCCCAGGCCATGAATATTAAGCCCACAGCTGTCTGCGTAGCCTTTCTGGCTCTCAAATATAGGAAGAGCCCCCCCAAAAAAGTGTTGGGGTCCCCCTATATTTTGAGGCCAGAAAGGCTACGCAGACAGCCGTGTGCTTATATTCATAGCCTAGGAAAGAGGCTAGATAAACACTTCTCAATGAACAACGCCACATAATACCACAGTGGATCCCAATGACCATTAAAGGGTCCCTGTGTGTGTAGTACAGACTACTACCCCTATCATCAAAGATTATATCAAAATCCACACAACAAAATGATTACAGGGTCAAAAAATGAAAATAGAAAAATTCATAATTTATTAATTTAAAATGACCACACATAAGGTCAAACAATAGATCAATATACAAAAACCATATGAGAGAAACATGCAAAAATTAAAAAATGCATTGTGGGATGTTGAAAATGTCAGGACACACCGAGACACCGGGAAATGATTGAGGCTGGAACAATATCACCTCACAAACATTCAAAGAGTATTAACCCCATATAAACCCCTATACCAAAGTAAGGGGTAACACATTATTGATGCCCAGCTGTGTTGTGAATTAGACTTTTTTGGCTCCCTCTTGTGGTCACTAGTGATATGACTCTGGGATTGTCTTTCCTCAGTTTGGCACCCACCTGGGTCGTTACTCCAGGGGTGTTGCTATATAAACTTCCTGGATTCTCAGTCCTGTGCCTGGCATCATTGTAATCAGTTCCTTTCTGTTTGCTCCTGTCTGCTGGTCCTGGATCTTGCAAAATTAAGCTAAGTCCTGCTTCCTTGTTTTTTGGTTATTTGCATAGCTCTTATTTTTTTGTCCAGCTTGTACTAAATGTGATTCCTGATTTTGCTGGAAGCTCTAGGGGGCTGGTGTTCTCCTCCCGGGCCGTTAGACGGTTCGGGGGTTCTTGAATATCCAGCGTGGAAATTTTGATAGGGTTTTTGCTGACCGTATAAGTCATCTTACTATATTCTGCTATTAGTCAGTGGGCCTCTCTTTGCTAAATATCTAGTTCATTCTTACGTTTGTCTTTTCTCCTTACCTCACCGTTATTATTTGTTGGGAGCTTGTATCCAACTTTTGGGGTCTTTTCTCTGGAGGCAAGAAAGGTCTATCTTTTCCCTTCTAGGGTTAGTTAGTTCTCCGGCTGGCGCGAGATGTCTAGAAGCAACGTAGGCACGTTCCCCGGCTGCTGCTATTTGTGGTGCTAGGATTAGATATATGGTCAGCCCAGTTACCACTGCCCTAAGAGCTGTTTTTTTTGTGTTTGCAGACTTGGTATGTACTTTTGAGACCCTCTGCCATTGGGGTCATAACACAGCTGTGCCTATGCTCAGAATCATAATAGATCCCCTCAGCATATTGCTGATTAGCAGGTGACCGCCACACACCTAACTGAGCCACAATTTACCTTATTATACGGCGACACCCGGCACCACAAATCCCGATGACCCGGTCCGTCCGCCCCGACGCGCGTTTCGGACCTTCCTTCTTCCAAGGGGGCCTGCTATCCCATACCGTGTCCCACCTTATATATCCACGCTGTCAAAATGCCGGCCAGCCATCATGGCCGCAAAACCGGAAGTTGCGGACTCGGCCGGAAGTGACGCACGCGTCTCCCAGGCAACCGCGACGCCGGCCGGCGTCGGCGTCACGTGATGGCAGGTCCTGAAAGGACACCACCTACCACAAAAGATGCCGAAAGCCGTCCAGAGGCGCAGAGCCCGAGAGACAGGCGCGTACAGGCACAGGAGCGCAACTTATCGCATGGCAATAAAAATGAGTACCTCGTGCAGAACTATTAAACCCCACTGTGCAACCATTGCATCATACCAACAGATATGACACCTTAACAGGGAGCCAATGTGAAAGCACATAGATAATCAAAACAACAAAACAAAGTAGAAACAATATAACTATAAGACTGAATCACCAATGACAGAATAAATGCAAAGATAATAGGACTATGTGACAATAAAAAATATATATACATCCATTGATTTTCATAGTGTCTTTTTTGTGATAATCCCCGTCACTTGCCCATCAATATCTTCACACCGGATATTCAGTCAAATCAAGATATACAGGAGACACACAGGAACTAAAATAAAAAAATGTATTAAAAAAAACAAGTGTTAAAAACAAAGCGCAGAGTAACATTTACAACAACCACAGGGTCAGCGGCACCGATAGATGGACCAATCGATAATAATTGGAGGGAAAGGCTATCATAAAAAATGGAGCAAAGCTGATATTTTCATTAAGTCCAGATGGATGGACCGTATTCAAGGTCCAAATCCATCTGGACTCTAATTGGGCCAGACGTTTGGAAATTCCCCCACCCCGGATGCCGGCATCAATCTTATCAATCCCACGAAATCTTAGGAGGGCACCGTCACAGTTATGACAATCCTTAAAATGGCGGGGATGAGTCTTTAACATGGATGCGTCTGATTCCGTAGCTGCTGCCATAATACCGCGTACGTGCTCCCTAACCCGTATTTTAAATTGCCGTGTAGTCATCCCCACATATACCTTACCGCACGGGCATACAGCATAGTATATCACATTCTTGTCAGTACACGTAATCCATTTACGGATATTATACTGATGGGAGCCCTCGGCATTCGAGAATGTTTTACATTTATCAATATTGGAGCACGCCACACAATGGCCACAAGGAGCGCATCCATATTTCCCCGTCATTTTATCCAAAAAGGTGGTATTTTTCTCACTCACGTAATGACTATGGACCAAATGGTCACGTAAATTTCTGGATCGTCTTGCTGTGACGGATGCCCTCTCAGGGAGAAACCTCGAGATTACCGGATCCGCTTTCAGAATGTGCCAAGATCTCTCTAATGCCCTTCTCATATGGGGAAAATGAGAGTGAAAGTTAGTAACAAAACGCACCACCTCATCCTTATTTCATAGAGCAATGCATGTCAAGTGGAAAACCTTGCTCTATTAAACGCCTTCTTTATTTTCCGATTACTGTAACCGCGCTCAACAAGCCGGTCTCTGAGATCATCTGCTTGTTTATAAAAGTCCGCATCCGTAGAGCACAGCCTCCGAAGGCGCAGGAATTGTCCAGTGGGAACCGATTGGACCATGTGGCCAGGATGGGAGGATGTGGCGTGCAAAAGCATGTTTGTGGCCGTCGGTTTACGGAAGATATCCGTCTGTATCTCACCGTATGTATCACGTCGAAGAGTGACGTCCAGGAACTTCACGGCATCAACATCATATTTAAAAGTAACATAGATATTCATCCTATTATCATTAAGTGATGCCATGAAGTTCCTGAGGTCAGCCTCAGAACCCTGCCAGATCAGCAAAATGTCGTCGATGTACCGCGTCCAAGAGAGGACGCGGCACATCGGCGACGACTGATCCGGCAGGGAGAGGTCCCTCTCCCACAGCCTCAGGAACAGGTTGGCGTACGCCAGGGCAAAAGCTGCCCCCATGGCTGTTCCTTGGAGCTGTAGGAAGAAGGACCCCTTAAAAACAAAAAAATTGTGCGTCAACGTAAAGCTAAGCAACTGAATCACTAGGTCAATAATGTCCTTTGGCAGATTTGATGTACCCAAATAGAACGCAGCCGCCCTTAATCCATCCTCATGTCTAATGCTGGTATAGAGGGACTCAATGTCCCCCGTAACCAGCATCATATCCTCATCTAGACAAATACCGTCCACCTGTCTAAGTAAATCACCAGTGTCTTTTAGAAATGAAAGTAAGCCCTCGACCAACGGTTGTAGCTTTGAGTCAATCCATTTGTTAATGTTTTCTAGAAATCCTCCCCTACCTGACACAATGGGGCGACCTGGAGGCGTCCGCGCGTCCTTGTGGATTTTGGGTAACAAATAGAAGGTGGGGACAGTCGGCTCTGTTACCAAGAGTGCCGCTGCCAATTCCTTAGTAATTGTGCCCACCTCCCTAGCATTATTAATGATAGATGTTAATTGTGCAGAATAGGCGGACAAGGGGTTAAACGTAAGTTTTTTGTAACATGTGGTATTATGTAATTGTCAAAAGGCCTCTTTCTCATAGAGGACCTTAGGCCATACCACAATGTTACCCCCCTTGTCCGCCGGTCTAAATTCTACATCCGGTAATTCCTGAAGGACGTGCAGACGCTCCCTCTCCCCCTTGGACAGGTTGTCACAATGAATATATCGTGGAATCTGTCTAAACTCCTTAGTTACAATTTGAACAAAGAGGTCCACATTCGGACACGACGTTAGGCGAGGAAATTTCTTGGATTTAGGGCGAATTGTTGATGGCACCTTACCTCCCTCTATGTTCAATAGCCAACTCTTCTAAGGTGCGTAGTGCTATTTGTTATTCCTCTGTTGGAAATAATTCGACAATTTTACCATCAAAAAAATATTTTTTGAAAATTAAAGAACGTGCAAATAAATGCAGCTCTTTTACAGCCGTGAAAACATCAAATGGCTTATATTCATAGCCTAGGAAAGGGGCCATGGATATTTGCCCCCCCTGGCTACAAATAGAAGCCCGCAGCCGCCCCTGAAAAGGCGCATCCAAAAGATGCACCGATTCTGGCACTTAGCCCCTCTCTTCCCACTCCCGTGTAGCGGTGGGATATGGGGTAATAAGGGGTTAATGCCACCTTGCTATTGTAAGGTGGCATTAAGCCCGGTTAATAATGGAGAGGCGTCAATAAGACGCCTATCCATTAATAATCCTTTGAAAGGGTTAAACAAAACACACACTAGAAAAAATTATTTTAATGAAATAATGACACACACTTTTTGACAAACCCTTTATTTCACGCTTAATCCACTTGAAGACCCTCGACCTGAAAAAGAAAGAAAAAAACAAACCAAATTCATACTCCCTGGCCCTGTCCGCAGAAATCCAACGAGAGTCCCACGACGATCTGCCATGGAGAACAGACACATCCAGAGATGTGTCTGCTCTCCACGGCTGCAGCAACACACTGACAGGAGCTCCGGCTCCTGTCGGTGTGTAACTGCGCATGCGCGAGAGTTTAACGGCGTTCATTGACCCCAGTACTCTCGCTGTATGGCAGTGCTGCGTGGGAAAGTTCACACGCAGCTGTACTGCCATAAATCGAGACGCTGGAGCTGCTGATCTCCGGAACAGTATGCGATACACTGCTAGGAGCTTCGCTCCTGGCAGTGTATCGCCGGAGAGCAGGCAATCGGTGTGGGACACTCGTTATTGGATTCTGCGGACAGGGAGTATGGATTTGGTTTATTTTTGGGGATTTTATCCTAGCGGACCGAGGGCTTCACTGTTGTGAAATTGGATTCTGGGCTCCCCCGGTGGCCACTTGTGGAATTGAACTTGTGTGCATCATCCCCTCTGTTCACCTGCTCCTATCAGGATGTGGGAGTCGCTATATAACCTTGCTCCTCTGTCAGTTTCATGCCGGTCAACAATGTAATCAGAAGCCTTCTGTGCTTGTTCCTGCTACTAGACAACCCCCAGCTAAGTTGGACTTTTGTCCTTGTGTGTTTTTGCATTTTGTTCCTGTTCACAGCTGCTGTTTCGTTACTGTGTCTGGAAAGCTCTTGTGATCGGAAATTGCCACTCTGGTGTTATGAGTTAATGCTAGAGTCTTAAAGTAATTTCTGGATGGTGTTTTGATAGGGTTTTCTGCTGACCATGAAAGTGCCCTTTCTGTCTTCCTGCTATCTAGTAAGCGGACCTCGATTTTGCTAAAACTATTTTCATACTACGTTTGTCATTTCATCTAAAATCACCGCCAATATATGTGGGGGCCTCTGTCTGCCTTTTGGGAAAATTTCTCTAGAGGTGAGCCAGGATTGTCTTTTCCTCTGCTAGGATTAGGTAGTTCTCCGGCTGGCGCTGGGCATCTAGGGATAAAAAAACGTAGGCATGCTACCCGGCCACTTCTAGTTGTGCGGCAGGTTTAGTTCATGGTCAGTATAGTTTCCATCTTCCAAGAGCTAGTTCTCATATATGCTGGGCTATGTTCTCTCGCCATTGAGAATCATGACAGTTTGACCGGCCCAAAAAAGGGTTAAATTACTGGCTGAGAAAGGAGAGAAAAAAGAAGTCTGCTACAATTTTTTTTTTTTTTTTTTTTTCCTCTAGTTCTGAGTGTGCTCTTAATTGAATCACTTGCTAGTCTGCCTATACTGCAGCCTTCCTCTCTTTCTCTCCTTCTAATCCTTGAATGGCTCTGTGTTCACCTGTTTCAAATGGATCTTCAGAGTGTAGCTACAGGTTTGAATAATCTCGCCACAAAGGTACAAAATTTGCAAGATTTTGTTGTTCATGCACCTATGTCTGAGCCTAGAATTCCTTTGCCTGAGTTCTTTTCGGGGAATAGATCTCACTTTCAAAATTTTAAAAATAATTGCAAATTGTTTTTGTCCCTGAAGTCTCGCTCTGCCGGAGACCCTGCACAGCAGGTCAGGATTGTAATTTCCTTGCTCCGGGGCGACCCTCAAGACTGGGCTTTTGCATTGGCACCAGGGGATCCTGCGTTGCTCAATGTGGATGCGTTTTTTCTGGCCTTGGGGTTGCTTTATGAGGAACCTCATTTAGAGCTTCAGGCGGAAAAGGCCTTGATGTCCTTGTCTCAGGGGCAAGAGGAAGCTGAAATATACTGCCAAAAATTCCGCAAATGGTCTGTGCTTACTCAGTGGAATGAGTGCGCCCTGGCGGCGATTTTCAGAGAAGGTCTCTCTGATGCCATTAAGGATGTTATGGTGGGGTTCCCTGTGCCTGCAAGTCTGAATGAGTCCATGACGATGGCTATTCAGATCGATAGGCGTCTGCGGGAGCGCAAACCTGTGCACCATTTGGCGGTGTCTACTGAGAAAACGCCAGAAAATATGCAATGTGATAGAATTCTGTCCAGAAGCGAGCGGCAGAATTTTAGACGAAAAAATGGGTTGTGCTTCTATTGCGGTGATTCAACTCATGTTATATCAGCATGCTTTAAGCGTACTAAGAAGCCTGACAAGTCTGTTTCAATTAGCACTTTACAGTCTAAGTTTATTCTATCTGTGACCCTGATTTGTTCTTTGTCATCTATTACCGCGGACGCCTATGTCGACTCTGGCGCTGCTTTGAGTCTTATGGATTGGTCCTTTGCCAAACGCTGTGGGTATGATTTGGAGCCATTGGAGGCTCCGATACCTCTGAAAGGGATTGACTCCACCCCATTGGCTAGTAATAAACCACAATACTGGACACAAGTGACTATGCGTGTTAATCCGGATCACCAGGAGGTTATTCGCTTTCTGGTGCTGTATAATCTACATGATGTTTTGGTGCTGGGATTGCCATGGCTGCAATCTCATAACCCAGTCCTCGACTGGAGAGCTATGTCTGTGTTAAGCTGGGGATGTAAAGGAACTCATGGGGACGTACCTTTGGTTTCCATTTCATCATCTATTCCCTCTGAGATTCCTGAATTCTTGTCTGACTTTCGTGACGTTTTTGAAGAACCCAAGGTTGGTTCACTACCTCCGCACCGGGAGTGCGATTGTGCCATAGACTTGATCCCGGGTAGTAAATACCCTAAGGGGCGTTTATTTAATCTGTCTGTGCCTGAACACGCTGCTATGCGAGAATATATAAAGGAGTCCTTGGAAAAGGGACATATTCGTCCTTCGTCATCTCCCTTAGGAGCCGGTTTTTTCTTTGTGTCTAAGAAAGACGGCTCTTTGAGGCCGTGTATTGATTATCGACTTTTGAATAAAATCACGGTTAAATATCAATATCCGTTACCACTGCTTACTGATTTGTTTGCTCGTATAAAGGGGGCCAAGTGGTTCTCTAAGATTGATCTCCGTGGGGCGTATAATTTGGTGCGAATCAAGCAGGGGGATGAGTGGAAAACCGCATTTAATACGCCCGAGGGCCATTTTGAGTATTTGGTGATGCCTTTTGGTCTTTCAAATGCCCCTTCAGTCTTCCAGTCCTTTATGCATGACATTTTCCGCGATTATTTGGATAAATTTATGATTGTGTATCTGGATGATATTCTGATTTTTTCGGATGACTGGGACTCTCATGTCCAGCAGGTCAGGAGGGTTTTTCAGGTTTTGCGGTCTAATTCCTTGTGTGTGAAGGGTTCTAAGTGTGTTTTTGGGGTTCAGAAGATTTCCTTCTTGGGATACATTTTTCCCCCTCTTCCATCGAGATGGATCCTGTCAAGGTTCAGGCTATTGGTGATTGGACGCAACCCTCTTCTCTTAAGAGTCTTCAGAAATTTTTGGGCTTTGCTAACTTTTATCGTCGATTTATTGCTGGTTTTTCTGATGTTGTAAAACCATTGACTGATTTGACTAAGAAGGGTGCTGATGTTGCTGATTGGTCCCCTGATGCTGTGGAGGCCTTTCGGGAGCTCAAGCGCCGCTTTTCTTCCGCCCCAGTGTTGCGTCAGCCTGATGTTGCTCTTCCTTTTCAGGTTGAGGTCGACGCTTCTGAAATCGGAGCTGGGGCGGTGTTGTCGCAGAGAAGTTCCGACTGCTCCGTGATGAGACCTTGTGCTTTTTTTTCCCGTAAATTTTCGCCCGCCGAGCGGAATTATGATATTGGGAATCGGGAGCTTTTGGCCATGAAGTGGGCTTTTGAGGAGTGGCGTCACTGGCTTGAGGGGGCCAGACATCAGGTGGTGGACAATTTGAAGTTGTCCCAGGAGAAGACTCAGCTTTTTGCCAACCGCCGTCGTCGTGTTGGTCCTCGGCTTTGTGTTGGGGACTTGGTGTGGTTGTCTTCTCGTTTTGTCCCTATGAGGGTTTCTTCTCCTAAATTTAAGCCTCGGTTCATCGGCCCGTACAAGATATTGGAGATTCTTAACCCTGTGTCCTTCCGTTTGGACCTCCCTGCATCCTTTTCGATTCATAATGTTTTTCATCGGTCATTGTTGCGCAGGTATGAGGTACCGGCTGTGCCTTCCGTTGAGCCTCCTGCTCCGGTGTTGGTTGAGGGTGAGTTGGAGTACGTTGTGGAAAAGATCTTAGACTCTCGTGTTTCCAGACGGAAACTCCAGTATCTGGTCAAATGGAAGGGATATGGTCAGGAGGATAATTCTTGGGTCACTGCCTCTGATGTTCATGCCTCCGATCTTGTCCGTGCCTTTCATAGGGCTCATCCTGATCGCCCTGGTGGTTCTGGTGAGGGTTCGGTGCCCCCTCCTTGAGGGGGGGGGTACTGTTGTGAAATTGGATTCTGGGCTCCCCCGGTGGCCACTTGTGGAATTGAACTTGTGTGCATCATCCCCTCTGTTCACCTGCTCCTATCAGGATGTGGGAGTCGCTATATAACCTTGCTCCTCTGTCAGTTTCATGCCGGTCAACAATGTAATCAGAAGCCTTCTGTGCTTGTTCCTGCTACTAGACAACCCCCAGCTAAGTTGGACTTTTGTCCTTGTGTGTTTTTGCATTTTGTTCCTGTTCACAGCTGCTGTTTCGTTACTGTGTCTGGAAAGCTCTTGTGATCGGAAATTGCCACTCTGGTGTTATGAGTTAATGCTAGAGTCTTAAAGTAATTTCTGGATGGTGTTTTGATAGGGTTTTCTGCTGACCATGAAAGTGCCCTTTCTGTCTTCCTGCTATCTAGTAAGCGGACCTCGATTTTGCTAAAACTATTTTCATACTACGTTTGTCATTTCATCTAAAATCACCGCCAATATATGTGGGGGCCTCTGTCTGCCTTTTGGGAAAATTTCTCTAGAGGTGAGCCAGGACTGTCTTTTCCTCTGCTAGGATTAGGTAGTTCTCCGGCTGGCGCTGGGCATCTAGGGATAAAAAAACGTAGGCATGCTACCCGGCCACTTCTAGTTGTGCGGCAGGTTTAGTTCATGGTCAGTATAGTTTCCATCTTCCAAGAGCTAGTTCTCATATATGCTGGGCTATGTTCTCTCGCCATTGAGAATCATGACACTTCACGTACCTGTATGTGCTGTATGGTGAGTATATACTCTATGTTCTATGTACTGTGTGTCATGTATGTTACGTTTATTGTATGTGTATTGTGTGTGTCTGTGTTTTGTGTTACTTACAATTGTGCTAAGTCGCCGGACACAGGGACTACTCTCCCATCCTAATACCGGATGGAAGTAGTAGTCCCATACGGCGACTTAGCACAATTGGGTGGCACTATGGTCGCGTGGGGACACACACACACACACACAGACGCACACACACAGACTTCACATACATACACATACATGCCTCCATGATGACAGCCACACTCAGCCCACGCACTTCCGCCCGCTTCCCCGTACTTCCTGCTGCAGCGGTTTCTACACCCAAAACCACAGAAAACCCGCAGATATTTTTTCATCTGCGGGTTTTACTGCGGGTTTGACCCTCACAATGGAGGTCTATGGGTGCAGAGCCCCTGCAGTTCCGCAGAAAGAAGTGACATGGTGCGGAATATAAACCGCTGTTTCTGCGTGTTTTTTTTCCGCAGCATGTGCACAACGGTTTGCGGTTTCCATAGGTTTACGTGTAAATGTAAACGCAATGGAAACTGCAGCAGACCCGCAGCGGCAAAATCGCTGCAGTTCCGCGGTAAAAACCGCAACGTGTGAACATGGCCTCAGTGTGACTTGTGATTCAGTGACTTTGGATTCAGGGAGTTTCCAAGGGAGGAATTACTGAATTGCTATCTGTATTTTATTCATACTTAACATTTATTTTTTATTTAACTTTTCTGTCTGGTGCAATCCCCATTAGGAAATGTGTTCCACTATTGTTAATGCCATCCAGTGCATATTGTAATTATAGGGAATAACTCAGGAGACTCTTTGCGTGGAACAAGACGACTGGACACAGTTTTATAAGTGATAAAGTCTATATTATCACACGGTGATTCAAACAGGTGCAGAGAGAAACTCAAGTCCACAACACTTGGTGTAAATATTACGGCCACTTGGGACAGTTGATTAAAAAGTGGTCAGACTGGCCGCAGTAGAAACATAGACTTTCATGAAGGCGATGCTCCCGGCGCTCATTAATCTCGCGCCTCTGAACGGAATCAATTTGCATGGGCACCTCCTCCACCTCCCGAGAGGTTTTACCTGCAGGCTCTTTGGAAGGAAGAGAAAAGTTAGAAACACGGTTATATGCAGCAAACTTCTCCTGCCTACACTCAGTAAGGCGAATGTCTATGCGCACACAATGCTGTATAAATGTCTCTAGCTCTTGTGGTGACTCAGAGCGAGCTAGTTCATCTTTTACAATACTAGACAGACCCCTTTTAAAAATAGGCAATTGTGCATAACTGTCCCAATTGGTATCTACAGCTAATCTCCTGAATTCAGTGGCATACTCAATAAAAGAACGTTTAGCCTGGCGTAAAGACAAAAAAGCAGATTCAGCGGTTGCACGGCGATTAGGATCATCAAACATTAATGCCATAGCGGCCAAGAAATCATCCAAGTTACTTAACCGTGGGTCACGAGACTCAATCATCGGATTCGCCCAGGCGAGCGCTCGTGCGGTCTGCAGCATTATTACACACAATACTTTGGATCTATCAGTAGGAAAACAGTCAGCATGCACATCAAAATATAGCATACATTGATTCACAAAGCCACGAAATTTGTCGCGATCACCATTAAATCTGAATGAGGGCAACTTAGGTGGGCTAGCTGGTGGCGGTTGCCCAGATGGTAAAGTCGCTTGTGCAGCCATTTGCGTGCTTATGTCCTGAAAAGCCCGTCCATACTGGGACTATGCCAGCAAGTTTGTTTTCCTGGGCTGCCATGCGGTTGCTTAAGTCCTGCAAAGTTTGTCCAAACACTTGTTGATTGTGTTCAAAGCTTCCAAACTTCTTTTGCAGACCTTCCACATCTTTCTGCAGTGATCTAATTATGGAAAACACCTGCTCTAATCTTCTTTCTGCAGTCATTGTTCCAGCAGTCTTCTCTTTTCTGGCTAGAGGATCCTGTAATAATTATAGGGGATAACTCAGGAGACTCTTTGCGTGGAACAAGACAACTACAGGACACAGTTTTATAAGTGGTAAAGTCTATATTATCACACGGTGATTCAAACAGGTGCAGAGAGAAACTCAAGTCCACAACACTTGGTGTAAATATTAAACGCAGCTTAGCAGTCTGTAGGAAACTTTCGAGGAAAATGCAATCAAGCAGAAAGTCTATGAAGCACAGTTATTCTTGAGGATACTTGACATGAATAAGTCCTTGTCTTAGTCCAAACACAGATAGATATGCTTATAAAGCAGTTCAAACAATATCTTAGCTCAACCAGGGAGGCTTGGTTAATAGTCTCAGGTTTTTGCAGAGCAGCAACAGCTTACATGTCCAGCAAATGCAGATGAAAGTAAACATGAGCAGCAGATGAAGGAGTATTACTGGAAACTGGTGTATGCAGCAGGAACTCAGAGCAGAGTAGCAGGATCACCACACAGGTTCACAGGAGCAGGTATATAGCCAGGGAGTAACCAGAGTCAGGAGCTGGATGCAAGGCAGAATACTCTAGCACAGACTGAAGGCTGGGGTGGAGTTTTATAGCAGGAAGACACCGTGCACATGAGACCAAAGACGCCATCTTGGAAAAGGGCAGTAATGCACAAAAGGTAATAAAAATATTCAGAGTCCTGACATTACTCCCTCCTTAGAAGCGGCCTCAGGATGATCCTGGACCTGGTTTCTCAGGGAATCTCTGATGAAAACGTGAAATCTTCTGTTGGGCATTGATGTTTTCCACAGGTTCCCAAGAGTCTTCCTCAGGGGGATATCCCTGCCATCTTATCAGATATTGGAGCCGATTCCTGCGAATCCTGGAATCAATAATTTCCTCCACCACAAATTGTTCTTGCCCATCAATCACCACAGGCTGCGGAGGTGGCACAACACGTCCCTGGAAGGTATTAGGAGATAAAGGCTTTAGTAAAGATACATGAAAAACTGGGTGTACCTTCATAGTCCTAGGCAGCTTCAGCCGGCAGGCCACAGAGCTCACAATACCGTTGATCTTGAAAGGGCCAATGAATTTCTGTCCATGTTTTTGTGACGGAACGTTTAACTTCAGATTCTTAGTTGCTAACCACACAGAATCTCCTACCTTGAACATGGGTGCAGGTTTACGGAATCTATCAGCCGATCTCTTATAACGTTCTTGAGCTGTGGTCAGGGATTCTGTTATGATCTGGTGGCCTAAGAGCAGCATAAGACGAACTCTGGAGAAGGTGGTACCTGTACTGACTGCAGACCCTGAACTTAACACCGCAACTAGAAGTAGCTGTGGAATGTACCTAGCGCTCGCTGGACATCTCGGCACAGCCGGAGGACTAATTACCCCTAGAGATAGAAAAGGGAAAACTATCTTGCCTCAGAGAAAATTGCCAAAGGATAGGCAGCCCCCCACAAATATTGACTGTGAGAGGAGAGGGAAAAAACATACACAGACTGAAATCAGAATTTAGCAAAGGAGGCCACTTCTAGCTAAATAGAAAGGATAGGACAGAGTACTATGCGGTCAGTATTAAAACACTAGAAAATATCCACAACAGAAAATACAAAAACTCCACAGCTAACTAAAGATATGGAGGGTATATCTGCATCTCCAGATATACCAGCTTGGCTAAACAAATCCTTATACAGACCAAGCTGGACAAGACAAAAAAAACATGGAAAAGAACTGAACAATAAGGCCACAGCATGTGGACAGCAAAAAATCAAGGCCAGAACTTATCTTTGTTGAAAAGAACTGCAAAGCAGGAGAGACCAGGTAGAGATGTGAATCCTCCAGGAACCATGGACAACTGGCACTGGCTAAAGGGTGAAGCAAGACTAAATAGCCCAGTCAGATTTGCAGAAAGTGAACACACCTGATAACTGCTGCGATTCAGAGACAGCAGCGCTACCACTTACAACCACCGGAGGGAGCCCAAGAGCAGAATTCACAACAGTACCCCCCCTTGAGGAGGGGTCACCGAACCCTCACCAGAGCCCCCAGGCCGATCCGGACGAGCCAAATGAAAGGCACGAACCAAATCATCAGCATGAACATCGGAGGCAACAACCCAAGAATTAACCTCCTGGCCATAACCCTTCCATTTGACAAGATACTGAAGCTTCCGCCTCGAAAAACGAGAATCCAAAATCTTCTCAACCACATATTCCAACTCCCCATCAATCAACACTGGGGCAGGAGGATCAACAGAGGGAACAACGGGCACCACATTTTTCCGCAACAAAGATCTATGAAAAACATTATGGATGGAAAAAGAGGCTGGAAGGGCCAAACGAAAAGACACTGGATTGATAATCTCAGAAATCCTATAAGGGCCAATAAACCGAGGCTTAAACTTAAAGGAAGAAACCTTCATAGGGACATGACGGGAAGACAACCAGACCAAATCCCCAACCCGAAGCCGGGAACCAACACACCGACGACGGTTAGCAAAACGCTGAGCCCCCTTCTGAGACCACCAAATTGTCAAAACAACATGAGCCCAAATTTGCTGCAACCTGTCAACCACAGAGTCCACCCCAGGACAATCAGAAGGCTCAACCTGCCCCAAAGAAAAACGAGGATGAAAACCAGAGTTACAAAAGAAGGGTGAAACCAAGGTAGCAGAACTAGCCCGATTATTAAGGGCAAACTCGGCCAATGGCAAGAAAGCCACCCAATCATCCTGATCAGCAGACACAAAGCATCTCAAATAAGTTTCCAAAGTCTGATTAGTTCGCTCGGTTTGACCATTTGTCTGAGGATGAAATGCAGAAGAAAAATACAAATCAATGCCCAGCCTAGCACAAAAGGCCCGCCAAAACCTAGAAACAAACTGGGAACCTCTGTCGGACACAATATTCTCCGGAATACCATGCAAATGAACCACATGCTGAAAAAACAACGGACCCAACTCTGAAGAGGAAGGCAATTTAGGCAAAGGCACCAAATGAACCATCTTCGAAAACCGGTCACAAACAACCCAGATAACCGACATCCTCTGGGAAACCGGAAGATCAGAAATAAAATCCATAGAAATATGCCTCCAGGGCCTCTCAGGGACCCACAATGGCAAAAGTAACCCACTAGCACGGGAACAACAAGGCTTGGCCCGCGCACAAGTCCCACAGTACTGCTCAAAAGAACGCACATCACGTGACAACGAAGGCCAGCAAAAGGACCTACCAACCAAATCTCTGGTACTAAAAATACCAGGATGACCAGCCAATACTGAACAATGAACCTCAGAAATCACCTTACTAGTCCATCTGTCAGGAACAAACAATTTCCCCACAGGACAGCGGTCAGGTCTATCAGCCTGAAATTCCTGAAGAACCCGCCATAAATCAGGGGAAATGGCAGAAAGGACCATCCCTTCTTTCAGAATGCCGACCGGTTCAAGGACCTCAGGAGAATCAGGCAAAAAACTCCTAGAAAGGGCATCAGCCTTAATATTCTAGAACCCGGAAGATACAAAACCACAAAATCAAAACGGGAAAAAAACAAGGACCATCGAGCCTGTCTAGGACTCAGCCGTTTGGCAGACTCGAGGTAAATCAAATTCTTATGATCGGTCAGGACCACAATACGGTGCTTAGCTCCCTCAAGCCAATGTCGCCACTCCTCAAATGCCCACTTCATAGCCAACAACTCCCGATTGCCGACATCATAATTGCGTTCAGCAGGCGAAAACTTGCGGGAGAAGAAGGCACACGGTTTCATCAAAGAACCAACAGAATCCCTCTGAGACAAAGTGGCCCTTGCCCCAATTTCAGAAGCGTCAATCTCAACCTGAAACGGAAGAGAAACATCCGGTTGGCGCAACACCAGAGCAGAAGTAAATCGGCGTTTAAGCTCCTGAAAGGCAGAGACAGCCGCAGAGGACCAATTCGCCACATCAGCGCCTTTCTTCGTCAAATCGGTCAAGGTTTTAACCACGCTGGAGAAGTTAGCAATGAAACGGCAATAAAAATTTGCAAAACCCAAAAATTTCTGAAGGCTCTTCACGGATGTAGGTTGAATCCAATCAGGAATGGCCTGAACCTTAACCGGATCCATCTCCATAGATGAGGGAGAAAAAATAAAGCCCAAAAGAGAAACCTTCTGCACCCCAAAGAGACACTTAGACCCCTTCACAAACAAAGCATTGTCATGAAGGATCTGAAATACAATCCTGACCTGTTCCACATGAGACTCCCAATCATCGGAAAAAATCAAAATATCGTCCAAATATACAATCAAGAATTTATCAATATAAGTCCGGAAGATATCATGCATGAACGATTGAAAAACAGATGGAACATTAGTGAGCCCGAATGGCATCACAAGGTATTCAACATGGCCTTCGGGCGTATTAAACGCAGTTTTCCATTCATCACCCTGCTTAATACAAACAAGATTATATGCCCCCCGAAGGTCAATCTTTGTAAACCAACTAGCCCCCTTAATCCTAGCAAACAAATCGGAAAGCAAAGGTAAGGGGTATTGAAACTTGACCGTGATCTTATTCAAGAGGCGATAATCAATACAAGGTCTCAAGGAGCCATCCTTCTTAGCAACAAAAAAAAAACCTGCTCCCAAAGGTGAAGAAGATGGCCGAATATGCCCTTTCTCCAAAGACTCCTTAACATACAGTAACTCCGCATGGCGGTATGTTCAGGCACAGACAGGTTGAAAAGTCGGCCCTTAGGAAACTTACTGCCTGGAATCAAGTCAATCGCACAATCACAGTCCCTGTGCGGTGGAAGGGAACTGGACTTGGGCTCATCGAATACATCCTGAAAATCAGACAAAAACTCTGGAATTTCAGAAGAGGAAGAAGAGGAGATTGACATCAAAGGAACATCATTATGAACCCCCTGACAACCCCAACTAGTCACAGACATAGACTTCCAATCCAACTCAGGATTATGTACCTGCAACCACGGAAAACCCAGCACGATAACATCATGCAAATTATGCAACACCAGAAATCGACAATCTTCCTGATGGGCTGGCGCCATGTGCATGGTCACCTGTGTCCAAAACTGGGGCTTATTTTTAGCCAAAGGTGTAGCATCAATCCCCCTTAAAGGAATAGGGTTCTGCAAAGGCTGCAAGGGAAAACCACAACGCCTGGCAAACTCAAAATCCATTAAGTTCAAGGCGGTGCCTGAATCCACACACGCCATGACAGAAAATGATGACAATGAGCAGATCAAGGACACCGATAACAGAAATTTAGGTTGTACTGTACTGATGGTAAATGAACTAGCGATCCTTTTTGTCCGCTTAGGGCAGACTGAAATGACATGAGAAGCGTCGCCACAATAATAACACAACCTATTCTGACGTCTGAATCCTTGTTGTTCCTTTCTAGACAAAATCCTATCACACTGCATTGGCTCAGGACTTTGCTCTAAGGACGACGCCACAGCGCGCACAGTTCAACACTCCCGCAAGCGCCGATCAATCTGAATGGCCAGAGACATAGAATCACTCAGACCGGAAGGCGTGGGAAACCCCACCATAACGTCTTTAACGGATTCAGAAAGACCCTTTCTGAAAATTGCTGCCAAAGCATCATCATTCCATTTAGTCAACACAGACCATTTTCTAAATTTCTGACAATACAATTCTGACGCCTCTTGACCCTGAGACAGGGCCAACAAGGTCTTCTCCGCTTGATCCACAGAATTCGGTTCATCATATAATAATCCTAAAGCCTGAAAAAAGGAGTCTACATTAAGCAAGGCCGGATTCCCAGATTCCAGGGAAAATGCCCAATCCTGTGGATCGCCACGCAGCAGGGAGATGACAATTTTAACCTGCTGAATGGAATCACCGGAGGATCGAGGTCTCAAAGCAAAAAACAGTTTACAGTTGTTTTTAAAACTCAAAAATTTGGACCGGTCACCAAAAAACAAATCAGGAGTAGGAATCTTCGGCTCTAAAACAGGAGTCTGAACAATATAATCAGAAATTCCCTGTACCCTAGCAGCAAGCTGGTCTACACGAGAAGCTAATTCCTGAACATCCATGCTAACATAAGACTCCTTAGCCACCCAGAGAAAAAGAGGGAAGAAAAAGCAATGCAAACTGCAGAAAAAAAAATGACTCAACACCTTTCTTCCCTTCTTCTGAGATGCATTTAACTCATAGTGGGCTAGTTGTACTGTTATGATCCGGTGACTTTGGAACCGCGTGAACTTTCTCTGGAGTAGGTGGAAACTGTACTGACCGCAAAACCTGAACTAACACCGCAACTAGAAGTAGCCGTGGGGTGTGCCTAACAAACCCTAGACACCTCGACACAGCCGGAGGACTAAATACCCCTATAGATGGAAATAGGAATACTACCTTGCCTCAGAGCAGAACCCCAAAGGATAGGCAGCCCCCCACAAATATTGACTGTGAGTAGGAGAGGAAAGACACACACAGGCAGAAAATAGGATTCAGCAAAAGAGGCCACTCTAGCTAATTAGGGAAAGATAGGACAGAGTACTAAGCGGTCAGTATTAAAACACTTCCAAAAATATCCACAGCAGATAATACAAAAATTTCCACAATCTAACTAAAGACATGGAATGTATATCTGCCACTCCAGAGAATCCAACAAGACTGAGAAAATACTGACACAATCTAAGCTGGACAAAAAAACAATGAATAGCACAGAATTATTAAGCACACAGCATGTGTGCCACAGAAACAAAACCAGACACTTATCTTTGCTGATTTGGCAGAAGGCAGAAGGAACCAAACCAGGACCAAAACCTCCCAACAACCATGGACAACTGGTAAGGACTAATGAATCCTGCACGTCTAAATACCCCAGTCAGAACTGCAATCAGCAGATACACCTGACCAGGACTGCAACCCAGGGACAACTGCATTACCACCTACAACCACCGGAGGGAGCCCAAAAGCAGAATTCACAACACCGTCGCCTATCACTGGCATTCCCCTGATGAACCCCTTGGGATCTCCTATGGGGGGAAACGCGTCGGGATGGGATACCTGTCATGGTTCTCAATGACAAGAGAACTGCAGAAACGCAGAAATCAGGACTAGCTCTTGGATGATGGAAGCTAGAGCTGACCGTGAGCTAAACCTACCGCACAACTAACAGTGGCCGGGTAGCGTGCCTACGTAATCCCTAGACGCCCAGCGCCAGCCGGAGGACTAACTAACCCTGGCAGAGGAAAAACAGGCCTGGCTTACCTCAAGTGGAAATTCCCCAAAAAGGTGACAGAAGCCCCCCACATGTATTGACGGTGAGTTCAGAGGGAAAAGACATATGTAGTATGAAGGCAGGTTCAGCAAAGCGAGGTCCACTTACTAGATAGAAGGAAAATAAGAAAGGGAACTTCACGGTCAGCTGAAAACCCTATTTACAAAACCATCCTGAAATTACTTTAAACTCAAGTCTCAACTGATGAGACTGGAGTGGTAATTTCAGCTCACAAGAGCTTCCAGCTACAGCAATATACCATAACTGTGAACTGGAACAAAAATGCAAAATAATACTCAGGACAAAAGTCCAACTTAGCTGATCAGAAGACTGGGAGCAGGAACATGCAACAGAAAGCTCTGGTTACATTGATGACCGGCAAGGCAATGACAGAGCAGCAAGGCTAAATAGGAAACTCCCATATCCTGGAGGAAACAGGTGAACAGAGAAAGTGAAGACAAGTCCAGTACCACCAGTGACCACCGGGGGAGCCCAAAACCAAATTCACAACAGTACCCCCCCCCTTAAGGAGGGGGCACCGAACCCTCACAAGAACCCCGAGGGCGATCAGGATGAGCCCTATGAAAGGCACGGACCAAATCAGAGGCATGAACATCAGAGGCTGTCACCCAAGAATTATCCTCCTGACCGTAACCCTTCCACTTGACCAAATACTGAAGTTTCCGTCTGGAAACACGGGAGTCCAAGATCTTCTCCACGACGTACTCCAACTCACCCTCAACCAACACCGGAGCAGGTGGCTCAACGGAAGGCACAACAGGTACCTCATACCTGCGCAATAATGACCGATGGAAGACATTATGAATAGAAAAAGATGCAGGGAGTTCTAATCGAAAGGACACAGGGTTAAGAATCTCCAAAATCTTATACGGGCCGATGAACCGAGGCTTAAACTTAGGGGAAGAAACCCTCATAGGGACAAAACGGGAAGACAACCACACCAAGTCCCCAACACGAAGATGAGGACCAACACGACGACGACGGTTGGCAAAACGCTGAGTCTTCTCCTGAGACAACTCCAAATTGTCCATTACCTGCCCCCAAATCCGATGCAACCTATCCACCACAGCATCCACTCCAGGACAGTCCGAAGACTCCACCTGACCAGAAGAAAAACGAGGATGAAACCCCGAATTGCAAAAAAATGGAGAAACCAAAGTGGCAGAACTGGCCCGATTATTGAGGGCAAACTCCGCCAACGGCAAAAAGGCAACCCAGTCATCCTGATCCGCAGACACAAAACACCTCAAATAAGTCTCCAATGTCTGATTAGTTCGTTCGGTCTGGCCATTAGTCTGGGGATGGAACGCAGACGAAAACGACAAATCAATGCCCATCCTAGCACAGAACGCCCGCCAAAATCTAGACACGAACTGGGTCCCCCTGTCAGAAACGATATTCTCCGGAATGCCATGCAAGCGAACCACATTCTGAAAAAATAGAGGAACCAACTCGGATGAGGAAGGCAATTTAGGCAAGGGAACCAAATGAACCATCTTAGAGAAACGGTCACACACCACCCAGATGACAGACATTTTCTGAGAAACAGGGAGATCAGAAATAAAATCCATAGAGATGTGGGTCCAAGGTCTCTTCGGAATAGGCAAGGATAACAACAATCCACTGGCACGAGAACAACAAGGCTTGGCCCGAGCACAAACATCACAAGACTGCACAAAAACTCGTACATCTCGAGACAGGGAAGGCCACCAGAAGGACCTAGCCACCAAATCCCTGGTACCAAAGATTCCAGGATGACCTGCCAACGCCGAAGAATGAACCTCCGAGATGACTCTATTGGTCCAATCATCGGGAACAAACAGTCTACCAGGCGGGCATCGATCAGGTTTATCCGCCTGAAACTCCTGCAAGGCCCGTCGCAGGTCCGGGGAGACAGCAGACAATATTACACCATCCTTAAGAATACCGGTCGGTTCAGAATCACCAGGGGAATCAGGCTCGAAACTCCTAGAAAGGGCATCCGCCTTCACATTTTTAGTACCCGGTAGATATGAAACCACAAAATTAAACCGAGAGAAAAACAACGACCAGCGCGCCTGTCTAGGATTCAGGCGCCTGGCAGACTCAAGATAAATCAAATTCTTGTGATCGGTTAATACCACCACCTGATGTCTGGCCCCCTCGAGCCAATGACGCCACTCCTCAAAAGCCCACTTCATAGCCAAAAGCTCCCGATTACCAACATCATAATTTCGTTCAGCAGGCGAAAACTTTCGAGAAAAGAAAGCACAAGGTCTCATCACGGAGCAGTCGGAACTTTTCTGCGACAAAACTGCCCCCGCTCCGATCTCGGAAGCGTCGACCTCAACCTGAAAAGGAAGAGTAACATCAGGCTGACGCAACACAGGGGCAGAGGAAAAGCGGCGCTTAAGCTCCCGAAAGGCCTCCACAGCGGCAGGGGACCAATCCACAACATCAGCACCCTTCTTGGTCAGATCAGTCAAAGGTTTAGCAACATCAGAAAAACCAGTAATAAATCGACGATAAAAATTAGCAAAGCCTAAAAATTTCTGAAGGCTTTTAAGAGAAGAAGGCTGCGTCCAATCACAAATAGCCCGAACCTTGACAGGGTCCATCTCAATGGACGAGGGGGAAAAAATGTACCCCAAAAAAGAAATTTTTTGAACCCCAAAAACACACTTAGAACCCTTCACACACAAGGAGTTAGACCGCAAAACCTGAAAAACCCTCCTGACCTGTTGGACATGAGAGTCCCAGTCATCCGAAAAAATCAAAATATCATCAAGATACACAATCATAAATTTATCCAGGTATTCACGGAAAATGTCATGCATAAAGGACTGAAAAACTGAAGGGGCATTTGAAAAACCAAAAGGCATTACTAGATACTCAAAGTGGCCCTCGGGCGTATTAAATGCGGTCTTCCACTCATCCCCCTGCTTAATTCGCACCAAATTATACGCCCCTACGGAGATCAATCTTAGAGAACCACTTAGCCCCCTTTATTCGAGCAAACAGATCAGTCAGCAGTGGCAGAGGATACTGATATTTGACTGTGATTTTATTCAAGATTCGATAATCAATACACGGCCTCAAAGAGCCATCTTTTTTAGATACAAAGAAAAAACCGGCTCCTAAGGGAGAGGAAGATGGACGAATATGTCCCTTTTCCAGGGACTCCTTAATATATTCTCGCATAGCAGCATGTTCAGGCACAGATAGATTAAATAAACGACCCTTTGGAAATTTACTGCCCGGAATCAGATCTATAGTACAATCGCAATCTCTGTGAGGAGGTAGTGAACCAAGCCTAGGCTCCTCAAAAACATCACGATAATCAGATAAAAATTCCGGAATCTCAGAGGGAATAGATGACGAAATGGAAACCAAAGGTACGTCCCCATGAGCCCCCTGACATCCCCAGCTTAACACAGACATTGCTTTCCAGTCAAGGACTGGATTATGGGCCTGCAGCCATGGCAATCCAAGTACCAGAACATCATGTAGATTGTACAACACAAGGAAGCGAATCGTCTCCTGATGGTCCGGATTCATACGCATAGTCACTTGTGTCCAGTATTGTGGTTTATTACTAGCCAATGGCGTAGAGTCAATACCCTTCAGAGGTATAGGAACTTCCAGAGGCTCTAAATTAAACCCACAGCGCCTGGCAAAGGACCAATCCATAAGACTCAAAGCGGCGCCAGAGTCGACATCCGCGGTAATTGACGACAAAGAACAAATCAAGGTCACAGATAAAATAAACTTAGACTGCAAAGTGCCAATTGAAATAGACTTATCAACTTTTCTTGTACGTTTAGAGCATGCTGATATAACATGAGTTGAATCACCACAATAGAAGCACAACCCATTTTTTCGCCTAAAATTCTGCCGTTCGCTTCTGGACAGAATTCTATCACATTGCATATTCTCTGGCGCCTTCTCAGGAGACACCGCCAAATGGTGCACAGGTTTGCGCTCCCGCAAACGCCGATCAATCTGAATAGCCATTGTCATGGACTCATTCAGACCTGTAGGCACAGGGAACCCCACCATAACATCTTTAATGGCATCAGAGAGACCCTCTCTGAAATTCGCCGCCAAGGCACACTCATTCCACTGAGTAAGCACAGACCATTTGCGAAATTTTTGGCAGTATATTTCAGCTTCCTCTTGCCCTTGAGACAGGGCCATCAAGGCTTTTTCAGCCAGAATCTCTGAATTAGGTTCCTCATAAAGCAACCCCAAAGCCAGAAAAAACGCATCCACATTGAGCAACGCAGGATCCCCTGGTGCCAATGCAAATGCCCAATCCTGAGGGTCACCCCGCAGTAAGGAAATTACAATCCTGACCTGCTGTGCGGGGTCTCCAGCGGAGCGAGATCTCAAAGACAGAAACAACTTACAATTATTTTTGAAATTCTGAAAACGAGATCTATCCCCGGAGAAAAATTCCGGTAAAGGATTTCTAGGTTCAGATACAGGAGCATGAATAACAAAATCCTGTAAATTTTGAACCTTCATAGTAAGATTATTCAAACCTGTAGCTAAACTCTGAGGATCCATTTTAACCAGGTGAGATCAGAGTCATTCAAGGATTAGAAGGAGAGAGAGACAAAGGCTGCAATTTAAGCAGAAATGCTAAAGAGCCAACTATTGAGCAAGCTCAGAAAAAAAAAAAAAAATTTGCAGACTTCTTTTTCACTCCTTTCTTCTGCCAATAGTTTTAACACATGTCCGGTCATACTGTCATGGTTCTCAATGACAAGAGAACTGCAGAAACGCAGAAATCAGGACTAGCTCTTGGATGATGGAAGCTAGAGCTGACCGTGAGCTAAACCTACCGCACAACTAACAGTGGCCGGGTAGCGTGCCTACGTAATCCCTAGACGCCCAGCGCCAGCCGGAGGACTAACTAACCCTGGCAGAGGAAAAACAGGCCTGGCTTACCTCAAGTGGAAATTCCCCAAAAAGGTGACAGAAGCCCCCCACATGTATTGACGGTGAGTTCAGAGGGAAAAGACATACGTAGTATGAAGGCAGGTTCAGCAAAGCGAGGTCCACTTACTAGATAGAAGGAAAATAAGAAAGGGAACTTCACGGTCAGCTGAAAACCCTATTTACAAAACCATCCTGAAATTACTTTAAACTCAAGTCTCAACTCATGAGACTGGAGTGGTAATTTCAGCTCACAAGAGCTTCCAGCTACAGCAATATACCATAACTGTGAACTGGAACAAAAATGCAAAATAATACTCAGGACAAAAGTCCAACTTAGCTGATCAGAAGACTGGGAGCAGGAACATGCAACAGAAAGCTCTGGTTACATTGATGACCGGCAAGGCAATGACAGAGCAGCAAGGCTAAATAGGAAACTCCCATATCCTGGAGGAAACAGGTGAACAGAGAAAGTGAAGACAAGTCCAGTACCACCAGTGACCACCGGGGGAGCCCAAAACCAAATTCACAACAGATACCATTCCCTTAAGATAAGTGTATTTTGATTATACATTGGTGCTGTGAGGTTAGCTGCTTTTTATTATTTATCTGCTTTATCATGCCAAACAGGTATATCACTATTTCACTATTTGTTTATTATGACGATTCTATGCTTACATTATCTCTGGTGATGATGCCTTCATATATATATATATATATATATATATATATATATATATATATATATATATATATATATATATATATATATATATATATATATATATATATATATATATATATATATATATATATTTATTTATATATATATATATATATATATATATATATATATATATATATATATATATATATATATATAAATATTTGATCAGTGATTCTTTTCTGGCAATGATGCCTATATACCTCTGGTGTGGATGCCTATATATTTCTGGCGTTGATGCCCCTGTGTTTCTGGCGATGAAGCCATCATGTCTGTACTAGCATATGATTTTTTCTGGCCAAGATGCCGTCTATCTACAAACTTTACTAGTAGAGGACACCTATAGTACTGCATATGTGGTTCTGTACATTAAGGTTGAAATATCTCATTCATTTTAGTCCTCTATAATATCACTGACAATTGGCGGCCTACAGATATACTAATCACTGTTCTTTTCCACTGTATTATTGTATCCAGGTGAACAAAATAATTGTCATGGTCAGGACATGGTTAATGTCCTGTGCTCTCAGGGAATGTCACGGATCGTGCCGTCGTAGCGACCAAAGTGCAACTGTGAGACGGTACCCTAAGGGTAATGGTCCATGTTGTAACCTTGGACCTCTTGTTAACCTGATTAGGTCTTTATCTGTGTCGTCTGTCGGTCTGGAGGGTATTCCGGAGTACCTGAAAGACTTTGAAGACATGTTTTCTGAAAGTGAGGCTGAGGCGCTTCCACCAGATCGACCCGGTGATTGTGCAATTGATTTAATCCCGGAAGCCAAATTACCCAAGGCTCATCTGTACAATTTGTCTGGGCTGAGCGACAATCTATGAAAGAGTACATCACAGAGAGCCTACGCAAGGGGCATATTCGGCCCTCTGTCTCACCCGTTGCATCGAGGTTTTTCTTTGTCAAGAGAAAAGATGGTGGTTTGCGACCGTGCCTCAACTTTCGAGAACTAAATAAGATTAGTATAAAAAACACGTATACTCTTCCTCTGATTCCTGATTTATGTAATCAACTCACTGGGGCCAAATGGTTTTCCAAGCTTGACTTTCGAGGGGCTTATAACCTGATAAGGATCCGAAAGGGGGATGAATGGAAAACAGCATTTCTGATGACTGAGGGCTTGTTTGAAAATTTGGTCATGCCCTTCGGTCTCACCAACGCTCCTGCTGTTTTCCAGAGTTTCAATAATGTTGTTTTTTCTGACCTGATTGGGTGTTATGTTGTCATTTACCTGGATGACATCTTGATATACTCTGAGGACAGTTACACCATCTTCATTCGGTTCTTGTGAGATTCCAGGAGAACCATTTATTCGCTAAGCTGGAGAAGTGCTTGTTCTTTATGCAAGAACTGTCTTTTCTGGGATTAATTGTATCAGGGGAGGTATTCCGCATGGATCCTGGGAAGGTTCAGGCCATTTCTGATTGGGTGCAACCTCATGACCTGAAGGGGTTGCAACGATTTCTGGGCTTCGCTAATTATTATAGGAAGTTCATTAAAGGGTTTTTGCAGGTGGTGAAACCCTTGACGGACCTCACACTCAAAGGGACGGATGTAAAAAATTACATTATTATTACATTATAATTACAAAATTACGTGTTGATACAACCCGATCCATCGAGACTTTTTAACATGGAGATCGACGCTTCGGAGGTGGGGGTTGGAGCAGTGTTGTCTCAGGGCCCATCTACCCTTACTAACCTTAAACCCTGTGCTTTTTTCTCAAAAAATTATCTTCGGCCGAGAGAAATTATGATGTCGGCAACAGGGAATTGTTAGCAATTAATTTGGCCTTCAAAGAATGGAGGCATTTTCTAGAGGGGGCTGTTTATCCCGTTACGGTCATCACTGATCATAAAAATTTGGCCTATATCGAGTCCGCTAAGAGATTGATCCCCAGACAGGCTCGGTGGGCACTTTTTTTTTCTCGGTTTCATTTTACCATTACGTTCCGACCAGGGTCTAAAAATGTAAAGGCGGATGCCTTATTCCGAATTTTTTGATTGTTTGTCCCCTCCAGAACCTCCTTCCTCCATTCTTCAACCTGGAGTGGTTGTGGCTCAAGTCTCATCTGAGTTACAGAGGGAGATTTTGGATGCACAAGCTCCCAGGAATAAACCCCAAGGTAAATTGTTTGTACCCGATCATTTCCATCTCACATTTCTGCAAGAATTTCATGACTCTGGGATTGCAGCTAACCGGGGGGCAGTAGCTAGGAACTTTTGGTGGCCTTCTATGAGTACTGATATCAAAATGTTTGTGAATTCTTGTGGGGTGTGTGCTCGTTCTAAGAGCTCTCTGGTCCGGCCGGCTGGGGAATTGGTACCTTTGCCAATTCCGGATAAACCCTGGACACACCTGTCCATGGATTTTATCACTAATCTTCCGTCTTCCAAGGGCAACTCTGTAGTTTGGGTTGTGGTTGAAAGGTTTTTAAAGCAAGCCCATTTTGTGCTGTTACCTGCGTTACCTTCTGCTGAAACCTTAGCTCGCTTGTTTATTCAACATATAGTTCGGTTGCATGGGGTCCCTGTGAATGTGGTATCTGACAGGGGTGTGCAATTTGTGGCCAGGTTTTGGAGGGCTTTTTGTAAGAAGTTGGGGGTTACATTGTCATTATCCTCTGCTTATCACCCGGAATCTAATGGACAGACTGAACGCACCAACCAGTCGTTGGAACAAATTTTGAGATGCCTGGCCTCTTGCAGACAGAACTGGTGTGAGGTTTTACCCATGGCTGAATTTGCGTTCAATTGTCATATTAACCCCTTCACCCCCAAGGGTGGTTTGCACGTTAATGACCGGGCCAATTTTTACAATTCTGACCACTGTCCCTTTATGAGGTTATAACTCTGGAACGCTTCAACGGATCTTGGCGATTCTGACATTGTTTTCTCGTGACATATTGTAATTCATGATAATGGTAAAATTTCTTTGATATAACTTGCGTTTATTTGTAAAAAAAACGAATATTTGGCGAAAATTTTGAAAATTTTGCAATTTTCCAACTTTGAATTTTTATGCCCTTAAATCACAGACATATGTCATGCAAAATACTTAATGAGTAACATTTCCCACATGTCTACTTTACATCAGCACAATTTTGGAACCAAAATTTTTTTTTGTGACGGAGTTATAAGGGTTAAAAGTTGACCAGCAATTTCTCATTTTTACAACACCATTTTTTTTAGGGACCACATCTCATTTGAAGTCATTTTGAGGGGTCTAAATGATAGAAAATACCCAAGTGTGACACCATTCTAAAAACTGCACCCCTCAAGGTACTCAAAACCACTTTCAAGAAGTTTATTAACCCTTCAGGTGTTTCACAGGAATTTTTGGAATGTTTAAATAAAAATAAACATTTAACTTTTTTTCACACAAAATTTATTTCAGCTCCAATTTGTTTTATTTTACCAAGGGTAACAGGAGAAAATAGACCCCAAAATTTGTTGTACAATTTGTCCTGAGTACGCTGATACCCCATATGTGGGGGTAAACCACTGTTTGGGCGCATGGCAGAGCTCGGAAGGAAAGGAGCGCCATTTGACTTTTCAATGCAAAATTGACTGGAATTGAGATGGGACGCCATGTTGCATTTGGAGAGCCCCTGATGTGCCTAAACATTGAAACCCCCCACAAGTGACACCATTTTGGAAAGTAGACCCCCTAAGGATCTTATCTAGATGTGTGGTGAGCACTTTGACCCAACAAGTGCTTCACAGAAGTTTATAATGCAGAGCCGTAAAAATAAAAAATCATATTTTTTCACAAAAATGATCTTTTCGCCCCCAATTTTTTATTTTCCCAAGGGTAAGAGAAGAAATTGGACCGCAAAAATTGTTGTGCAATTTGTCCTGAGTACGCTGATACCCCATATGTGGGTGTAAACCATTGTTTGGGCGCAGGGCAGAGCTCGGAAGGGAAGGAGCGCTATTTTACTTTTCAATGCAAAATTGACTGGAATTAAGATGGGATGCCATGTTGCGTTTGGAGAGCCCCTGATGTGCCTAAACATTAAAAACCCCCACAAGTGACACCATTTTGGAAAGTAGACCCCCTAAGGAACTTATCTAGATGTGTTTTGAGAGCTTTGAACCCCCAAGTGTTTCACTACAGTTTATAACGCAGAGCCGTGAAAATAAAAATTCTTTTTTTTTTCACAAAAATGATTTTTTAGCCCCCAGTTTTGTATTTTCACAAGGGTATCAGGATAAATTGGACCCCAAAAGTTGTTGTCCAATTTGTCCTGAGTACGCTGATACCCCATATGTGGGGGGGAACCACTGTTTGGGCGCATGACAGCTCGGAAGGGAAGGAGCGCCATTTGGAATGCAGACTTAAATGGATTGGTCTGCAGGCGTCACGTTGCATTTGCAGAGCCCCTGATGTACCCAAAAAGTACAAACCCCCCACAAGTGACCCCATATCGGAAACTAGACCCCCCATGGAACTTATCTAGATGTGTTGTGAGAACTTTGAACCCCCAAGTGTTTCACTACAGTTTATAACGCAGAGCCGTGAAAATAAAAATTCCTTTTTTTTTTCACAAAAATGATTTTTAGCCCCCAGTTTTGTATTTTCACAAGGGTATCAGGATAAATTGGACCCCAAAAGTTGTTGTCCAATTTGTCCTGAGTACACTGATACCCCATATGTGGGGGAGAACCACTGTTTGGGCGCATGACAGAGCTTGGAATGGAAGGAGCGCCATTTGGAATGCAGACTTAAATGGATTGGTCTGCAGGCATCACGTTGCATTTGCAGAGCCCCTGATGTACCCAAACAGTACAAACCCCCCACAAGTGACCCCATATTGGAAACTAGACCCCCCAAGGAACTTATCTAGATGTGTTGTGAGAACTTTGAACCCCCAAAGTGTTTCACTACAGTTTATAACGCAGAGCCGTGAAAATAAAAATTCTTTTTTTTTTCACAAAAATGATTTTTAGCCCCCAGTTTTGTATTTTCACAAGGGTATCAGGATAAATTGGACCCCAAAAGTTGTTGTCCAATTTGTCCTGAGTACGCTGATACCCCATATGTGGGGGGAAACACTGTTTGGGCGCATGACAAAGCTCGGAAGGGAAGGAGCGCCATTTGGAATGCAGACTTAAATGGATTGGTCTGCAGGCGTCACGTTGCATTTGCAGAGCCCCTGATGTACCCAAACAGTACAAACCCCCCACAAATGACCGCATATCGGAAACTAGACCCCCCAAGGAACTTATCTAGATGTGTTGTGAGAACTTTGAACCCCCAAGTGTTTCACTACAGTTTACAACGCAGAGCCGTGAAAATAAAAAATCTTTTTCTTCCCACAAAACTTATTTTTTGGCCCCCAGTTTTGTATTTTCCCAAGGGTAGCAGGAGAAATTGGACCCCAAAAGATGATGTCCAATTTGTCCTGAGTACGCTGATACCCCATATGTTGGGGTAAACCCCTGTTTGGGCACACGGGAGAGCTCTGAAGGGAAGGAGCACTGTTTTCCTTTTTCAACGCAGAATTGGCTGGAATTCAGATCGGATGCCATGTCCCGTTTGGAGAGCCCCTGATGTGCCTAAACAGTGGAAACCCCCCAATTATAACTGAAACCCTAATCCAAACACACCCCTTACCCTAATCCCAACAGTAACCCTAACCACTCCTCTAACCCAGACACACCCAACCCTATTCCCAACCGTAAATGTAATCCAAACCCTAACCCTATCTTTAGCCCCAACCCTAACTGTAGCCCCAACCCTAGCCCCAACCCTAGCCCTAACCCTAGCAATAACCCTAGCCCTATCACTAGCCCTAACACTAGCCGTAACACTAGCCCTAACCCTAGCCCTAACCCTAGCCCCAACCCTAGCCCTAACCCTAGCAATAACCCTAGCCCTAACACTAGCCCTAACACTAGCCGTAACACTAGCCCTAACCCTAGCCCTAACCCTAGCCCTAACCCTAGCCCTAACCCTAGCCCCAACCCTAGCCCTAACCCTAACCCTAACCCTAGCCCCAACCCTAACCCTAGCCCCAACCCTAGCCCTAACCCTAGCCCTAACCCTTGCCCTAACCCTAGCCCTAACTCTAGCCCTAACCCTAACCCTAATGGGAAAATGGAAATAAATACATTTTTTTATTTTTTTATTTTTCCCTAACTAAGGGGGTGATGAAGGGGGGTTTGATTTACTTTTATAGCGGGTTTTTTAGCGGGTTTTTATGATTGGCAGCCGTCACACACTGAAAGACGCTTTTCATTGCAAAAAATATTTTTTGCGTTACCACATTTTGAGAGCTGTAATTTTTCCATTTTTGAGTCCACAGAGTCATGTGAGATCTTGTTTTTTGCGGGACGAGTTGACGTTTTTATTGGTAACATTTTCGGACACATGACATTTTTTGGTCGCTTTTTATTCCGATTTTTGTGAGGCAGAGTGATCAAAAACCAGCTATTCATGAATTTCTTTTGGGGGAGGCGTTTATACCATTCCGCGTTTGGTAAAATTGATAAAGCAGTTTTATTCTTCGGGTCAGTACGATTACAGCGATACCTCAATTATATCATTTTTTTTATGTTTTGGCGCTTTTATACGATAAAAACTATTTTATAGAAAAAATAATTATTTTGGTATCGCTTTATTCTCAGGACTATAACTTTTTTATTTTTTTGCTGATGATGCTGTGTGGTGGCTCGTTTTTTGCGGGACAAGATGACGTTTTCAGCGGTACCATGATTATTTATATCAGTCTTTTTGATTGCGTGTTATTCCACTTTTTGTTCGGCGGTATGATAATAAAGCGTTGTTTTTTGCCTCGTTTTTTTTTTTTTTTTCTTACGGTGTTTACTGAAGGGGTTAACTAGTGGGGCAGTTTTATAGGTTGGGTCGTTACGGACGCGGCGATACTAAATATGTGTACATTTATTGTTTTTTTTATTTTATTTAGCTAAAGAAATGTATTTATGGGAATAATATTTTTTTTTTCTTTATTTAGGATTTTTTTTTTTTTTTTTACACATGTGGGGAATTTTTTTTTTACTTTTTTACTTTGTCCCAGGGGGGGACATTACAGATCATTGATCTGGCAGTGTGCACAGCACTCTGCCAGATCTGCGATCTGCTGTGCAGGGCTGCAGGCTTACCAGCCTCTGCTCTGAGCAGACACTCGGTAAGCCACCTCCCTCCCTGCAGGACCCGGAAGCCGCGGCCATCTTGGATCCGGGACCTGCGGCGAGGAGGGAGGTAGGAGACCCTCGGAGCAACGCGATCACATCGCGTTGCTCCGGGGGTCTCAGGGAAGCCCGCAGGGAGCCCCCTCCCTGCGCGATGCTTCCCTATACCGCCGGTACACCGCGATCATGTTTGATCGCGGTGTGCCGGGGGTTAATGTGCCGGGGGCGGTCCGTGACCGCTCCAGGCACATAGTGCCGGATGTCAGCTGCGATATGCAGCTGACACCCGGCCGCGATCGGCCGCGCTCCCCCCGTGAGCGCGGCCGATCGGCTATGACGTACTATCCCGTCGAGGGTCAGATAGGCCCAGGTCACCTCGACGGGATAGTACGTCTAAGGTCACAGAGGGGTTAATCAGTCCACTGGCAAATCTCACTTTCATGTCAATTATGGGTTTGTAGTTTGGAGAATTTTCTCGCATGGATTCTGGTTGCTCTGGTACCGAGGGTTTGGTGCAACAGTTAAGAACCCTTTGGAGGGAGGTTCAGGTGAACATCTCCAAAACCCTGTTCTGTGCATGCTGATCGACTGGTGCGGGCTTTTCAAGCAAGATACCCTGAGAAGCCTGGGGGTCCAGTGACCCCCAGTAAGGGGGGTACTGTCATGGTCAGGACATGGTTAATGTCCTGTGCTCTCAGGGTTAATGTTGCCAGCCTCTTTTCCAAAATAGGAGGATTATTTATACTCGCTCCTAACCTGGTTTCTCTGTCAGCTATAGATTCTGTTTCTGTCTGTATGCGTGACTTCTGGAGTGTGTTTCCAGCTTGCATAGTGTTATCTTGCTTTCCATGCTTTACTCTGTTTGTATTCCTGTCTTACTGAACTCTGGCTTTGCTTCTGACTATCCCCTGTCTCTCCATTTTGGTACCTCGTAATCTCGAGGCTACGACCTCTGCTTGTTTGATTATTCTTTAGTGCTTGTCCCTTCTCTGTTTCCCCGGCGTCTGGCTCCACCCCTTACCTCCTCCCACTCTGTCACATGGTCTAAGGTCCTGATCATTACCTGTACACTCTGTTTCATGTCAAAGGTCCCGAGGGTTCAGGTTAGGCTACTTTCACACTAGCGTTTTTTTTAATCCGTCGCAATGCGTCGTTTTGGGAAAAAAATGGATCCTGCAAATGCGTTTTCTTCCCATAGACATGTATTAGGCTACTTTCACACTAGCGTTAACTGCAATCCGTCACAATGCGTCGTTTTGCAGAAAAAACGCATCCTGCAAAAGTGCTTGCAGGATGCGTTTTTTCTCCATTGACTAACATTAGCGACGCATTGCGACGGATTGCCACACGTCGCAACCGTCGCGCGACGGTTGCGCCGTGTTGTGACGGACCGTCAGCCGCAAAAAAGTTGCATGTAACGGTTTTTGCTGCCGACGGTCCACTTTTTCTGACCGCGCATGCGCGGCCGGAACTCGGCCCCCAGCTCCCCGCACTTCCCCGCGCCTCACAATGGGGCAGCGGATGCGCTGGAAAAATGCATCCGCTGCCCCCATTGTGCGGCGGAGACAATGCTAGCGTCGGGAACCTCGGCCCGACGCAGCGCGACGGGCCGAGCCCGACGCTGGTGTGAAAGAAGCCTTAGCGACGGATCGCGATGGATGGCCACATGTTTCATACGTCGTGCACTGGATCCATCAGAATTTAGCGACACGTCGTCTGGAAAAAACGTTCACTGTAAGGCCTCTTTCACACTTCCGTCTTTCTTTTTCTGTCACAATCCGTCATTTTGTGAAAAAAACGGATCCAGCAAATGGTGCTGCTGGATCCGTTTTTTTTCTCATAGACTTGTATTAGCGACGGATTGTGACGGATGACCACAAGTTTCATCTGTCGTGCACTGGATCCGTCGTAAAATTGCTGTCCGTCGAGCAGAGACAACGCACAGAGGAACGTTTTTTCTGTACTTAGGAAAAATCGCTCAGCAATGGATCCTGCATTGTCTGTCGTTGGCTATAATGGAAGCCTATGGATGCAGTATCAGTCGCTGACTGAGAAAAGCAGGAATCCAGAACCGGATGCCGTCTTTTGAAACTGAGCATGCGCGGAAGAATTTCAGGGAAATTCTCGCTCTCTCTCTTTTTACTATTGATGCTGCCTATGCAGCATCAATAGTAAAAAGATATAATGTTAAAAATAATTTAAAAAAAACGAACAAATCTTGATATTCTTACCTTCCGGCGGCCCCTGCAGCCTTCCCACGGCCCTTCGATGCTCATGATGCTGCCGGCGTCCCATGCAGCCCCTGCAGGCTTCCCGATGCTCGGGTTCCCAGTAATGTATTGTGAAAAGGCCAGATGACGTAGCAGTCTTGCGAGACGCTTACCCCATCACAGGTCATTGTCTCGCAATGCATCACTGTGAATGGAACATCGGGAAGGCTGCAGGGGCTGCGCAGGATGCCGGCAGCATCGTGAGCATCGGGGGGCCGTGGGAAGGTAAGAAAATCATGATTTTTTATTTTTTTTATTATTTTTATCATGGGTTGTGTTGTGTAAGCGTATTCGCAGCAAAAATAATGCGGCGAAGATGCATACACATCATGTGCACATAGCCTTCGAGGATACACTGGAACCATCAAAAAAACGGCTCCAGTGCATCCGTTTTTTAACTATCAGCACATGATCCATCTTTTCAATATTTTGACGGATTGTGACTGATTGCAGATTAGGCCTCTTTCACACTTCCTTTTTTTACAGACACTGTCAGGTCGGTGCCGTTATACTGATTACACTGATATCTCGTGATGAAATCTGTCTTGTGGTTGTTGTTTAATCTGTATTTGTAGTTTTCAGTTAATGAGATTCTCGTGCTCTGGGGCGGGGCTGTGGGTGGGGCTTTATGTGGTGCTCTGTGATGTGTTTTATGTAGATTATCACAATCCTCCTTGAAGTTAGTTGGTTTTAATACAAATTGAAAAGTCAGGATAAAGGGAAACTGTTATTGTCCAGAAATTCACACTTGGCCTCACTGCACATTTAATGTTGTCGATCATAAAATTGATGTTTGGCCAGAAAGACTGGACCTGGTCTTGTAGGGACCATATGATCACATTCAGCAGCACAGAAGGGAGAGAAGGGAGATTCCTCCGATAAGATCTCAGGGTTCTAGGAAGCCAACAGCATCATTACCCTCCGCTTTCTCTTACAAGCCCATCATAATATTTTTCTTCAAGTGATTTTCTATCTTGTCAGCACATTCTACGTACGCTGTCATTTGGCTTTATAGTTTACAGATCTGGGCAGGTAACAGCGTCTCCTAAACCCAGGGGGTAGGTGGATCCTCCAGGTTGTAAGTTCTATAGAAAAGGGCTTTCAATGCCCAAAGTCATTGGAACAGTTTTGGGTGGAGGAGAATGTTGTGGTCTAGAGGTAAAATGGTGATCATGGTAATACGGCCGGACTACACCACCGATAAAGCAGCCACAGCCGGTGACGAGAAGAATCTGTGACTTCTCTGCATTTAGTGGTTACTCCTCACCTGGGAAGCCATATGTGGGAATCTCCTCTTTACACCACTCATCCCCTACGGGTTTACTTTATTGAAATTCGGCTTTCAACTCTTTCCTGTCCTCAATCTCTAATAACATCATTAAACATTCTCTATAACTATCTAACTACATACTACTTCTATGTGAAACATAATTACTATTTGCTTTCTTTAAGGCAACATTATACTTTAAGTGCAACAAGTGAACGTTCCCTTTAAGAGGGGACCAAGCCTCTTTGAGGTAATGCAGACTCTCTCTATCTGCAAGTCCGTTTAAGGCAAGAGCTTCCATGCTGTGCTCAGGAACAGTCTCTTCAAAAAGCTCTCTCTTTTGTAAAACCAGTAGAGGACACCTTTAAGAAGGTGCAAACTATTTACAATACAGTTTGTGAACCATTCACCGTCCATGATTCGGCAGTCTTTGTAAACATGGATGAACAAAAGCAAAAATAAAAACAAGAGCAAAAATTAAAAGCAATAGGGATCCCGGGTAAACAAAGGGATCCCTTTAAGAATAACCCTGGTCGGGTATTAGCAGCAAAAGGCAGGGAAATAAACAGTTAACTATTTACACACTCGTGGTTCCGAGATTTATCCTTACAGGAGATTACACTGCATCAGCTGGTGACACTCTTCGGCCGGTAAGGCTGCGGTCCTCTGTCCTCGCCGGATGCAGGATCGGTGTCATTAGTTAGTCTCCCAGCCGCAGTCAGATCACCCGGTGTCTGGATTCGAATGTCAGCTGTGGTTGCAAGTTCAGTAGCAGCGATAATACACACCGTGGTGACAGTAGTAGTGTAGCGCCCCCACCGCCGCAGGGCCGAGGGGTACCCGGTACCGGGCCTCTGAGTCTCTGATCTGGGGTTGTCACGGTGGCTAGGCCCGGTCCGTGACCCTGCCGAGGGGCGTACAGTGCCTAAGATATGACGGATGGTGGTGGTGAAGCTGTAGTGGTGCGGTGCAGTAAATAACGAGGACACCAGGTTGCAGTCTCTTTACCTCTTTACTGAAGATCTCTGGGTCCTCAGTCCAGAATCTGGATAACCAGGCTGCGCAAGTCCGGCCGGTCCAATGGCACCTCCAGAGTTCTCTTAGCAGGTGGAAATCTGTGCCTTCCTTCTTGCGCTATGTGTTGCGGTCCTTCCCTGCTGTGCTTACAGAAAGTCCCCACAACTGTTGTGTCTGTTTCTTAAGTTCCCTCACAACTCGATTAGATGATGTTCTGCTAATCATCCGTCTCTCCCTGGTGTTCTGGTTGGGACGGCACCCGTTTGACGGGTAGGCTCGGAGCTCTTCCGGGACCCTAGAGTCGCCCCTCTCCACAAGTTGCCCCCCAAGACTGCATAGGTGATTTAAGTTAGACAGCCCGCCTTAGACTGACTGTCCTGCTGCTGTTTGGAGTATCGCTTGAAGCTGGATGTTGTAATACTCCCTCGGCGTTCCGGCCACCGGTAGTGCGCCTCAGCAGGGTGTTGCCTCGGTCTTACAGCACGACCCCTACTGGTATTCTCCTTATTGCTTGATCTCGTTTCTCACTCAGCACAATCTATCTCGCTTCTGGTCCTTCCTTGGGCACCGCCGCTATCCTGAGCAGGCACGGTCCCGTTACGTTCGTTCAAGTTGCCAAGCCTCTGTCAGGATCCCACCCCTGACAGAGACCCTACTGTATCTTCCCCCACAACACCCTCTGCCACAAGGTGTTGCCTGGTTCCAACCCAGTCAGCTTTCTGACTAAGTTCCTGCCTGACCCCCAGTTTACCCACTATGGTGGGGAGTGGCCTAGTGAATAGAACCCTTAGCTCCCCCCGGAGGCCCGGCTGTGAAATGTATTGGTGTCTGTGATACCTGATCAGATGAACTCTTTCAGTGCCATCAGACGCACCATAGCTCCCCATAGTGGCGGAGCCACAGTACTGCAACGACCAGGACTCTGGGGCGCTGCACTCCCCCCTGGTTAAACACAGTACTCCGGGACTGAGAAGAAAACAACAATACAAGTTAGCAAAAAGACATACAGTTTTGTTGAGTGCAATAACAATAAGTATATTTAAACAGAGCTTCCCTTTATGGGAGGTGAGGACACTTGAACATTACAAACATGGTTAACATTATAAATTACAGGCTACAAATAACTCCTGTTACCCAACCGGGTATTCTACTTAGTGCAAACTTTTGAATAATAAGTTAACGTTGTCCTTAAGGATGTACACTCTGAATCCACTAAAGACCTTCTTATAATCACATTATAAGGCAATTTAACTTCTACATTCTCCTTCTTTAAATCTGCAGGACCACCTGTCCTAACGGCACCAGACCTACTGCCTCTCCTTTCTCACAGGACCGCTCCTTTCAGCCCGAGCCTTCTGTCTTTTCAACTACTATACACAGTATAGAACATAACACTACTTTCAGTTTAAGAGCACTGAGCCATCTCTATATGGCTCCTAGGAGGACTCAGGGTTCACCTTCTATCCTCATTGTCTATCAACATTATCAAACATTTTCTATAGAACATTAAACCTTCTCATTACTTTCCTACTAACACGTATGCAGGACACTACGTCTACCCCTACGGGCCCACTGCATCCTTCTTCTAGCTTTCACTTTCTTTTAGGGAACATTATCAGCATTTCTTTACAATTAACTAGTTGGACACATATAACTTTCTCATGTGAACATTATCATCACTTTCTTTTGTCAAAACATTATTGCTATCTGTCTTAAAGCAATATCACCATTTGAGTGCAACAGGTGGACATCCCCTTTAAGAGAGGACCAAGTCTTTACGAGGTAGCATATCTTCTCAGGCTACCAGTCCATACTCAGCAAAGGCTCCGGTGCGGTATCTTCACAAAGAGTCCTTCTTTACGTAAAACCAGTAGGGAGCACCTTTAATAAGGTGCAAACTATTTACAAAAAGTTTGTATCATGCACTGTTCATGATTGCGGCAGTTCTGGAAACTTTGTGCAAAACTTTAGAAAAATCAAACAAAACAATAGGGATCCCGGGTCAACAAAGGGATCCCTTTAAGAGTTAACCCTGGACGGGTTTAGCAGCAAAACAGGAAACAAACAAACAGTTAAGGAACTATTTACATGTTCTACAGTTTCTTACTCATCTTTCGGTAGCCCCCACCGAGGCTTCACCTGGCAGGTGGCCCTCTGCAAGCCAGGCAGATCGGACTCCAAGCTCACTCCCGCGGCCAGGTGCACCCCGTGGGTTCGGGTTTCCTGCACGACCAGGTCATGCGCTGCAATGAATGTCTGCGTGGGCCGATGAATAATGCTGGCAGCAGCGGCTTCAGCGGCGAGCTCCTCCCCCTCGGTGCGGGATACTGCCAGAACGGCAGTGCAGCGCTGCATATCCCGGGCCCACCAGCCGCTCCCCTTTAGGTGCCGGCGGTATGTAACCACGTCCCCCGGCTTCAGGAAGGACTTGGCGCCGTCTCCACACAGGCAGGGCTCCACTTCTTCCTGGGTGATGCGGACCCTCAGGGCTGTCCCGATCTCCTGCACGAAGCCCTTCCCCGTCTGGGGCAGGTACACAACCACAACGCCCCACTTCGGCAGGGAGCCCTCCAGCAGTTCTCCTCGCGCCTCCCGCTCCACTTCTCGCTGGAACTCCGCGATCAGGTGGTTTCGATATTCCCCCCAGGGGAAGGGCCCGAGGTCATGCCCCCCCGGTGCATTGGTGCCAGACGGCGGGGACATCGGGGCGCCACTGGTCGCAGCAGTGGCCGGGTCATGTGTAGAGGTGAGGTGGCCCCCCGGGAGTCGCGGCATTGGGTCCCTTCACTCACGGTAGCTCTTCCGGTGCCGCTCTCCTCTCCTGCGGAAGGCCCACGAACCGGAGACCATTCAGGCACGGGGTGCCCCATCGGCAGTTCCCAAGGATCCAAATCCTCCAGCGGGGGCATATCAGAATAATCCGCTGGTGACGGGGGTCGATGCGGGGCCATTCTTTTCTGCAGGCCTGTCCTGGTCTCCAGTCCCACCTCATCTGAATCATAGTTTCGTTTCTTCGGTCTCCGCCCGCCATAGAAGATCAAGAGGCGGATCTCTCCTGTCGACGGGCCCGCCCTTAAGATGCAACAATATTTAGACTGGGCGGCCATTGTTTTTCGCGCTCTTCAGCTTGTCTACGCCTACTCCACGCCCCTCTTCTTCTCCTGCGCTCTCCTCAGCGCTGTAATGGCGGCGGATTTTGGCGGTAAATGGCGCAGCACAGTCTTTGCAATAAAGTACAGTCAAGCACAACAAATCACAGTTCCAAGGCACACATGACCTGATTCTTCAGGCTTAAGTAGATCCTGTTCGTGACGCCAAGTTGTAGCGCCCCCACCGCCGCAGGGCCGAGGGGTACCCGGTACCGGGCCTCTGAGTCTCTGCTCTGGGGTTGTCACGGTGGCTAGGCCCGGTCCGTGACCCTGCCGAGGGGCGTACAGTGCCTAAGATATGACGGATGGTGGTGGTGAAGCTGTAGTGGTGCGGTGCAGTAAATAACGAGGACACCAGGTTGCAGTCTCTTTACCTCTTTACTGAAGATCTCTGGGTCCTCAGTCCGGAATCCGGATAACCAGGCTGCGCAAGTCCGGCCGGTCCAATGGCACCTCCAGAGTTCCCTTAGCAGGTGGAAATCTGTGCCTTCCTTCTAGCGCTATGTGTTGCGGTCCTTCCCTGCTGTGCTTACAGAAAGTCCCCACAACTGTTGTGTCTGTTTCTTAAGTTCCCTCACAACTCGATTAGATGATGTTCTGCTAATCATCCGTCTCTCCCTGGTGTTCTGGTTGGGACGGCACCCGTTTGACGGGTAGGCTCGGAGCTCTTCCGGGACCCTAGAGTCGCCCCTCTCCACAAGTTGCCCCCCAAGACTGCATAGGTGATTTAAGTTAGACAGCCCGCCTTAGACTGACTGTCCTGCCGCTGTTTGGAGTATCGCTTGAAGCTGGATGTTGTAATACTCCCTCGGCGTTCCGGCCACCGGTAGTGCGCCTCAGCAGGGTGTTGCCTCGGTCTTACGGCACGACCCCTACTGGTATTCTCCTTATTGCTTGATCTCGTTTCTCACTCAGCACAATCTATCTCGCTTCTGGTCCTTCCTTGGGCACCGCCGCTATCCTGAGCAGGCACGGTCCCGTTACGTTCGTTCAAGTTGCCAAGCCTCTGTCAGGATCCCACCCCTGACAGAGACCCTACTGTATCTTCCCCCACAACACCCTCTGCCACAAGGTGTTGCCTGGTTCCAACCCAGTCAGCTTTCTGACTAAGTTCCTGCCTGACCCCCAGTTTACCCACTATGGTGGGGAGTGGCCTAGTGAATAGAACCCTTAGCTCCCCCCGGAGGCCCGGCTGTGAAATGTATTGGTGTCTGTGATACCTGATCAGATGAACTCTTTCAGTGCCATCAGACGCACCATAGCTCCCCATAGTGGCGGAGCCACAGTACTGCAACGACCAGGACTCTGGGGCGCTGCAGTAGCGTTTGTCAAATCAGGGTTAGTCGTAGTCGGGACAGCAGGTGGCGCCACCGCCGGTTCGCATCGTTGGATATCCTGAGCGCACCACCCTTGCGCACTCCGATAGCGAGTGTAGGTCACCTGGTCCCCTTTACATAGTGGTTGATTGTCACATCTGTTGCGGAACGGGGTCTTCAGATTGTAGCTAGTAAAGAAGACCTCAGTCTGCAGTCCTGATTCCTGTATAGAGCCCCAACCCCGCTTCGGGTGAAAGGCTAGCACAGTCCCCTGCCGTACTGAGTTTCTTTTATGGTGTTAAGTCTTTGGTCTTTGTACTCTTGGTGGGTCAGTTTGTTCTGTCTCTTGCCGTTTTTTCCATTGTAGAATTAAGCATTGTTTATATTGCTCCCAGGTGAGCGCAGCAATGCTGAGGCGCTCCTGCCTGGCCCCGTCCGGCCCAATCCGCGGAGTGTCCCACTGGAAGATCACCCCCTCTGGGCTCACATCTAGCGGTATCCCCATAGTTGTCGGTAACGGTGGCACCAGCTTCTCCATGGTGCCGGGGGTTAGCACTACCAGCTCAGCGGTGAGGACTCGGTCATTGTCGGGACGGGGAGCGGTCACGGGAGCAGGATCGGTCGGGGGAGTAGGGATGCTTTCCATACCTGCGTCTGATGTGGTTCCACCGATGCCTATCGGTTCCATTGACAAGGATACTGGAATTGGCAGCGGCCCGGACTGCGGTTCCTCCGGCACAACCCCTTCGCTCGGCTCCGACTTCCATGGCTTCGCAGTGGCTGGCTCCGCATTCGGGATTGGCTGGTCCGGCTCCGCCGCTCGCGGCTCCGGGAAGTCCGGGTCCTTCGGTTGCGGCGGGTCCGGGTCTGTCTCTGGTTGGTGAGGACACTTCGCCGTCGTTCGAGGACTCGCTGATCGCCATCCTGGCTCCCGGATCTTCGGCGACACATGCACGTTGTTCCTCCATTTTCTGAGGGCAGGGCTTCTTCTTCCTCTCGTTCCCGCTGTTGCAAATCAGGGGGCGGTTCTCCTCTGCTTCTGGGCAGGTCGTCATCTCGCAATAGTAGTCGGAGGGGGCGGCCGCTGCTTCTGGTGCCATTTTGGTAGTCTCCTCTCATGGCACGCCCTTCTTTTTCTTCTGCGCTCCCCATTGCGCTGCAATGGCGGCGATTTTGGTGGGAACTTTTGGCGGCAAGTGGCAATACACAGTCTTTGCAATAAGTCACAGTTCAAGCACAATTCAGACACAGTTCCAAGGCACACATGACTTGTTTCTTCAGGCTTAAGTAGATCCTGTTTGTGACGCCAAGTTGCCAAGCCCAGACGCAGGGCCGCGGGGTACTCTGTACCGGGCCTCTCAGTCTCGGTCCTGGGGTTGTCACGGTGGCTAGACCCGGTCCGTGACCCTGCTAAGGGGCGTCCAATGAAAGATGTGATGATGGTGTGCGGTGCAGGTCACGTTGAATAACGAGGACACAGGGTTGCAGTCTCTTTACCTCTTTACTGAAGGCTTCGGGATCCGCAATCCAGAGTACGGTTAACAGGGCTGCCTGAGACCGACCGGTCCGATGGCACCTTCAGAGTTCCCTTTGCAGGTGGAAATCGGTGCCTACCTTCTAGCGCCTGTGTGTTGTAGTACCTCCCTGCTGAGCACCACGGGATAGTCCTCACAACTGTTGTGTCTGTTTCTGATGTTCTTTCTCACAACTCGTATCTGTTCTGATGTTCTTCTCCGTCCCCCAGATGGTATGGCTAGGACGCACCCGTATGACGAGGTCTTCCGGGACCATGGCGTCGCCCCCTCCCACAATTGCCCCCTATGTCTGCTTAGGTGTTTTAGGTGAGGCAGCCAACCTATAATCAACTGTCCTGCCGCTGTTTGAAGTATTGCTTGGAGCCAATACTTCCTCGGCGTTCCGGCCACCGGCTACGCGCCTCAGTAGGATGTTGCCACGATCTTAAGGCACGACTCCTACTAGCTTTATCTCCTTTTTGCTGCGATCTCGTTTCTCACTTCTCCACAATAAACCTCGCTTCGTTTCCTTTCTCAGGATGCCACCGCAACGGGTGCAGGCATGGCTCCGTAATGTTCTGTTCTGTTCGCTAGGTCACTGTCAGGATCCCACCCGTGACAAAGACCCCCCTGAATCTTCCCCCGCAACACCCTCTGTCACAGGATGTTGCCTGGTTCCAACCCAGTCAGCTTCTGTCTAACTTCCTATCCAGCCCCCAGTTTTACCAGATTGTGAGGAGTGGCCTAATACATAGAAACCTTTGCTCCCCCTGGTGGCCAGAGTGTGAAGTGTAATGTGTGACTGTGATATCTGGTCAGGTGAACTCCTTAAATGCCATCAGACGTACCATCACTCCCCTTAGTGGCGGAGCAACAGTACTGCAACGACCAGGACTCTGGGGCGCTGCACTTGTCTATATCAATATTATGCCCCCATTACAAATCACCACCAGGACCTTTTGTTTTTTGTTTCCTCCTTTACTTTTTAGGACCTGTGGGTCACATGTCCCTTTCCAACTAATGACGGCGGGCCGGATGGTACGCACATCACTGTTGGGTCCCTGGCATCTCCGCCTTCCGGCTTCATGTCCCTCGGTGCTGCGTCATTTGAACGAGGTGCCGGGGATCACATGGGCTGGCGGTGGGGGTTGTCATGGTGACATCCAATAGCGGTATGCGTCGCCTCACACCCGTGCCCTCTGCTCATTGGTGTGCTTTGCCTTTATATTCTTCCTCTCTACCGGATGACGCCACCCCCTGACGAAGGCTGACACCGAAAAGCGCGTCGGGGAGTGGCACATCCAGGAGACGGCAGCACTACAGGTAATACCTACTCCAGGCAATTTATTCAAAGACACTGCTTTCTAAATTGATGATTGAATGATTTGTCATCTGTGACATTGTTCATAATGCCTAGATCCAGTTAGCAGGTACCTGTGTATACACTGTCCTTCCCAGCGTATATTTGGCTGCACATTTGCACTTTATATTGATACTCGAGCCGCACTTTCCAGCACTTGTTGCATTTTACACTGCTATATTAATATATACACACACTTCCTATTGCACTTGCAGTTACTATGTGCACCTTAGCCTATAAAGCACTTTAGGCCATTTTTAAAGGTGTACCGCCATATATATTTTATTTTCCTTCCCTTTGTATATTTATTATTTTAGCGTGTGTATATATACATTTTTCAGTTCTGTGTTGGGTTACATATATTTATCTATTTATTTATTTGTATCACACCATCACTTTACTATAGCAGGACTGTTTGTTGCTCTGTCTCCTTGGTATTGTGCCCTTTTTTGGTTTCTTTTTCCCCCTACCATTTGGTGTATTCTTTCACAAATAAAATTATTTGAATTTACTGTTTGGGCATCAGTTCGGCTTTTGTGTTCTCTTTTTTCGTATATTTCTTCCGATTTGTCCATCACCATGTCCATTACGGGATACATACATACAGTATATATAATTTTTGATTGTGTACCAAATACTCCATCTTTGTTGACTATCTTACCAAGCGAATTTAGTATTTATGTATCCCTTGCCTTGAGTTTTTATTTAATGTAACAAGTGTCTGTGTGTCAAATTTGGGCACTGTAGCTATTAAAGGGTTAAATCTTTTGAAAAAATTGGCGTGGGCTCCAGCGCAATTTTCTCTGCCAGAGTGGTAAAGCCAGTGACTGAGGGCAGATATTAATAGCCTAGAGAGGGTCCATGGTTATTGCCCCCCTCCCTGGCTAAAAACATCTGCCCCCAGCCACCCCAGAAAAAGGACATCTGGAAGATGCGCCTATTCTGGCACTTGGCCACTCTCTTCCCACTCCCGTGTAGCGGTGGGATATGGGCTAATGAAGGGTTAATGTCACCTTGCCATTGTAAGGTGACATTAAGCCAGATTAATAATGGAGAGGTGTCAATTATGTCACCTATCCATTATTACTGTATTTTTTGGCATATAAGACGCACTTCCCCCCCCCCCAAAAAAGGGGGGAAAATGGGGGGTGCGTCTTATATGCGCAATGCAGGCTTACCGTGGCGGCAGAGGTGTGGCAGCAGAGGTACGGAGATGAGGAGGCGCAGTGAGCGGGGTCCCTTTTCCACGTGAGGTGATGCAGCAGCCCGGTAAGGCAGCAGAGCCGGGTGAATCCTGATGTTATCGGTGGGTGCGGCCATCTTCCTGAGGCAGCGCGTTCGCAGATAGAGCTCTGCTGCCCGGGGCTTCAGGAAAATGGCCGCGGGATGCCGCGCGTGCGCAGATGGGGATCGCGGCGGCCATTTTCCTGAAGCCCCGGGCAGCAGAGCTCCATCTGCGAACGTGCGGCCTCAGGAAGATGGCCGCGCCCACCGATATCAACAGGATTCACCCGGCTCTGCTGCATTACCGGCTGCTGCATCACCTCACCGGGACTTTGGACTCTGTATACTCCATCCTTTTGCTTCCCAGGATGGGTGCAGCAAGGTTCAGGAAGGATCTCGTGGGCACATGGACTGGAGATGATGGAGGTAGTGGTGTACATTGTTAAGTGAGTATTCCACAGGCGCTCAGATGTCTGAGTCCTTGCCGCTTCCCGGCGCTCCTCAGCACCGCATGGCACGGCCGGCTCTCCGCCTCCAGCAGGGCTCGCAGCAGTACAGAGGCGCTTTTCCCGCAGTGTCCGGTCATGGCGGCTGTGTCTCGGTAGCGGAGCTCCTCACTTATTACCGGCTTCTGAAATAATTATTGCGCTGAGGAGCGCCGGGAAGCGGCAAGGACTCAGACATATGAGCTCCTGTGGAATACTCGCTTCACAATGTACACCACTACCTCCATCATCTCCAGTCCATGTGCCCACGAGATCCTTCCATCACCTCACCGGGGAAAGGGACCCCTCTCACGCCATACCTCTCACTGTGCTTCCTCATTCCAGCACCTCTGTCGGTAACCACTGCTGCCACCCTCCCATGGACACCAGGCTGTGGCGTCGCCCACCTAAGCAGGAAGGGACCCTGCTCAGGTGCACGCCGTACCGCATCACCCCACCTCTGCCGCCACCATGCCTCCTGTGACCCTGCTCTGCCACCACCAGCCCTCAGGTAAGATACTGTAAATTCGGAGAATAAGACGGACCCCCATGTTATAAAAAATCTTTTTTTCTGCAATTTTCACCCCAAATTTGGGGTGCGTCTTATGGTCCGGTGCGTCTTTATAGTCCGAAAGATACGTTAATCCAATAGTACGAAATGGTTAAGAAAACACACACACATTATTACAAAGTATTTTTTCTGGGATTTAGCCCTTTAATATCTAGAGACCCCAAATATGACACACAGACACTTCTTACATTAGTAAAGAGGAATATGTAATAAAAGAAGGGATATGGGCTGGTTTACTGTATGTAACCATGTGTCATATCCTGTCGGGTTTGGGAAGGAGATAGGAAAAGCCAGCAATTGAATTAGCGGCTTTTCTGCTCTCTAGCGCTGAATTAAATATAAATATACATATATAGGTGTCTCACTGACATATATATATATGTATATATATATATATATATATATATATATACACTCACTGGCCACTTTATTAGGTACACCTGTCCAACTTCTTGTTAACACTTAATTTCTAATCAGCCAATCACATGGCGGCAACTCAGTGCATTTAGGAATGTAGACATGGTCAAGACAATCTCCTGCAGTTCAAACCGAGCATCAGTATGGGGAAGAAAGGTGATTTGAGTGCCTTTGAACGTGGCATGGTTGTTGGTGCCAGAAGGGCTGGTCTGAGTATTTCAGAAACTGCTGATCTACTGGGATTTTCACGCACAACCATCTCTAGGGTTTACAGAGAATGGTCCGAAAAAGAAAAAAAATCCAGTGAGCGGAAGTTCTGTGGGCGGAAATGCCTTGTTGATGCCAGAGGTCAGAGGAGAATGGGCAGACTGGTTCGAGCTGATAGAAAGGCAACAGTGACTCAAATCGCCACCCGTTACAACCAAGGTAGGCCTAAGAGCATCTCTGAACGCACAGTGCGTCGAACTTTGAGGCAGATGGGCTACAGCAGCAGAAGACCACACCGGGTACCACTCCTTTCAGCTAAGAACAGGAAACTGAGGCTACAATTTGTACAAGCTCATCGAAATTGGACAGTAGAAGATTGGAAAAACGTTGCTTGGTCTGATGAGTCTCGATTTCTGCTGCGACATTCGGATGGTAGGGTCAGAATTTGGCGTAAACAACATGAAAGCATGGATCCATCCTGCCTTGTATGGAGCATCTTTGGGATGTGCAGCCGACAAATCTGCGGCAACTGTGTGATGCCATCATGTCAATATGGACCAAAATCTCTGAGGAAAGCTTCCAGCACCTTGTTGAATCTATGCCACGAAGAATTGAGGCAGTTCTGAAGGCAAAAGGGGGTCCAACCCGTTACTAGCATGGTGTACCTAATAAAGTGGCCGGTGAGTGAGTATGTATATATATATATATATATATATATATATATATATATATATATATATATATATATATATATATATATATATATATATATATACACTAGATGGCAGCCCGATTCTAAAGAATCGGGAGTCTAGGATCCATATATACCGTATATACTCGAGTATAAGCCGACCCGAGTATAAGCCGACCCCCCTAATTTTGCCACAAAAAACTGGGAAAACTTATTGACTCGAGTATAAGCCTAGGGTGGAAAATGCAGCAGCTACCGGTGAATTTCAAAAATAAAAATAGATGCTCCATACCGTTCATTATTGCCCCATAGCTGTGCCATATAGTGCTCTGCACCATTATTGTCCCATAGCTGTGCCATATAGTGCTCTGCACCATTATTGCCCCATAGCTGTGCCATATAGTGCTCTGCACCATTATTGCCCCATAGCTGTGCCATATAGTGCTCTGCACCGTCCATTATTGCCCCATAGCTGTGCCATATAGTGCTCTGCACCATTATTGTCCCATAGCTGTGCCATATAGTGCTCTGCACCATTATTGCCCCATAGCTGTGCCATATAGTGCTCTGCACCGTCCATTATTGCCCCATAGCTGTGCCATATAGTGCTCTGCACCGTCCATTATTGCCCCATAGCTGTGCCATATAGTGCTCTGCACCATTATTGTCCCATAGCTGTGCCATATAGTGCTCTGCACCATTATTGCCCCATAGCTGTGCCATATAGTGCTCTGCACCGTCCATTATTGCCCCATAGCTGTGCCATATAGTGCTCTGCACCATTATTGCCCCATAGCTGTGCCATATAGTGCTCTGCACCGTTGCCCCATAGCTGTGCCATATAGTGCTCTGCACCGTACATTATTGCCCCATAGCTGTTGCTGCTGCTGCAATAAAAATAATAAAACACATACTCACCTGTCTTGCCTGCAGCTCCTCGGCGCCATCTTCCCGGCGTCTCTCCGCACTGACTGATCAGGCAGAGGGCGGCGCGCACACTATATGCGTCATCGCGCCCTCTGCCTGCACAGTCAGTGCAGAGAGACGCCGGGAAGATGGAGACAGCGCCCGGCGTGTGGAACGAGGACAGGTGAATATGTCATACTTACCTGCTCCCGGCGTCCCGCTCCTTCCCCCGGACAGCTGGTCTTCGGTGCCGCAGCCTCTTCCTCTATCAGCGGTCACCGGCACCGCTGATTAGAGAAATGAATTATGCGGCTCCGCCCCTATGGGAGGTGGAGCAGCCTATTCATTTCTCTA